>NC_141697.1:816030039-816432039 GCF_964263255.1 Lissotriton vulgaris | reverse complement strand
ATATTCTCGAGTTCTCTATTGGTTAACTGACAGGGATGTGCAACAACAAAGATGTTAGAATCTGTTGTTCATAGTTTTTAATATTACCACTAACTATAGCATAAGCCTTCCTACAAAAAGGTATCAGGTCACTCCATAGTTATTGCTGTACCATAACCTAACATAATTGCAGTGAGAAGGATCCCCTGTCACATGGCTAGCATTTACATCTTTTTATTTACATCCTAACATTAGTTCTAGCGTGGTGTAGAGAGTCATAGCAAATAAGGCTTTGGATTGAGAGAAGTATGCTAGGTTGAAAATAAAATTGAGGTTTGAATTTTTAAGTGAGCTGTGGATTTTCGCATTGTAACAGGCGCCATAGCACTGATTATTGGCACAGTATACAAATATATTTGTTGTGTTGCATTAGTTTGGAAATGTTCAAGTTCTGTTAATGAACTAACAGTTGACTTTTCCATCTGCAGATTATACTGAATGACCAGCAGAGGGAGTGATGCCGGAACCCATTTCCCTGCATTGCTGAGACCCAAAAAAAAAAAGTCGCCAGCCTTCGACTTCCTTGATCAATTTACATGGTAGGTGAAACTCTCATTTAATCGCTTTGCTTGTGTTTGAAAGAATTTCAGGGCGTCTGATGGCTCTCAGCACCTTTTAGTGGGGTCTTCTGCATAAATATTATTTGTCCAGACTGAAGCCTTATGGATGACGCTATTGGCACAAATGATAGTTTATGAAAGACGTTGACTGTCTACAAGGCTGAAAATCCTACTTGAGATACTAGTGCAAGCAATTTATCATCACAGGAAATTAGTGTCTTTGAAGCTGGAATGAGTTGTCTTATGTTAGAGCGATTGACTTACTTTGAAAGACGGGAAGCTTATTTAACCTGCCTTCCTGCACTCTGTATGTGGGACTCTGATACTCAAGATGGATTGCTCTTTCGGATACTCTGTGTTCTTGTCACTCTAACCCACTTTCAAAAGGGGAGCCCAGTTCTTTCAATGGTGCAGAGTACTTTCCCAATACACTTCCACCTTGGCTTGCAGTCATAATAGCAGATAGTTAACTAGGGCGGAATTGCTAATGTCTCATTGTCCTGTGTTGTAGTCACCAGGGTGATTGGTCATGAGTTCCTCTGATGTCATAAAGCTACAGCATGATGGCATCTGACGTGAGATCAAGCAAATGGATACATTTTTCATGGAATTGAAATAGGTAGCCTGCTAGACAGGACTTCCAGCTGAAGACAAAGATGTTAAAATGAAAGAAACTAGGGCAATATTAGAGACTTATACATTTGTTTGGGATGTATGACGTTAGCACGCATACTATTACCACGCATACCTTTACAACGCGGTATTTACAACGAATACCGTTACAACGCATAGCGCTTTGAGGTGCTGGATAGTGGTAAGTATAATTTTATATTCCAACTCCAGTCCCCGTGGACACTAGGGAAGGTGTTGGATATAAAATTAAACTCATTCCCTATCCTAGAGCGCCCCCCACCGCAATGCGTTGTAATGGTATGCGTGGTAATGCCTGCGTTGTAATGGTAGTGCGTGGTAAAAAATGCGTGCTATACGTTGTATACCATTTGTTTGTAGTTGAAGGTGATAGTAATATTCTCGAGTTCTCTATTGGTTAACTGACAGGGATGTGCAACAACAAAGATGTTAGAATCTGTTGTTCATAGTTTTTAATATTACCACTAACTATAGCATAAGCCTTCCTACAAAAAGGTATCAGGTCACTCCATAGTTATTGCTGTACCATAACCTAACATAATTGCAGTGAGAAGGATCCCCTGTCACATGGCTAGCATTTACATCTTTTTATTTACATCCTAACATTAGTTCTAGCGTGGTGTAGAGAGTCATAGCAAATAAGGCTTTGGATTGAGAGAAGTATGCTAGGTTGAAAATAAAATTGAGGTTTGAATTTTTAAGTGAGCTGTGGATTTTCGCATTGTAACAGGCGCCATAGCACTGATTATTGGCACAGTATACAAATATATTTGTTGTGTTGCATTAGTTTGGAAATGTTCAAGTTCTGTTAATGAACTAACAGTTGACTTTTCCATCTGCAGATTATACTGAATGACCAGCAGAGGGAGTGATGCCGGAACCCATTTCCCTGCATTGCTGAGACCCAAAAAAAAAAAGTCGCCAGCCTTCGACTTCCTTGATCAATTTACATGGTAGGTGAAACTCTCATTTAATCGCTTTGCTTGTGTTTGAAAGAATTTCAGGGCGTCTGATGGCTCTCAGCACCTTTTAGTGGGGTCTTCTGCATAAATATTATTTGTCCAGACTGAAGCCTTATGGATGACGCTATTGGCACAAATGATAGTTTATGAAAGACGTTGACTGTCTACAAGGCTGAAAATCCTACTTGAGATACTAGTGCAAGCAATTTATCATCACAGGAAATTAGTGTCTTTGAAGCTGGAATGAGTTGTCTTATGTTAGAGCGATTGACTTACTTTGAAAGACGGGAAGCTTATTTAACCTGCCTTCCTGCACTCTGTATGTGGGACTCTGATACTCAAGATGGATTGCTCTTTCGGATACTCTGTGTTCTTGTCACTCTAACCCACTTTCAAAAGGGGAGCCCAGTTCTTTCAATGGTGCAGAGTACTTTCCCAATACACTTCCACCTTGGCTTGCAGTCATAATAGCAGATAGTTAACTAGGGCGGAATTGCTAATGTCTCATTGTCCTGTGTTGTAGTCACCAGGGTGATTGGTCATGAGTTCCTCTGATGTCATAAAGCTACAGCATGATGGCATCTGACGTGAGATCAAGCAAATGGATACATTTTTCATGGAATTGAAATAGGTAGCCTGCTAGACAGGACTTCCAGCTGAAGACAAAGATGTTAAAATGAAAGAAACTAGGGCAATATTAGAGACTTATACATTTGTTTGGGATGTATGACGTTAGCACGCATACTATTACCACGCATACCTTTACAACGCGGTATTTACAACGAATACCGTTACAACGCATAGCGCTTTGAGGTGCTGGATAGTGGTAAGTATAATTTTATATTCCAACTCCAGTCCCCGTGGACACTAGGGAAGGTGTTGGATATAAAATTAAACTCATTCCCTATCCTAGAGCGCCCCCCACCGCAATGCGTTGTAATGGTATGCGTGGTAATGCCTGCGTTGTAATGGTAGTGCGTGGTAAAAAATGCGTGCTATACGTTGTATACCATTTGTTTGTAGTTGAAGGTGATAGTAATATTCTCGAGTTCTCTATTGGTTAACTGACAGGGATGTGCAACAACAAAGATGTTAGAATCTGTTGTTCATAGTTTTTAATATTACCACTAACTATAGCATAAGCCTTCCTACAAAAAGGTATCAGGTCACTCCATAGTTATTGCTGTACCATAACCTAACATAATTGCAGTGAGAAGGATCCCCTGTCACATGGCTAGCATTTACATCTTTTTATTTACATCCTAACATTAGTTCTAGCGTGGTGTAGAGAGTCATAGCAAATAAGGCTTTGGATTGAGAGAAGTATGCTAGGTTGAAAATAAAATTGAGGTTTGAATTTTTAAGTGAGCTGTGGATTTTCGCATTGTAACAGGCGCCATAGCACTGATCATTGGCACAGTATACAAATATATTTGTTGTGTTGCATTAGTTTGGAAATGTTCAAGTTCTGTTAATGAACTAACAGTTGACTTTTCCATCTGCAGATTATACTGAATGACCAGCAGAGGGAGTGATGCCGGAAACCATTTCCCTGCATTGCTGAGACCCAAAAAAAAAAAAGTCGCCAGCCTTCGACTTCCTTGATCAATTTACATGGTAGGTGAAACTCTCATTTAATCGCTTTGCTTGTGTTTGAAAGAATTTCAGGGCGTCTGATGGCTCTCAGCACCTTTTAGTGGGGTCTTCTGCATAAATATTATTTGTCCAGACTGAAGCCTTATGGATGACGCTATTGGCACAAATGATAGTTTATGAAAGACGTTGACTGTCTACAAGGCTGAAAATCCTACTTGAGATACTAGTGCAAGCAATTTATCATCACAGGAAATTAGTGTCTTTGAAGCTGGAATGAGTTGTCTTATGTTAGAGCGATTGACTTACTTTGAAAGACGGGAAGCTTATTTAACCTGCCTTCCTGCACTCTGTATGTGGGACTCTGATACTCAAGATGGATTGCTCTTTCGGATACTCTGTGTTCTTGTCACTCTAACCCACTTTCAAAAGGGGAGCCCAGTTCTTTCAATGGTGCAGAGTACTTTCCCAATACACTTCCACCTTGGCTTGCAGTCATAATAGCAGATAGTTAACTAGGGCGGAATTGCTAATGTCTCATTGTCCTGTGTTGTAGTCACCAGGGTGATTGGTCATGAGTTCCTCTGATGTCATAAAGCTACAGCATGATGGCATCTGACGTGAGATCAAGCAAATGGATACATTTTTCATGGAATTGAAATAGGTAGCCTGCTAGACAGGACTTCCAGCTTAAGACAAAGATGTTAAAATGAAAGAAACTAGGGCAATATTAGAGACTTATACATTTGTTTGGGATGTATGACGTTAGCACGCATACTATTACCACGCATACCTTTACAACGCGGTATTTACAACGAATACCGTTACAACGCATAGCGCTTTGAGGTGCTGGATAGTGGTAAGTATAATTTTATATTCCAACTCCAGTCCCCGTGGACACTAGGGAAGGTGTTGGATATAAAATTAAACGTATTCCCTATCCTAGAGCGCCCCCCAGCGCAATGCGTTGTAATGGTATGCGTGGTAATGCCTGCGTTGTAATGGTAGTGCGTGGTAAAAAATGCGTGCTAAACGTTGTATACCATTTGTTTGTAGTTGAAGGTGATAGTAATATTCTCGAGTTCTCTATTGGTTAACTGACAGGGATGTGCAACAACAAAGATGTTAGAATCTGTTGTTCATAGTTTTTAATATTACCACTAACTATAGCATAAGCCTTCCTACAAAAAGGTATCAGGTCACTCCATAGTTATTGCTGTACCATAACCTAACATAATTGCAGTGAGAAGGATCCCCTGTCACATGGCTAGCATTTACATCTTTTTATTTACATCCTAACATTAGTTCTAGCGTGGTGTAGAGAGTCATAGCAAATAAGGCTTTGGATTGAGAGAAGTATGCTAGGTTGAAAATAAAATTGAGGTTTGAATTTTTAAGTGAGCTGTGGATTTTCGCATTGTAACAGGCGCCATAGCACTGATTATTGGCACAGTATACAAATATATTTGTTGTGTTGCATTAGTTTGGAAATGTTCAAGTTCTGTTAATGAACTAACAGTTGACTTTTCCATCTGCAGATTATACTGAATGACCAGCAGAGGGAGTGATGCCGGAACCCATTTCCCTGCATTGCTGAGACCCAAAAAAAAAAAAGTCGCCAGCCTTCGACTTCCTTGATCAATTTACATGGTAGGTGAAACTCTCATTTAATCGCTTTGCTTGTGTTTGAAAGAATTTCAGGGCGTCTGATGGCTCTCAGCACCTTTTAGTGGGGTCTTCTGCATAAATATTATTTGTCCAGACTGAAGCCTTATGGATGACGCTATTGGCACAAATGATAGTTTATGAAAGACGTTGACTGTCTACAAGGCTGAAAATCCTACTTGAGATACTAGTGCAAGCAATTTATCATCACAGGAAATTAGTGTCTTTGAAGCTGGAATGAGTTGTCTTATGTTAGAGCGATTGACTTACTTTGAAAGACGGGAAGCTTATTTAACCTGCCTTCCTGCACTCTGTATGTGGGACTCTGATACTCACGATGGATTGCCTTTCGGATACTCTGTGTTCTTGTCACTCTAACCCACTTTCAAAAGGGGAGCCCAGTTCTTTCAATGGTGCAGAGTACTTTCCCAATACACTTCCACCTTGGCTTGCAGTCATAATAGCAGATAGTTAACTAGGGCGGAATTGCTAATGTCTCATTGTCCTGTGTTGTAGTCACCAGGGTGATTGGTCATGAGTTCCTCTGATGTCATAAAGCTACAGCATGATGGCATCTGACGTGAGATCAAGCAAATGGATACATTTTTCATGGAATTGAAATAGGTAGCCTGCTAGACAGGACTTCCAGCTGAAGACAAAGATGTTAAAATGAAAGAAACTAGGGCAATATTAGAGACTTATACATTTGTTTGGGATGTATGACGTTAGCACGCATACTATTACCACGCATACCTTTACAACGCGGTATTTACAACGAATACCGTTACAACGCATAGCGCTTCGAGGTGCTGGATAGTGGTAAGTATAATTTTATATTCCAACTCCAGTCCCCGTGGACACTAGGGAAGGTGTTGGATATAAAATTAAACTTATTCCCTATCCTAGAGCGCCCCCCAGCGCAATGCGTTGTAATGGTATGCGTGGTAATGCCTGCGTTGTAATGGTAGTGCGTGGTAAAAAATGCGTGCTAAACGTTGTATACCATTTGTTTGTAGTTGAAGGTGATAGTAATATTCTCGAGTTCTCTATTGGTTAACTGACAGGGATGTGCAACAACAAAGATGTTAGAATCTGTTGTTCATAGTTTTTAATATTACCACTAACTATAGCATAAGCCTTCCTACAAAAAGGTATCAGGTCACTCCATAGTTATTGCTGTACCATAACCTAACATAATTGCAGTGAGAAGGATCCCCTGTCACATGGCTAGCATTTACATCTTTTTATTTACATCCTAACATTAGTTCTAGCGTGGTGTAGAGAGTCATAGCAAATAAGGCTTTGGATTGAGAGAAGTATGCTAGGTTGAAAATAAAATTGAGGTTTGAATTTTTAAGTGAGCTGTGGATTTTCGCATTGTAACAGGCGCCATAGCACTGATCATTGGCACAGTATACAAATATATTTGTTGTGTTGCATTAGTTTGGAAATGTTCAAGTTCTGTTAATGAACTAACAGTTGACTTTTCCATCTGCAGATTATACTGAATGACCAGCAGAGGGAGTGATGCCGGAACCCATTTCCCTGCATTGCTGAGACCCAAAAAAAAAAAAGTCGCCAGCCTTCGACTTCCTTGATCAATTTACATGGTAGGTGAAACTCTCATTTAATCGCTTTGCTTGTGTTTGAAAGAATTTCAGGGCGTCTGATGGCTCTCAGCACCTTTTAGTGGGGTCTTCTGCATAAATATTATTTGTCCAGACTGAAGCCTTATGGATGACGCTATTGGCACAAATGATAGTTTATGAAAGACGTTGACTGTCTACAAGGCTGAAAATCCTACTTGAGATACTAGTGCAAGCAATTTATCATCACAGGAAATTAGTGTCTTTGAAGCTGGAATGAGTTGTCTTATGTTAGAGCGATTGACTTACTTTGAAAGACGGGAAGCTTATTTAACCTGCCTTCCTGCACTCTGTATGTGGGACTCTGATACTCAAGATGGATTGCTCTTTCGGATACTCTGTGTTCTTGTCACTCTAACCCACTTTCAAAAGGGGAGCCCAGTTCTTTCAATGGTGCAGAGTACTTTCCCAATACACTTCCACCTTGGCTTGCAGTCATAATAGCAGATAGTTAACTAGGGCGGAATTGCTAATGTCTCATTGTCCTGTGTTGTAGTCACCAGGGTGATTGGTCATGAGTTCCTCTGATGTCATAAAGCTACAGCATGATGGCATCTGACGTGAGATCAAGCAAATGGATACATTTTTCATGGAATTGAAATAGGTAGCCTGCTAGACAGGACTTCCAGCTGAAGACAAAGATGTTAAAATGAAAGAAACTAGGGCAATATTAGAGACTTATACATTTGTTTGGGATGTATGACGTTAGCACGCATACTATTACCACGCATACCTTTACAACGCGGTATTTACAACGAATACCGTTACAACGCATAGCGCTTTGAGGTGCTGGATAGTGGTAAGTATAATTTTATATTCCAACTCCAGTCCCCGTGGACACTAGGGAAGGTGTTGGATATAAAATTAAACTTATTCCCTATCCTAGAGCGCCCCCCAGCGCAATGCGTTGTAATGGTATGCGTGGTAATGCCTGCGTTGTAATGGTAGTGCGTGGTAAAAAATGCGTGCTATACGTTGTATACCATTTGTTTGTAGTTGAAGGTGATAGTAATATTCTCGAGTTCTCTATTGGTTAACTGACAGGGATGTGCAACAACAAAGATGTTAGAATCTGTTGTTCATAGTTTTTAATATTACCACTAACTATAGCATAAGCCTTCCTACAAAAAGGTATCAGGTCACTCCATAGTTATTGCTGTACCATAACCTAACATAATTGCAGTGAGAAGGATCCCCTGTCACATGGCTAGCATTTACATCTTTTTATTTACATCCTAACATTAGTTCTAGCGTGGTGTAGAGAGTCATAGCAAATAAGGCTTTGGATTGAGAGAAGTATGCTAGGTTGAAAATAAAATTGAGGTTTGAATTTTTAAGTGAGCTGTGGATTTTCGCATTGTAACAGGCGCCATAGCACTGATCATTGGCACAGTATACAAATATATTTGTTGTGTTGCATTAGTTTGGAAATGTTCAAGTTCTGTTAATGAACTAACAGTTGACTTTTCCATCTGCAGATTATACTGAATGACCAGCAGAGGGAGTGATGCCGGAAACCATTTCCCTGCATTGCTGAGACCCAAAAAAAAAAAAGTCGCCAGCCTTCGACTTCCTTGATCAATTTACATGGTAGGTGAAACTCCCATTTAATCGCTTTGCTTGTGTTTGAAAGAATTTCAGGGCGTCTGATGGCTCTCAGCACCTTTTAGTGGGGTCTTCTGCATAAATATTATTTGTCCAGACTGAAGCCTTATGGATGACGCTATTGGCACAAATGATAGTTTATGAAAGACGTTGACTGTCTACAAGGCTGAAAATCCTACTTGAGATACTAGTGCAAGCAATTTATCATCACAGGAAATTAGTGTCTTTGAAGCTGGAATGAGTTGTCTTATGTTAGAGCGATTGACTTACTTTGAAAGACGGGAAGCTTATTTAACCTGCCTTCCTGCACTCTGTATGTGGGACTCTGATACTCAAGATGGATTGCTCTTTCGGATACTTTGTGTTCTTGTCACTCTAACCCACTTTCAAAAGGGGAGCCCAGTTCTTTCAATGGTGCAGAGTACTTTCCCAATACACTTCCACCTTGGCTTGCAGTCATAATAGCAGATAGTTAACTAGGGCGGGATTGCTAATGTCTCATTGTCCTGTGTTGTAGTCACCAGGGTGATTGGTCATGAGTTCCTCTGATGTCATAAAGCTACAGCATGATGGCATCTGACGTGAGATCAAGCAAATGGATACATTTTTCATGGAATTGAAATAGGTAGCCTGCTAGACAGGACTTCCAGCTGAAGACAAAGATGTTAAAATGAAAGAAACTAGGGCAATATTAGAGACTTATACATTTGTTTGGGATGTATGACGTTAGCACGCATACTATTACCACGCATACCTTTACAACGCGGTATTTACAACGAATACCGTTACAACGCATAGCGCTTTGAGGTGCTGGATAGTGGTAAGTATAATTTTATATTCCAACTCCAGTCCCCGTGGACACTAGGGAAGGTGTTGGATATAAAATTAAACTTATTCCCTATCCTAGAGCGCCCCCCAGTGCAATGCGTTGTAATGGTATGCGTGGTAATGCCTGCGTTGTAATGGTAGTGCGTGGTAAAAAATGCGTGCTAAACGTTGTATACCATTTGTTTGTAGTTGAAGGTGATAGTAATATTCTCGAGTTCTCTATTGGTTAACTGACAGGGATGTGCAACAACAAAGATGTTAGAATCTGTTGTTCATAGTTTTTAATATTACCACTAACTATAGCATAAGCCTTCCTACAAAAAGGTATCAGGTCACTCCATAGTTATTGCTGTACCATAACCTAACATAATTGCAGTGAGAAGGATCCCCTGTCACATGGCTAGCATTTACATCTTTTTATTTACATCCTAACATTAGTTCTAGCGTGGTGTAGAGAGTCATAGCAAATAAGGCTTTGGATTGAGAGAAGTATGCTAGGTTGAAAATAAAATTGAGGTTTGAATTTTTAAGTGAGCTGTGGATTTTCGCATTGTAACAGGCGCCATAGCACTGATTATTGGCACAGTATACAAATATATTTGTTGTGTTGCATTAGTTTGGAAATGTTCAAGTTCTGTTAATGAACTAACAGTTGACTTTTCCATCTGCAGATTATACTGAATGACCAGCAGAGGGAGTGATGCCGGAACCCATTTCCCTGCATTGCTGAGACCCAAAAAAAAAAAAGTCGCCAGCTTTCGACTTCCTTGATCAATTTACATGGTAGGTGAAACTCTCATTTAATCGCTTTGCTTGTGTTTGAAAGAATTTCAGGGCGTCTGATGGCTCTCAGCACCTTTTAGTGGGGTCTTCTGCATAAATATTATTTGTCCAGACTGAAGCCTTATGGATGACGCTATTGGCACAAATGATAGTTTATGAAAGACGTTGACTGTCTACAAGGCTGAAAATCCTACTTGAGATACTAGTGCAAGCAATTTATCATCACAGGAAATTAGTGTCTTTGAAGCTGGAATGAGTTGTCTTATGTTAGAGCGATTGACTTACTTTGAAAGACGGGAAGCTTATTTAACCTGCCTTCCTGCACTCTGTATGTGGGACTCTGATACTCAAGATGGATTGCTCTTTCGGATACTCTGTGTTCTTGTCACTCTAACCCACTTTCAAAAGGGGAGCCCAGTTCTTTCAATGGTGCAGAGTACTTTCCCAATACACTTCCACCTTGGCTTGCAGTCATAAAAGCAGATAGTTAACTAGGGCGGAATTGCTAATGTCTCATTGTCCTGTGTTGTAGTCACCAGGGTGATTGGTCATGAGTTCCTCTGATGTCATAAAGCTACAGCATGATGGCATCTGACGTGAGATCAAGCAAATGGATACATTTTTCATGGAATTGAAATAGGTAGCCTGCTAGACAGGACTTCCAGCTGAAGACAAAGATGTTAAAATGAAAGAAACTAGGGCAATATTAGAGACTTATACATTTGTTTGGGATGTATGACGTTGGCACGCATACTATTACCACGCATACCTTTACAACGCGGTATTTACAACGAATACCGTTACAACGCATAGCGCTTTGAGGTGCTGGATAGTGGTAAGTATAATTTTATATTCCAACTCCAGTCCCCGTGGACACTAGGGAAGGTGTTGGATATAAAATTAAACTTATTCCCTATCCTAGAGCGCCCCCCAGCGCAATGCGTTGTAATGGTATGCGTGGTAATGCCTGCGTTGTAATGGTAGTGCATGGTAAAAAATGCGTGCTAAACGTTGTATACCATTTGTTTGTAGTTGAAGGTGATAGTAATATTCTCGAGTTCTCTATTGGTTAACTGACAGGGATGTGCAACAACAAAGATGTTAGAGTCTGTTGTTCATAGTTTTTAATATTACCACTAACTATAGCATAAGCCTTCCTACAAAAAGGTATCAGGTCACTCCATAGTTATTGCTGTACCATAACCTAACATAATTGCAGTGAGAAGGATCCCCTGTCACATGGCTAGCATTTACATCTTTTTATTTACATCCTAACATTAGTTCTAGCGTGGTGTAGAGAGTCATAGCAAATAAGGCTTTGGATTGAGAGAAGTATGCTAGGTTGAAAATAAAATTGAGGTTTGAATTTTTAAGTGAGCTGTGGATTTTCGCATTGTAACAGGCGCCATAGCACTGATTATTGGCACAGTATACAAATATATTTGTTGTGTTGTATTAGTTTGGAAATGTTCAAGTTCTGTTAATGAACTAACAGTTGACTTTTCCATCTGCAGATTATACTGAATGACCAGCAGAGGGAGTGATGCCGGAAACCATTTCCCTGCATTGCTGAGACCCAAAAAAAAAAAAGTCGCCAGCCTTCGACTTCCTTGATCAATTTACATGGTAGGTGAAACTCTCATTTAATCGCTTTGCTTGTGTTTGAAAGAATTTCAGGGCGTCTGATGGCTCTCAGCACCTTTTAGTGGGGTCTTCTGCATAAATATTATTTGTCCAGACTGAAGCCTTATGGATGACGCTATTGGCACAAATGATAGTTTATGAAAGACGTTGACTGTCTACAAGGCTGAAAATCCTACTTGAGATACTAGTGCAAGCAATTTATCATCACAGGAAATTAGTGTCTTTGAAGCTGGAATGAGTTGTCTTATGTTAGAGCGATTGACTTACTTTGAAAGACGGGAAGCTTATTTAACCTGCCTTCCTGCACTCTGTATGTGGGACTCTGATACTCAAGATGGATTGCTCTTTCGGATACTCTGTGTTCTTGTCACTCTAACCCACTTTCAAAAGGGGAGCCCAGTTCTTTCAATGGTGCAGAGTACTTTCCCAATACACTTCCACCTTGGCTTGCAGTCATAATAGCAGATAGTTAACTAGGGCGGAATTGCTAATGTCTCATTGTCCTGTGTTGTAGTCACCAGGGTGATTGGTCATGAGTTCCTCTGATGTCATAAAGCTACAGCATGATGGCATCTGACGTGAGATCAAGCAAATGGATACATTTTTCATGGAATTGAAATAGGTAGCCTGCTAGACAGGACTTCCAGCTGAAGACAAAGATGTTAAAATGAAAGAAACTAGGGCAATATTAGAGACTTATACATTTGTTTGGGATGTATGACGTTAGCACGCATACTATTACCACGCATACCTTTACAACGCGGTATTTACAACGAATACCGTTACAACGCATAGCGCTTTGAGGTGCTGGATAGTGGTAAGTATAATTTTATATTCCAACTCCAGTCCCCGTGGACACTAGGGAAGGTGTTGGATATAAAATTAAACTTATTCCCTATCCTAGAGCGCCCCCCAGCGCAATGCGTTGTAATGGTATGCGTGGTAATGCCTGCGTTGTAATGGTAGTGCATGGTAAAAAATGCGTGCTATACGTTGTATACCATTTGTTTGTAGTTGAAGGTGATAGTAATATTCTCGAGTTCTCTATTGGTTAACTGACAGGGATGTGCAACAACAAAGATGTTAGAATCTGTTGTTCATAGTTTTTAATATTACCACTAACTATAGCATAAGCCTTCCTACAAAAAGGTATCAGGTCACTCCATAGTTATTGCTGTACCATAACCTAACATAATTGCAGTGAGAAGGATCCCCTGTCACATGGCTAGCATTTACATCTTTTTATTTACATCCTAACATTAGTTCTAGCGTGGTGTAGAGAGTCATAGCAAATAAGGCTTTGGATTGAGAGAAGTATGCTAGGTTGAAAATAAAATTGAGGTTTGAATTTTTAAGTGAGCTGTGGATTTTCGCATTGTAACAGGCGCCATAGCACTGATCATTGGCACAGTATACAAATATATTTGTTGTGTTGCATTAGTTTGGAAATGTTCAAGTTCTGTTAATGAACTAACAGTTGACTTTTCCATCTGCAGATTATACTGAATGACCAGCAGAGGGAGTGATGCCGGAAACCATTTCCCTGCATTGCTGAGACCCAAAAAAAAAAAAGTCGCCAGCCTTCGACTTCCTTGATCAATTTACATGGTAGGTGAAACTCTCATTTAATCGCTTTGCTTGTGTTTGAAAGAATTTCAGGGCGTCTGATGGCTCTCAGCACCTTTTAGTGGGGTCTTCTGCATAAATATTATTTGTCCAGACTGAAGCCTTATGGATGACGCTATTGGCACAAATGATAGTTTATGAAAGACGTTGACTGTCTACAAGGCTGAAAATCCTACTTGAGATACTAGTGCAAGCAATTTATCATCACAGGAAATTAGTGTCTTTGAAGCTGGAATGAGTTGTCTTATGTTAGAGCGATTGACTTACTTTGAAAGACGGGAAGCTTATTTAACCTGCCTTCCTGCACTCTGTATGTGGGACTCTGATACTCAAGATGGATTGCTCTTTCGGATACTCTGTGTTCTTGTCACTCTAACCCACTTTCAAAAGGGGAGCCCAGTTCTTTCAATGGTGCAGAGTACTTTCCCAATACACTTCCACCTTGGCTTGCAGTCATAATAGCAGATAGTTAACTAGGGCGGAATTGCTAATGTCTCATTGTCCTGTGTTGTAGTCACCAGGGTGATTGGTCATGAGTTCCTCTGATGTCATAAAGCTACAGCATGATGGCATCTGACGTGAGATCAAGCAAATGGATACATTTTTCATGGAATTGAAATAGGTAGCCTGCTAGACAGGACTTCCAGCTGAAGACAAAGATGTTAAAATGAAAGAAACTAGGGCAATATTAGAGACTTATACATTTGTTTGGGATGTATGACGTTAGCACGCATACTATTACCACGCATACCTTTACAACGCGGTATTTACAACGAATACCGTTACAACGCATAGCGCTTTGAGGTGCTGGATAGTGGTAAGTATAATTTTATATTCCAACTCCAGTCCCCGTGGACACTAGGGAAGGTGTTGGATATAAAATTAAACTTATTCCCTATCCTAGAGCGCCCCCCAGCGCAATGCGTTGTAATGGTATGCGTGGTAATGCCTGCGTTGTAATGGTAGTGCGTGGTAAAAAATGCGTGCTAAACGTTGTATACCATTTGTTTGTAGTTGAAGGTGATAGTAATATTCTCGAGTTCTCTATTGGTTAACTGACAGGGATGTGCAACAACAAAGATGTTAGAATCTGTTGTTCATAGTTTTTAATATTACCACTAACTATAGCATAAGCCTTCCTACAAAAAGGTATCAGGTCACTCCATAGTTATTGCTGTACCATAACCTAACATAATTGCAGTGAGAAGGATCCCCTGTCACATGGCTAGCATTTACATCTTTTTATTTACATCCTAACATTAGTTCTAGCGTGGTGTAGAGAGTCATAGCAAATAAGGCTTTGGATTGAGAGAAGTATGCTAGGTTGAAAATAAAATTGAGGTTTGAATTTTTAAGTGAGCTGTGGATTTTCGCATTGTAACAGGCGCCATAGCACTGATTATTGGCACAGTATACAAATATATTTGTTGTGTTGTATTAGTTTGGAAATGTTCAAGTTCTGTTAATGAACTAACAGTTGACTTTTCCATCTGCAGATTATACTGAATGACCAGCAGAGGGAGTGATGCCGGAAACCATTTCCCTGCATTGCTGAGACCCAAAAAAAAAAAAGTCGCCAGCCTTCGACTTCCTTGATCAATTTACATGGTAGGTGAAACTCTCATTTAATCGCTTTGCTTGTGTTTGAAAGAATTTCAGGGCGTCTGATGGCTCTCAGCACCTTTTAGTGGGGTCTTCTGCATAAATATTATTTGTCCAGACTGAAGCCTTATGGATGACGCTATTGGCACAAATGATAGTTTATGAAAGACGTTGACTGTCTACAAGGCTGAAAATCCTACTTGAGATACTAGTGCAAGCAATTTATCATCACAGGAAATTAGTGTCTTTGAAGCTGGAATGAGTTGTCTTATGTTAGAGCGATTGACTTACTTTGAAAGACGGGAAGCTTATTTAACCTGCCTTCCTGCACTCTGTATGTGGGACTCTGATACTCAAGATGGATTGCTCTTTCGGATACTCTGTGTTCTTGTCACTCTAACCCACTTTCAAAAGGGGAGCCCAGTTCTTTCAATGGTGCAGAGTACTTTCCCAATACACTTCCACCTTGGCTTGCAGTCATAATAGCAGATAGTTAACTAGGGCGGAATTGCTAATGTCTCATTGTCCTGTGTTGTAGTCACCAGGGTGATTGGTCATGAGTTCCTCTGATGTCATAAAGCTACAGCATGATGGCATCTGACGTGAGATCAAGCAAATGGATACATTTTTCATGGAATTGAAATAGGTAGCCTGCTAGACAGGACTTCCAGCTGAAGACAAAGATGTTAAAATGAAAGAAACTAGGGCAATATTAGAGACTTATACATTTGTTTGGGATGTATGACGTTAGCACGCATACTATTACCACGCATACCTTTACAACGCGGTATTTACAACGAATACCGTTACAACGCATAGCGCTTTGAGGTGCTGGATAGTGGTAAGTATAATTTTATATTCCAACTCCAGTCCCCGTGGACACTAGGGAAGGTGTTGGATATAAAATTAAACTTATTCCCTATCCTAGAGCGCCCCCCAGCGCAATGCGTTGTAATGGTATGCGTGGTAATGCCTGCGTTGTAATGGTAGTGCGTGGTAAAAAATGCGTGCTAAACGTTGTATACCATTTGTTTGTAGTTGAAGGTGATAGTAATATTCTCGAGTTCTCTATTGGTTAACTGACAGGGATGTGCAACAACAAAGATGTTAGAATCTGTTGTTCATAGTTTTTAATATTACCACTAACTATAGCATAAGCCTTCCTACAAAAAGGTATCAGGTCACTCCATAGTTATTGCTGTACCATAACCTAACATAATTGCAGTGAGAAGGATCCCCTGTCACATGGCTAGCATTTACATCTTTTTATTTACATCCTAACATTAGTTCTAGCGTGGTGTAGAGAGTCATAGCAAATAAGGCTTTGGATTGAGAGAAGTATGCTAGGTTGAAAATAAAATTGAGGTTTGAATTTTTAAGTGAGCTGTGGATTTTCGCATTGTAACAGGCGCCATAGCACTGATTATTGGCACAGTATACAAATATATTTGTTGTGTTGCATTAGTTTGGAAATGTTCAAGTTCTGTTAATGAACTAACAGTTGACTTTTCCATCTGCAGATTATACTGAATGACCAGCAGAGGGAGTGATGCCGGAACCCATTTCCCTGCATTGCTGAGACCCAAAAAAAAAAAAGTCGCCAGCCTTCGACTTCCTTGATCAATTTACATGGTAGGTGAAACTCTCATTTAATCGCTTTGCTTGTGTTTGAAAGAATTTCAGGGCGTCTGATGGCTCTCAGCACCTTTTAGTGGGGTCTTCTGCATAAATATTATTTGTCCAGACTGAAGCCTTATGGATGACGCTATTGGCACAAATGATAGTTTATGAAAGACGTTGACTGTCTACAAGGCTGAAAATCCTACTTGAGATACTAGTGCAAGCAATTTATCATCACAGGAAATTAGTGTCTTTGAAGCTGGAATGAGTTGTCTTATGTTAGAGCGATTGACTTACTTTGAAAGACGGGAAGCTTATTTAACCTGCCTTCCTGCACTCTGTATGTGGGACTCTGATACTCAAGATGGATTGCTCTTTCGGATACTCTGTGTTCTTGTCACTCTAACCCACTTTCAAAAGGGGAGCCCAGTTCTTTCAATGGTGCAGAGTACTTTCCCAATACACTTCCACCTTGGCTTGCAGTCATAATAGCAGATAGTTAACTAGGGCGGAATTGCTAATGTCTCATTGTCCTGTGTTGTAGTCACCAGGGTGATTGGTCATGAGTTCCTCTGATGTCATAAAGCTACAGCATGATGGCATCTGACGTGAGATCAAGCAAATGGATACATTTTTCATGGAATTGAAATAGGTAGCCTGCTAGACAGGACTTCCAGCTGAAGACAAAGATGTTAAAATGAAAGAAACTAGGGCAATATTAGAGACTTATACATTTGTTTGGGATGTATGACGTTAGCACGCATACTATTACCACGCATACCTTTACAACGCGGTATTTACAACGAATACCGTTACAACGCATAGCGCTTTGAGGTGCTGGATAGTGGTAAGTATAATTTTATATTCCAACTCCAGTCCCCGTGGACACTAGGGAAGGTGTTGGATATAAAATTAAACTTATTCCCTATCCTAGAGCGCCCCCCAGCGCAATGCGTTGTAATGGTATGCGTGGTAATGCCTGCGTTGTAATGGTAGTGCGTGGTAAAAAATGCGTGCTAAACGTTGTATACCATTTGTTTGTAGTTGAAGGTGATAGTAATATTCTCGAGTTCTCTATTGGTTAACTGACAGGGATGTGCAACAACAAAGATGTTAGAATCTGTTGTTCATAGTTTTTAATATTACCACTAACTATAGCATAAGCCTTCCTACAAAAAGGTATCAGGTCACTCCATAGTTATTGCTGTACCATAACCTAACATAATTGCAGTGAGAAGGATCCCCTGTCACATGGCTAGCATTTACATCTTTTTATTTACATCCTAACATTAGTTCTAGCGTGGTGTAGAGAGTCATAGCAAATAAGGCTTTGGATTGAGAGAAGTATGCTAGGTTGAAAATAAAATTGAGGTTTGAATTTTTAAGTGAGCTGTGGATTTTCGCATTGTAACAGGCGCCATAGCACTGATTATTGGCACAGTATACAAATATATTTGTTGTGTTGCATTAGTTTGGAAATGTTCAAGTTCTGTTAATGAACTAACAGTTGACTTTTCCATCTGCAGATTATACTGAATGACCAGCAGAGGGAGTGATGCCGGAACCCATTTCCCTGCATTGCTGAGACCCAAAAAAAAAAAAGTCGCCAGCCTTCGACTTCCTTGATCAATTTACATGGTAGGTGAAACTCTCATTTAATCGCTTTGCTTGTGTTTGAAAGAATTTCAGGGCGTCTGATGGCTCTCAGCACCTTTTAGTGGGGTCTTCTGCATAAATATTATTTGTCCAGACTGAAGCCTTATGGATGACGCTATTGGCACAAATGATAGTTTATGAAAGACGTTGACTGTCTACAAGGCTGAAAATCCTACTTGAGATACTAGTGCAAGCAATTTATCATCACAGGAAATTAGTGTCTTTGAAGCTGGAATGAGTTGTCTTATGTTAGAGCGATTGACTTACTTTGAAAGACGGGAAGCTTATTTAACCTGCCTTCCTGCACTCTGTATGTGGGACTCTGATACTCAAGATGGATTGCTCTTTCGGATACTCTGTGTTCTTGTCACTCTAACCCACTTTCAAAAGGGGAGCCCAGTTCTTTCAATGGTGCAGAGTACTTTCCCAATACACTTCCACCTTGGCTTGCAGTCATAATAGCAGATAGTTAACTAGGGCGGAATTGCTAATGTCTCGTTGTCCTGTGTTGTAGTCACCAGGGTGATTGGTCATGAATTCCTCTGATGTCATAAAGCTACAGCATGATGGCATCTGACGTGAGATCAAGCAAATGGATACATTTTTCATGGAATTGAAATAGGTAGCCTGCTAGACAGGACTTCCAGCTGAAGACAAAGATGTTAAAATGAAAGAAACTAGGGCAATATTAGAGACTTATACATTTGTTTGGGATGTATGACGTTAGCACGCATACTATTACCACGCATACCTTTACAACGCGGTATTTACAACGAATACCGTTACAACGCATAGCGCTTTGAGGTGCTGGATAGTGGTAAGTATAATTTTATATTCCAACTCCAGTCCCCGTGGACACTAGGGAAGGTGTTGGATATAAAATTAAACTTATTCCCTATCCTAGAGCGCCCCCCAGCGCAATGCGTTGTAATGGTATGCGTGGTAATGCCTGCGTTGTAATGGTAGTGCGTGGTAAAAAATGCGTGCTATACGTTGTATACCATTTGTTTGTAGTTGAAGGTGATAGTAATATTCTCGAGTTCTCTATTGGTTAACTGACAGGGATGTGCAACAACAAAGATGTTAGAATCTGTTGTTCATAGTTTTTAATATTACCACTAACTATAGCATAAGCCTTCCTACAAAAAGGTATCAGGTCACTCCATAGTTATTGCTGTACCATAACCTAACATAATTGCAGTGAGAAGGATCCCCTGTCACATGGCTAGCATTTACATCTTTTTATTTACATCCTAACATTAGTTCTAGCGTGGTGTAGAGAGTCATAGCAAATAAGGCTTTGGATTGAGAGAAGTATGCTAGGTTGAAAATAAAATTGAGGTTTGAATTTTTAAGTGAGCTGTGGATTTTCGCATTGTAACAGGCGCCATAGCACTGATCATTGGCACAGTATACAAATATATTTGTTGTGTTGCATTAGTTTGGAAATGTTCAAGTTCTGTTAATGAACTAACAGTTGACTTTTCCATCTGCAGATTATACTGAATGACCAGCAGAGGGAGTGATGCCGGAAACCATTTCCCTGCATTGCTGAGACCCAAAAAAAAAAAAGTCGCCAGCCTTCGACTTCCTTGATCAATTTACATGGTAGGTGAAACTCTCATTTAATCGCTTTGCTTGTGTTTGAAAGAATTTCAGGGCGTCTGATGGCTCTCAGCACCTTTTAGTGGGGTCTTCTGCATAAATATTATTTGTCCAGACTGAAGCCTTATGGATGACGCTATTGGCACAAATGATAGTTTATGAAAGACGTTGACTGTCTACAAGGCTGAAAATCCTACTTGAGATACTAGTGCAAGCAATTTATCATCACAGGAAATTAGTGTCTTTGAAGCTGGAATGAGTTGTCTTATGTTAGAGCGATTGACTTACTTTGAAAGACGGGAAGCTTATTTAACCTGCCTTCCTGCACTCTGTATGTGGGACTCTGATACTCAAGATGGATTGCTCTTTCGGATACTTTGTGTTCTTGTCACTCTAACCCACTTTCAAAAGGGGAGCCCAGTTCTTTCAATGGTGCAGAGTACTTTCCCAATACACTTCCACCTTGGCTTGCAGTCATAATAGCAGATAGTTAACTAGGGCGGGATTGCTAATGTCTCATTGTCCTGTGTTGTAGTCACCAGGGTGATTGGTCATGAGTTCCTCTGATGTCATAAAGCTACAGCATGATGGCATCTGACGTGAGATCAAGCAAATGGATACATTTTTCATGGAATTGAAATAGGTAGCCTGCTAGACAGGACTTCCAGCTGAAGACAAAGATGTTAAAATGAAAGAAACTAGGGCAATATTAGAGACTTATACATTTGTTTGGGATGTATGACGTTAGCACGCATACTATTACCACGCATACCTTTACAACGCGGTATTTACAACGAATACCGTTACAACGCATAGCGCTTTGAGGTGCTGGATAGTGGTAAGTATAATTTTATATTCCAACTCCAGTCCCCGTGGACACTAGGGAAGGTGTTGGATATAAAATTAAACTTATTCCCTATCCTAGAGCGCCCCCCAGCGCAATGCGTTGTAATGGTATGCGTGGTAATGCCTGCGTTGTAATGGTAGTGCGTGGTAAAAAATGCGTGCTAAACGTTGTATACCATTTGTTTGTAGTTGAAGGTGATAGTAATATTCTCGAGTTCTCTATTGGTTAACTGACAGGGATGTGCAACAACAAAGATGTTAGAATCTGTTGTTCATAGTTTTTAATATTACCACTAACTATAGCATAAGCCTTCCTACAAAAAGGTATCAGGTCACTCCATAGTTATTGCTGTACCATAACCTAACATAATTGCAGTGAGAAGGATCCCCTGTCACATGGCTAGCATTTACATCTTTTTATTTACATCCTAACATTAGTTCTAGCGTGGTGTAGAGAGTCATAGCAAATAAGGCTTTGGATTGAGAGAAGTATGCTAGGTTGAAAATAAAATTGAGGTTTGAATTTTTAAGTGAGCTGTGGATTTTCGCATTGTAACAGGCGCCATAGCACTGATTATTGGCACAGTATACAAATATATTTGTTGTGTTGCATTAGTTTGGAAATGTTCAAGTTCTGTTAATGAACTAACAGTTGACTTTTCCATCTGCAGATTATACTGAATGACCAGCAGAGGGAGTGATGCCGGAACCCATTTCCCTGCATTGCTGAGACCCAAAAAAAAAAAAGTCGCCAGCCTTCGACTTCCTTGATCAATTTACATGGTAGGTGAAACTCTCATTTAATCGCTTTGCTTGTGTTTGAAAGAATTTCAGGGCGTCTGATGGCTCTCAGCACCTTTTAGTGGGGTCTTCTGCATAAATATTATTTGTCCAGACTGAAGCCTTATGGATGACGCTATTGGCACAAATGATAGTTTATGAAAGACGTTGACTGTCTACAAGGCTGAAAATCCTACTTGAGATACTAGTGCAAGCAATTTATCATCACAGGAAATTAGTGTCTTTGAAGCTGGAATGAGTTGTCTTATGTTAGAGCGATTGACTTACTTTGAAAGACGGGAAGCTTATTTAACCTGCCTTCCTGCACTCTGTATGTGGGACTCTGATACTCAAGATGGATTGCTCTTTCGGATACTCTGTGTTCTTGTCACTCTAACCCACTTTCAAAAGGGGAGCCCAGTTCTTTCAATGGTGCAGAGTACTTTCCCAATACACTTCCACCTTGGCTTGCAGTCATAATAGCAGATAGTTAACTAGGGCGGAATTGCTAATGTCTCGTTGTCCTGTGTTGTAGTCACCAGGGTGATTGGTCATGAATTCCTCTGATGTCATAAAGCTACAGCATGATGGCATCTGACGTGAGATCAAGCGAATGGATACATTTTTCATGGAATTGAAATAGGTAGCCTGCTAGACAGGACTTCCAGCTGAAGACAAAGATGTTAAAATGAAAGAAACTAGGGCAATATTAGAGACTTATACATTTGTTTGGGATGTATGACGTTAGCACGCATACTATTACCACGCATACCTTTACAACGCGGTATTTACAACGAATACCGTTACAACGCATAGCGCTTTGAGGTGCTGGATAGTGGTAAGTATAATTTTATATTCCAACTCCAGTCCCCGTGGACACTAGGGAAGGTGTTGGATATAAAATTAAACTTATTCCCTATCCTAGAGCGCCCCCCACCGCAATGCGTTGTAATGGTATGCGTGGTAATGCCTGCGTTGTAATGGTAGTGCGTGGTAAAAAATGCGTGCTATACGTTGTATACCATTTGTTTGTAGTTGAAGGTGATAGTAATATTCTCGAGTTCTCTATTGGTTAACTGACAGGGATGTGCAACAACAAAGATGTTAGAATCTGTTGTTCATAGTTTTTAATATTACCACTAACTATAGCATAAGCCTTCCTACAAAAAGGTATCAGGTCACTCCATAGTTATTGCTGTACCATAACCTAACATAATTGCAGTGAGAAGGATCCCCTGTCACATGGCTAGCATTTACATCTTTTTATTTACATCCTAACATTAGTTCTAGCGTGGTGTAGAGAGTCATAGCAAATAAGGCTTTGGATTGAGAGAAGTATGCTAGGTTGAAAATAAAATTGAGGTTTGAATTTTTTAATGAGCTGTGGATTTTCGCATTGTAACAGGCGCCATAGCACTGATCATTGGCACAGTATACAAATATATTTGTTGTGTTGCATTAGTTTGGAAATGTTCAAGTTCTGTTAATGAACTAACAGTTGACTTTTCCATCTGCAGATTATACTGAATGACCAGCAGAGGGAGTGATGCCGGAAACCATTTCCCTGCATTGCTGAGACCCAAAAAAAAAAAAGTCGCCAGCCTTCGACTTCCTTGATCAATTTACATGGTAGGTGAAACTCTCATTTAATCGCTTTGCTTGTGTTTGAAAGAATTTCAGGGCGTCTGATGGCTCTCAGCACCTTTTAGTGGGGTCTTCTGCATAAATATTATTTGTCCAGACTGAAGCCTTATGGATGACGCTATTGGCACAAATGATAGTTTATGAAAGACGTTGACTGTCTACAAGGCTGAAAATCCTACTTGAGATACTAGTGCAAGCAATTTATCATCACAGGAAATTAGTGTCTTTGAAGCTGGAATGAGTTGTCTTATGTTAGAGCGATTGACTTACTTTGAAAGACGGGAAGCTTATTTAACCTGCCTTCCTGCACTCTGTATGTGGGACTCTGATACTCAAGATGGATTGCTCTTTCGGATACTTTGTGTTCTTGTCACTCTAACCCACTTTCAAAAGGGGAGCCCAGTTCTTTCAATGGTGCAGAGTACTTTCCCAATACACTTCCACCTTGGCTTGCAGTCATAATAGCAGATAGTTAACTAGGGCGGGATTGCTAATGTCTCATTGTCCTGTGTTGTAGTCACCAGGGTGTTTGGTCATGAGTTCCTCTGATGTCATAAAGCTACAGCATGATGGCATCTGACGTGAGATCAAGCAAATGGATACATTTTTCATGGAATTGAAATAGGTAGCCTGCTAGACAGGACTTCCAGCTGAAGACAAAGATGTTAAAATGAAAGAAACTAGGGCAATATTAGAGACTTATACATTTGTTTGGGATGTATGACGTTAGCACGCATACTATTACCACGCATACCTTTACAACGCGGTATTTACAACGAATACCGTTACAACGCATAGCGCTTTGAGGTGCTGGATAGTGGTAAGTATAATTTTATATTCCAACTCCAGTCCCCGTGGACACTAGGGAAGGTGTTGGATATAAAATTAAACTTATTCCCTATCCTAGAGCGCCCCCCAGTGCAATGCGTTGTAATGGTATGCGTGGTAATGCCTGCGTTGTAATGGTAGTGCGTGGTAAAAAATGCGTGCTAAACGTTGTATACCATTTGTTTGTAGTTGAAGGTGATAGTAATATTCTCGAGTTCTCTATTGGTTAACTGACAGGGATGTGCAACAACAAAGATGTTAGAATCTGTTGTTCATAGTTTTTAATATTACCACTAACTATAGCATAAGCCTTCCTACAAAAAGGTATCAGGTCACTCCATAGTTATTGCTGTACCATAACCTAACATAATTGCAGTGAGAAGGATCCCCTGTCACATGGCTAGCATTTACATCTTTTTATTTACATCCTAACATTAGTTCTAGCGTGGTGTAGAGAGTCATAGCAAATAAGGCTTTGGATTGAGAGAAGTATGCTAGGTTGAAAATAAAATTGAGGTTTGAATTTTTAAGTGAGCTGTGGATTTTCGCATTGTAACAGGCGCCATAGCACTGATTATTGGCACAGTATACAAATATATTTGTTGTGTTGCATTAGTTTGGAAATGTTCAAGTTCTGTTAATGAACTAACAGTTGACTTTTCCATCTGCAGATTATACTGAATGACCAGCAGAGGGAGTGATGCCGGAACCCATTTCCCTGCATTGCTGAGACCCAAAAAAAAAAAAGTCGCCAGCTTTCGACTTCCTTGATCAATTTACATGGTAGGTGAAACTCTCATTTAATCGCTTTGCTTGTGTTTGAAAGAATTTCAGGGCGTCTGATGGCTCTCAGCACCTTTTAGTGGGGTCTTCTGCATAAATATTATTTGTCCAGACTGAAGCCTTATGGATGACGCTATTGGCACAAATGATAGTTTATGAAAGACGTTGACTGTCTACAAGGCTGAAAATCCTACTTGAGATACTAGTGCAAGCAATTTATCATCACAGGAAATTAGTGTCTTTGAAGCTGGAATGAGTTGTCTTATGTTAGAGCGATTGACTTACTTTGAAAGACGGGAAGCTTATTTAACCTGCCTTCCTGCACTCTGTATTTGGGACTCTGATACTCAAGATGGATTGCTCTTTCGGATACTCTGTGTTCTTGTCACTCTAACCCACTTTCAAAAGGGGAGCCCAGTTCTTTCAATGGTGCAGAGTACTTTCCCAATACACTTCCACCTTGGCTTGCAGTCATAAAAGCAGATAGTTAACTAGGGCGGAATTGCTAATGTCTCATTGTCCTGTGTTGTAGTCACCAGGGTGATTGGTCATGAGTTCCTCTGATGTCATAAAGCTACAGCATGATGGCATCTGACGTGAGATCAAGCAAATGGATACATTTTTCATGGAATTGAAATAGGTAGCCTGCTAGACAGGACTTCCAGCTGAAGACAAAGATGTTAAAATGAAAGAAACTAGGGCAATATTAGAGACTTATACATTTGTTTGGGATGTATGACGTTAGCACGCATACTATTACCACGCATACCTTTACAACGCGGTATTTACAACGAATACCGTTGCAACGCATAGCGCTTTGAGGTGCTGGATAGTGGTAAGTATAATTTTATATTCCAACTCCAGTCCCCGTGGACACTAGGGAAGGTGTTGGATATAAAATTAAACTTATTCCCTATCCTAGAGCGCCCCCCAGCGCAATGCGTTGTAATGGTATGCGTGGTAATGCCTGCGTTGTAATGGTAGTGCGTGGTAAAAAATGCGTGCTAAACGTTGTATACCATTTGTTTGTAGTTGAAGGTGATAGTAATATTCTCGAGTTCTCTATTGGTTAACTGACAGGGATGTGCAACAACAAAGATGTTAGAATCTGTTGTTCATAGTTTTTAATATTACCACTAACTATAGCATAAGCCTTCCTACAAAAAGGTATCAGGTCACTCCATAGTTATTGCTGTACCATAACCTAACATAATTGCAGTGAGAAGGATCCCCTGTCACATGGCTAGCATTTACATCTTTTTATTTACATCCTAACATTAGTTCTAGCGTGGTGTAGAGAGTCATAGCAAATAAGGCTTTGGATTGAGAGAAGTATGCTAGGTTGAAAATAAAATTGAGGTTTGAATTTTTAAGTGAGCTGTGGATTTTCGCATTGTAACAGGCGCCATAGCACTGATTATTGGCACAGTATACAAATATATTTGTTGTGTTGTATTAGTTTGGAAATGTTCAAGTTCTGTTAATGAACTAACAGTTGACTTTTCCATCTGCAGATTATACTGAATGACCAGCAGAGGGAGTGATGCCGGAAACCATTTCCCTGCATTGCTGAGACCCAAAAAAAAAAAAGTCGCCAGCCTTCGACTTCCTTGATCAATTTACATGGTAGGTGAAACTCTCATTTAATCGCTTTGCTTGTGTTTGAAAGAATTTCAGGGCGTCTGATGGCTCTCAGCACCTTTTAGTGGGGTCTTCTGCATAAATATTATTTGTCCAGACTGAAGCCTTATGGATGACGCTATTGGCACAAATGATAGTTTATGAAAGACGTTGACTGTCTACAAGGCTGAAAATCCTACTTGAGATACTAGTGCAAGCAATTTATCATCACAGGAAATTAGTGTCTTTGAAGCTGGAATGAGTTGTCTTATGTTAGAGCGATTGACTTACTTTGAAAGACGGGAAGCTTATTTAACCTGCCTTCCTGCACTCTGTATGTGGGACTCTGATACTCAAGATGGATTGCTCTTTCGGATACTCTGTGTTCTTGTCACTCTAACCCACTTTCAAAAGGGGAGCCCAGTTCTTTCAATGGTGCAGAGTACTTTCCCAATACACTTCCACCTTGGCTTGCAGTCATAAAAGCAGATAGTTAACTAGGGCGGAATTGCTAATGTCTCATTGTCCTGTGTTGTAGTCACCAGGGTGATTGGTCATGAGTTCCTCTGATGTCATAAAGCTACAGCATGATGGCATCTGACGTGAGATCAAGCAAATGGATACATTTTTCATGGAATTGAAATAGGTAGCCTGCTAGACAGGACTTCCAGCTGAAGACAAAGATGTTAAAATGAAAGAAACTAGGGCAATATTAGAGACTTATACATTTGTTTGGGATGTATGACGTTAGCACGCATACTATTACCACGCATACCTTTACAACGCGGTATTTACAACGAATACCGTTGCAACGCATAGCGCTTTGAGGTGCTGGATAGTGGTAAGTATAATTTTATATTCCAACTCCAGTCCCCGTGGACACTAGGGAAGGTGTTGGATATAAAATTAAACTTATTCCCTATCCTAGAGCGCCCCCCAGCGCAATGCGTTGTAATGGTATGCGTGGTAATGCCTGCGTTGTAATGGTAGTGCGTGGTAAAAAATGCGTGCTAAACGTTGTATACCATTTGTTTGTAGTTGAAGGTGATAGTAATATTCTCGAGTTCTCTATTGGTTAACTGACAGGGATGTGCAACAACAAAGATGTTAGAATCTGTTGTTCATAGTTTTTAATATTACCACTAACTATAGCATAAGCCTTCCTACAAAAAGGTATCAGGTCACTCCATAGTTATTGCTGTACCATAACCTAACATAATTGCAGTGAGAAGGATCCCCTGTCACATGGCTAGCATTTACATCTTTTTATTTACATCCTAACATTAGTTCTAGCGTGGTGTAGAGAGTCATAGCAAATAAGGCTTTGGATTGAGAGAAGTATGCTAGGTTGAAAATAAAATTGAGGTTTGAATTTTTAAGTGAGCTGTGGATTTTCGCATTGTAACAGGCGCCATAGCACTGATTATTGGCACAGTATACAAATATATTTGTTGTGTTGTATTAGTTTGGAAATGTTCAAGTTCTGTTAATGAACTAACAGTTGACTTTTCCATCTGCAGATTATACTGAATGACCAGCAGAGGGAGTGATGCCGGAAACCATTTCCCTGCATTGCTGAGACCCAAAAAAAAAAAAGTCGCCAGCCTTCGACTTCCTTGATCAATTTACATGGTAGGTGAAACTCTCATTTAATCGCTTTGCTTGTGTTTGAAAGAATTTCAGGGCGTCTGATGGCTCTCAGCACCTTTTAGTGGGGTCTTCTGCATAAATATTATTTGTCCAGACTGAAGCCTTATGGATGACGCTATTGGCACAAATGATAGTTTATGAAAGACGTTGACTGTCTACAAGGCTGAAAATCCTACTTGAGATACTAGTGCAAGCAATTTATCATCACAGGAAATTAGTGTCTTTGAAGCTGGAATGAGTTGTCTTATGTTAGAGCGATTGACTTACTTTGAAAGACGGGAAGCTTATTTAACCTGCCTTCCTGCACTCTGTATGTGGGACTCTGATACTCAAGATGGATTGCTCTTTCGGATACTCTGTGTTCTTGTCACTCTAACCCACTTTCAAAAGGGGAGCCCAGTTCTTTCAATGGTGCAGAGTACTTTCCCAATACACTTCCACCTTGGCTTGCAGTCATAATAGCAGATAGTTAACTAGGGCGGAATTGCTAATGTCTCATTGTCCTGTGTTGTAGTCACCAGGGTGATTGGTCATGAGTTCCTCTGATGTCATAAAGCTACAGCATGATGGCATCTGACGTGAGATCAAGCAAATGGATACATTTTTCATGGAATTGAAATAGGTAGCCTGCTAGACAGGACTTCCAGCTGAAGACAAAGATGTTAAAATGAAAGAAACTAGGGCAATATTAGAGACTTATACATTTGTTTGGGATGTATGACGTTAGCACGCATACTATTACCACGCATACCTTTACAACGCGGTATTTACAACGAATACCGTTACAACGCATAGCGCTTTGAGGTGCTGGATAGTGGTAAGTATAATTTTATATTCCAACTCCAGTCCCCGTGGACACTAGGGAAGGTGTTGGATATAAAATTAAACTTATTCCCTATCCTAGAGCGCCCCCCAGCGCAATGCGTTGTAATGGTATGCGTGGTAATGCCTGCGTTGTAATGGTAGTGCATGGTAAAAAATGCGTGTAAAAAATGCGTGCTAAACGTTGTATACCATTTGTTTGTAGTTGTAGGTGATAGTAATATTCTCGAGTTCTCTATTGGTTAACTGATAGGGATGTGCAACAACAAAGATGTTAGAATCTGTTGTTCATAGTTTTTAATATTACCACTAACTATAGCATAAGCCTTCCTACAAAAACGTATCAGGTCACTCCATAGTTATTGCTGTACCATAACCTAACAGAATTGCAGTGAGAAGGATCCCCTGTCACATGGCTAGCATTTACATCTTTTTATTTAGATCCTAACATTAGTTCTAGCGTGGTGTAGAGAGTCCTAGCAAATAAGGCTTTGGATTGAGAGAAGTATGCTAGGTTGAAAATAAAATTGAGGTTTGAATTTTTAAGTGAGCTGTGGATTTTCGCATTGTAACAGGTGCCATAGCACTGATTATTGGCACAGTATACAAATATATTTGTTGTGTTGCATTAGTTTGGAAATGTTCAAGTTCTGTTAATAAACTATAAACTAACAGTTGACTTTTCCATCTGCAGATTATACTGAATGACCAGCAGAGGGAGTGATGCCGGAAACCATTTCCCTGCATTGCTGAGACCCAAAAAAAAAAAAGTCGCCAGCCTTCGACTTCCTTGATCAATTTACATGGTAGGTGAAACTCTCATTTAATCGCTTTGCTTGTGTTTGAAAGAATTTCAGGGCGTCTGATGGCTCTCAGCACCTTTTAGTGGGGTCTTCTGCATAAATATTATTTGTCCAGACTGAAGCCATATGGATGACGCTATTGGCATAAATGATAGTTTATGAAAGACGTTGACTGTCTACAAGGCTGAGAATTCTACTTGAGATAATAGTGAAAGCAATTTATCATCACAGGAAATTAGTGTCTTTGAGGCTGGAATGAGTTGTCTTATGTTAGAGCGATTGGCTTACTTTGAAATGCGGGAAGCTTATTTACCCTGCCTCCCTGCACTCTGTATGTGGGACTCTGATACTCAAGATGGATTGCTCTTTCGGATACTCTGTGTTCTTGTCACTCTAACCCACTTTCAAAAGGGGAGCCCAGTTCTTTCAATGGTGCAGAGTACTTTCCCAATACACTTCCACCTTGCCTTGCAGTCATAATAGCAGATAGTTAACTAGGGCGGAATTGCTAATGTCTCATTGTCCTGTGTTGTAGTCACCAGGGTGATTGGTCATGAGTTCCTCTGATGTCATAAAGCTACAGCATGATGGCATCTGACGTGAGAGCAAGCAAAAGGATACATTTTTCATGGAATTGAAATAGGTAGCCTGCTAGACAGGACTTCCAGCTGAAGACAAAGATGTTAAAATGAAAGAAACTAGGGCAATATTAGAGACTTATACATTTGTTTGGGATGTATGACGTTAGCACGCATACTATTACCAGGCATACCTTTACAACGCGGTATTTACAACGAATACCGTTACAACGCATAGCGCTTTGAGGTCCTGGATAGTGGTAAGTATAATTTTATATTCCAACTCCAGTCCCCGTGGACACAAGGGAAGGTGTTGGATATAAAATTAAACTTATTCCCTATCCTAGAGCGCCCCCCAGCGCAATGCGTTGTAATGGTATGCGTGGTAATGCCTGCGTTGTAATGGTAGTGCGTGGTAAAAAATGCGTGCTAAACGTTGTATACCATTTGTTTGTAGTTGTAGGTGATAGTAATATTCTCGAGTTCTCTATTGGTTAACTGATAGGGATGTGCAACAACAAAGATGTTAGAATCTGTTGTTCATAGTTTTTAATATTACCACTAACTATAGCATAAGCCTTCCTACAAAAACGTATCAGGTCACTCCATAGTTATTGCTGTACCATAACCTAACAGAATTGCAGTGAGAAGGATCCCCTGTCACATGGCTAGCATTTACATCTTTTTATTTAGATCCTAACATTAGTTCTAGCGTGGTGTAGAGAGTCCTAGCAAATAAGGCTTTGGATTGAGAGAAGTATGCTAGGTTGAAAATAAAATTGAGGTTTGAATTTTTAAGTGAGCTGTGGATTTTCGCATTGTAACAGGTGCCATAGCACTGATTATTGGCACAGTATACAAATATATTTGTTGTGTTGCATTAGTTTGGAAATGTTCAAGTTCTGTTAATAAACTATAAACTAACAGTTGACTTTTCCATCTGCAGATTATACTGAATGACCAGCAGAGGGAGTGATGCCGGAAACCATTTCCCTGCATTGCTGAGACCCAAAAAAAAAAAAGTCGCCAGCCTTCGACTTCCTTGATCAATTTACATGGTAGGTGAAACTCTCATTTAATCGCTTTGCTTGTGTTTGAAAGAATTTCAGGGCGTCTGATGGCTCTCAGCACCTTTTAGTGGGGTCTTCTGCATAAATATTATTTGTCCAGACTGAAGCCATATGGATGACGCTATTGGCATAAATGATAGTTTATGAAAGACGTTGACTGTCTACAAGGCTGAGAATTCTACTTGAGATAATAGTGAAAGCAATTTATCATCACAGGAAATTAGTGTCTTTGAGGCTGGAATGAGTTGTCTTATGTTAGAGCGATTGGCTTACTTTGAAATGCGGGAAGCTTATTTACCCTGCCTCCCTGCACTCTGTATTTGGGACTCTGATACTCAAGATGGATTGCTCTTTCGGATACTCTGTGTTCTTGTCACTCTAACCCACTTTCAAAAAAGGAGCCCAGTTCTTTCAATGGTGCAGAGTACTTTCCCAATACACTTCCACCTTGCCTTGCAGTCATAATAGCAGATAGTTAACTAGGGCGGAATTGCTAATGTCTCATTGTCCTGTGTTGTAGTCACCAGGGTGATTGGTCATGAGTTCCTCTGATGTCATAAAGCTACAGCATGATGGCATCTGACGTGAGAGCAAGCAAAAGGATACATTTTTCATGGAATTGAAATAGGTAGCCTGCTAGACAGGACTTCCAGCTGAAGACAAAGATGTTAAAATGAAAGAAACTAGGGCAATATTAGAGACTTATACATTTGTTTGGGATGTATGACGTTAGCACGCATACTATTACCAGGCATACCTTTACAACGCGGTATTTACAACGAATACCGTTACAACGCATAGCGCTTTGAGGTCCTGGATAGTGGTAAGTATAATTTTATATTCCAACTCCAGTCCCCGTGGACACAAGGGAAGGTGTTGGATATAAAATTAAACTTATTCCCTATCCTAGAGCGCCCCCCAGCGCAATGCGTTGTAATGGTATGCGTGGTAATGCCTGCGTTGTAATGGTAGTGCGTGGTAAAAAATGCGTGCTAAACGTTGTATACCATTTGTTTGTAGTTGTAGGTGATAGTAATATTCTCGAGTTCTCTATTGGTTAACTGATAGGGATGTGCAACAACAAAGATGTTAGAATCTGTTGTTCATAGTTTTTAATATTACCACTAACTATAGCATAAGCCTTCCTACAAAAACGTATCAGGTCACTCCATAGTTATTGCTGTACCATAACCTAACAGAATTGCAGTGAGAAGGATCCCCTGTCACATGGCTAGCATTTACATCTTTTTATTTAGATCCTAACATTAGTTCTAGCGTGGTGTAGAGAGTCCTAGCAAATAAGGCTTTGGATTGAGAGAAGTATGCTAGGTTGAAAATAAAATTGAGGTTTGAATTTTTAAGTGAGCTGTGGATTTTCGCATTGTAACAGGTGCCATAGCACTGATTATTGGCACAGTATACAAATATATTTGTTGTGTTGCATTAGTTTGGAAATGTTCAAGTTCTGTTAATAAACTATAAACTAACAGTTGACTTTTCCATCTGCAGATTATACTGAATGACCAGCAGAGGGAGTGATGCCGGAAACCATTTCCCTGCATTGCTGAGACCCAAAAAAAAAAAAGTCGCCAGCCTTCGACTTCCTTGATCAATTTACATGGTAGGTGAAACTCTCATTTAATCGCTTTGCTTGTGTTTGAAAGAATTTCAGGGCGTCTGATGGCTCTCAGCACCTTTTAGTGGGGTCTTCTGCATAAATATTATTTGTCCAGACTGAAGCCATCTGGATGACGCTATTGGCATAAATGATAGTTTATGAAAGACTTTGACTGTCTACTAGGCTTAGAATTCTACTTGAGATAATAGTGAAAGCAATTTATCATCACAGGAAATTAGTGTCTTTGAGGCTGGAATGAGTTGTCTTATGTTAGAGCGATTGGCTTACTTTGAAATGCGGGAAGCTTATTTACCCTGCCTCCCTGCACTCTGTATGTGGGACTCTGATACTCAAGATGGATTGCTCTTTCGGATACTCTGTGTTCTTGTCACTCTAACCCACTTTCAAAAGGGGAGCCCAGTTCTTTCAATGGTGCAGAGTACTTTCCCAATACACTTCCACCTTGCCTTGCAGTCATAATAGCAGATAGTTAACTAGGGCGGAATTGCTAATGTCTCATTGTCCTGTGTTGTAGTCACCAGGGTGATTGGTCATGAGTTCCTCTGATGTCATAAAGCTACAGCATGATGGCATCTGACGTGAGAGCAAGCAAAAGGATACATTTTTCATGGAATTGAAATAGGTAGCCTGCTAGACAGGACTTCCAGCTGAAGACAAAGATGTTAAAATGAAAGAAACTAGGGCAATATTAGAGACTTATACATTTGTTTGGGATGTATGACGTTAGCACGCATACTATTACCAGGCATACCTTTACAACGCGGTATTTACAACGAATACCGTTACAACGCATAGCGCTTTGAGGTCCTGGATAGTGGTAAGTATAATTTTATATTCCAACTCCAGTCCCCGTGGACACAAGGGAAGGTGTTGGATGTAAAATTAAACTTATTCCCTATCCTAGAGCGCCCCCCAGCGCAATGCGTTGTAATGGTATGCGTGGTAATGCCTGCGTTGTAATGGTAGTGCGTGGTAAAAAATGCGTGCTAAACGTTGTATACCATTTGTTTGTAGTTGTAGGTGATAGTAATATTCTCGAGTTCTCTATTGGTTAACTGATAGGGATGTGCAACAACAAAGATGTTAGAATCTGTTGTTCATAGTTTTTAATATTACCACTAACTATAGCATAAGCCTTCCTACAAAAACGTATCAGGTCACTCCATAGTTATTGCTGTACCATAACCTAACAGAATTGCAGTGAGAAGGATCCCCTGTCACATGGCTAGCATTTACATCTTTTTATTTAGATCCTAACATTAGTTCTAGCGTGGTGTAGAGAGTCCTAGCAAATAAGGCTTTGGATTGAGAGAAGTATGCTAGGTTGAAAATAAAATTGAGGTTTGAATTTTTAAGTGAGCTGTGGATTTTCGCATTGTAACAGGTGCCATAGCACTGATTATTGGCACAGTATACAAATATATTTGTTGTGTTGCATTAGTTTGGAAATGTTCAAGTTCTGTTAATAAACTATAAACTAACAGTTGACTTTTCCATCTGCAGATTATACTGAATGACCAGCAGAGGGAGTGATGCCGGAAACCATTTCCCTGCATTGCTGAGACCCAAAAAAAAAAAGTCGCCAGCCTTCGACTTCCTTGATCAATTTACATGGTAGGTGAAACTCTCATTTAATCGCTTTGCTTGTGTTTGAAAGAATTTCAGGGCGTCTGATGGCTCTCAGCACCTTTTAGTGGGGTCTTCTGCATAAATATTATTTGTCCAGACTGAAGCCATATGGATGACGCTATTGGCATAAATGATAGTTTATGAAAGACGTTGACTGTCTACTAGGCTTAGAATTCTACTTGAGATAATAGTGAAAGCAATTTATCATCACAGGAAATTAGTGTCTTTGAGGCTGGAATGAGTTGTCTTATGTTAGAGCGATTGGCTTACTTTGAGATGCGGGAAGCTTATTTACCCTGCCTCCCTGCACTCTGTATGTGGGACTCTGATACTCAAGATGGATTGCTCTTTCGGATACTCTGTGTTCTTGTCACTCTAACCCACTTTCAAAAGGGGAGCCCAGTTCTTTCAATGGTGCAGAGTACTTTCCCAATACACTTCCACCTTGCCTTGCAGTCATAATAGCAGATAGTTAACTAGGGCGGAATTGCTAATGTCTCATTGTCCTGTGTTGTAGTCACCAGGGTGATTGGTCATGAGTTCCTCTGATGTCATAAAGCTACAGCATGATGGCATCTGACGTGAGAGCAAGCAAAAGGATACATTTTTCATGGAATTGAAATAGGTAGCCTGCTAGACAGGACTTCCAGCTGAAGACAAAGATGTTAAAATGAAAGAAACTAGGGCAATATTAGAGACTTATACCTTTGTTTGGGATGTATGACGTTAGCACGCATACTATTACCAGGCATACCTTTACAACGCGGTATTTACAACGAATACCGTTACAACGCATAGCGCTTTGAGGTCCTGGATAGTGGTAAGTATAATTTTATATTCCAACTCCAGTCCCCGTGGACACAAGGGAAGGTGTTGGATATAAAATTAAACTTATTCCCTATCCTAGAGCGCCCCCCAGCGCAATGCGTTGTAATGGTATGCGTGGTAATGCCTGCGTTGTAATGGTAGTGCGTGGTAAAAAATGCGTGCTAAACGTTGTATACCATTTGTTTGTAGTTGTAGGTGATAGTAATATTCTCGAGTTCTCTATTGGTTAACTGATAGGGATGTGCAACAACAAAGATGTTAGAATCTGTTGTTCATAGTTTTTAATATTACCACTAACTATAGCATAAGCCTTCCTACAAAAACGTATCAGGTCACTCCATAGTTATTGCTGTACCATAACCTAACAGAATTGCAGTGAGAAGGATCCCCTGTCACATGGCTAGCATTTACATCTTTTTATTTAGATCCTAACATTAGTTCTAGCGTGGTGTAGAGAGTCCTAGCAAATAAGGCTTTGGATTGAGAGAAGTATGCTAGGTTGAAAATAAAATTGAGGTTTGAATTTTTAAGTGAGCTGTGGATTTTCGCATTGTAACAGGTGCCATAGCACTGATTATTGGCACAGTATACAAATATATTTGTTGTGTTGCATTAGTTTGGAAATGTTCAAGTTCTGTTAATAAACTATAAACTAACAGTTGACTTTTCCATCTGCAGATTATACTGAATGACCAGCAGAGGGAGTGATGCCGGAAACCATTTCCCTGCATTGCTGAGACCCAAAAAAAAAAAAGTCGCCAGCCTTCGACTTCCTTGATCAATTTACATGGTAGGTGAAACTCTCATTTAATCGCTTTGCTTGTGTTTGAAAGAATTTCAGGGCGTCTGATGGCTCTCAGCACCTTTTAGTGGGGTCTTCTGCATAAATATTATTTGTCCAGACTGAAGCCATATGGATGACGCTATTGGCATAAATGATAGTTTATGAAAGACGTTGACTGTCTACAAGGCTGAGAATTCTACTTGAGATAATAGTGAAAGCAATTTATCATCACAGGAAATTAGTGTCTTTGAGGCTGGAATGAGTTGTCTTATGTTAGAGCGATTGGCTTACTTTGAAATGCGGGAAGCTTATTTACCCTGCCTCCCTGCACTCTGTATGTGGGACTCTGATACTCAAGATGGATTGCTCTTTCGGATACTCTGTGTTCTTGTCACTCTAACCCACTTTCAAAAAAGGAGCCCAGTTCTTTCAATGGTGCAGAGTACTTTCCCAATACACTTCCACCTTGCCTTGCAGTCATAATAGCAGATAGTTAACTAGGGCGGAATTGCTAATGTCTCATTGTCCTGTGTTGTAGTCACCAGGGTGATTGGTCATGAGTTCCTCTGATGTCATAAAGCTACAGCATGATGGCATCTGACGTGAGAGCAAGCAAAAGGATACATTTTTCATGGAATTGAAATAGGTAGCCTGCTAGACAGGACTTCCAGCTGAAGACAAAGATGTTAAAATGAAAGAAACTAGGGCAATATTAGAGACTTATACATTTGTTTGGGATGTATGACGTTAGCACGCATACTATTACCAGGCATACCTTTACAACGCGGTATTTACAACGAATACCGTTACAACGCATAGCGCTTTGAGGTCCTGGATAGTGGTAAGTATAATTTTATATTCCAACTCCAGTCCCCGTGGACACAAGGGAAGGTGTTGGATGTAAAATTAAACTTATTCCCTATCCTAGAGCGCCCCCCAGCGCAATGCGTTGTAATGGTATGCGTGGTAATGCCTGCGTTGTAATGGTAGTGCGTGGTAAAAAATGCGTGCTAAACGTTGTATACCATTTGTTTGTAGTTGTAGGTGATAGTAATATTCTCGAGTTCTCTATTGGTTAACTGATAGGGATGTGCAACAACAAAGATGTTAGAATCTGTTGTTCATAGTTTTTAATATTACCACTAACTATAGCATAAGCCTTCCTACAAAAACGTATCAGGTCACTCCATAGTTATTGCTGTACCATAACCTAACAGAATTGCAGTGAGAAGGATCCCCTGTCACATGGCTAGCATTTACATCTTTTTATTTAGATCCTAACATTAGTTCTAGCGTGGTGTAGAGAGTCCTAGCAAATAAGGCTTTGGATTGAGAGAAGTATGCTAGGTTGAAAATAAAATTGAGGTTTGAATTTTTAAGTGAGCTGTGGATTTTCGCATTGTAACAGGTGCCATAGCACTGATTATTGGCACAGTATACAAATATATTTGTTGTGTTGCATTAGTTTGGAAATGTTCAAGTTCTGTTAATAAACTATAAACTAACAGTTGACTTTTCCATCTGCAGATTATACTGAATGACCAGCAGAGGGAGTGATGCCGGAAACCATTTCCCTGCATTGCTGAGACCCAAAAAAAAAAAGTCGCCAGCCTTCGACTTCCTTGATCAATTTACATGGTAGGTGAAACTCTCATTTAATCGCTTTGCTTGTGTTTGAAAGAATTTCAGGGCGTCTGAAGGCTCTCAGCACCTTTTAGTGGGGTCTTCTGCATAAATATTATTTGTCCAGACTGAAGCCATATGGATGACGCTATTGGCATAAATGATAGTTTATGAAAGACGTTGACTGTCTACTAGGCTTAGAATTCTACTTGAGATAATAGTGAAAGCAATTTATCATCACAGGAAATTAGTGTCTTTGAGGCTGGAATGAGTTGTCTTATGTTAGAGCGATTGGCTTACTTTGAGATGCGGGAAGCTTATTTACCCTGCCTCCCTGCACTCTGTATGTGGGACTCTGATACTCAAGATGGATTGCTCTTTCGGATACTCTGTGTTCTTGTCACTCTAACCCACTTTCAAAAGGGGAGCCCAGTTCTTTCAATGGTGCAGAGTACTTTCCCAATACACTTCCACCTTGCCTTGCAGTCATAATAGCAGATAGTTAACTAGGGCGGAATTGCTAATGTCTCATTGTCCTGTGTTGTAGTCACCAGGGTGATTGGTCATGAGTTCCTCTGATGTCATAAAGCTACAGCATGATGGCATCTGACGTGAGAGCAAGCAAAAGGATACATTTTTCATGGAATTGAAATAGGTAGCCTGCTAGACAGGACTTCCAGCTGAAGACAAAGATGTTAAAATGAAAGAAACTAGGGCAATATTAGAGACTTATACATTTGTTTGGGATGTATGACGTTAGCACGCATACTATTACCAGGCATACCTTTACAACGCGGCATTTACAACGAATACCGTTACAACGCATAGCGCTTTGAGGTCCTGGATAGTGGTAAGTATAATTTTATATTCCAACTCCAGTCCCCGTGGACACAAGGGAAGGTGTTGGATATAAAATAAACTTATTCCCTATCCTAGAGCGCCCCCCAGCGCAATGCGTTGTAATGGTATGCGTGGTAATGCCTGCGTTGTAATGGTAGTGCGTGGTAAAAAATGCGTGCTAAACGTTGTATACCATTTGTTTGTAGTTGTAGGTGATAGTAATATTCTCGAGTTCTCTATTGGTTAACTGATAGGGATGTGCAACAACAAAGATGTTAGAATCTGTTGTTCATAGTTTTTAATATTACCACTAACTATAGCATAAGCCTTCCTACAAAAACGTATCAGGTCACTCCATAGTTATTGCTGTACCATAACCTAACAGAATTGCAGTGAGAAGGATCCCCTGTCACATGGCTAGCATTTACATCTTTTTATTTAGATCCTAACATTAGTTCTAGCGTGGTGTAGAGAGTCCTAGCAAATAAGGCTTTGGATTGAGAGAAGTATGCTAGGTTGAAAATAAAATTGAGGTTTGAATTTTTAAGTGAGCTGTGGATTTTCGCATTGTAACAGGTGCCATAGCACTGATTATTGGCACAGTATACAAATATATTTGTTGTGTTGCATTAGTTTGGAAATGTTCAAGTTCTGTTAATAAACTATAAACTAACAGTTGACTTTTCCATCTGCAGATTATACTGAATGACCAGCAGAGGGAGTGATGCCGGAAACCATTTCCCTGCATTGCTGAGACCCAAAAAAAAAAAAGTCGCCAGCCTTCGACTTCCTTGATCAATTTACATGGTAGGTGAAACTCTCATTTAATCGCTTTGCTTGTGTTTGAAAGAATTTCAGGGCGTCTGATGGCTCTCAGCACCTTTTAGTGGGGTCTTCTGCATAAATATTATTTGTCCAGACTGAAGCCATATGGATGACGCTATTGGCATAAATGATAGTTTATGAAAGACGTTGACTGTCTACAAGGCTGAGAATTCTACTTGAGATAATAGTGAAAGCAATTTATCATCACAGGAAATTAGTGTCTTTGAGGCTGGAATGAGTTGTCTTATGTTAGAGCGATTGGCTTACTTTGAAATGCGGGAAGCTTATTTACCCTGCCTCCCTGCACTCTGTATGTGGGACTCTGATACTCAAGATGGATTGCTCTTTCGGATACTCTGTGTTCTTGTCACTCTAACCCACTTTCAAAAGGGGAGCCCAGTTCTTTCAATGGTGCAGAGTACTTTCCCAATACACTTCCACCTTGCCTTGCAGTCATAATAGCAGATAGTTAACTAGGGCGGAATTGCTAATGTCTCATTGTCCTGTGTTGTAGTCACCAGGGTGATTGGTCATGAGTTCCTCTGATGTCATAAAGCTACAGCATGATGGCATCTGACGTGAGAGCAAGCAAAAGGATACATTTTTCATGGAATTGAAATAGGTAGCCTGCTAGACAGGACTTCCAGCTGAAGACAAAGATGTTAAAATGAAAGAAACTAGGGCAATATTAGAGACTTATACATTTGTTTGGGATGTATGACGTTAGCACGCATACTATTACCAGGCATACCTTTACAACGCGGTATTTACAACGAATACCGTTACAACGCATAGCGCTTTGAGGTCCTGGATAGTGGTAAGTATAATTTTATATTCCAACTCCAGTCCCCGTGGACACAAGGGAAGGTGTTGGATATAAAATTAAACTTATTCCCTATCCTAGAGCGCCCCCCAGCGCAATGCGTTGTAATGGTATGCGTGGTAATGCCTGCGTTGTAATGGTAGTGCGTGGTAAAAAATGCGTGCTAAACGTTGTATACCATTTGTTTGTAGTTGTAGGTGATAGTAATATTCTCGAGTTCTCTATTGGTTAACTGATAGGGATGTGCAACAACAAAGATGTTAGAATCTGTTGTTCATAGTTTTTAATATTACCACTAACTATAGCATAAGCCTTCCTACAAAAACGTATCAGGTCACTCCATAGTTATTGCTGTACCATAACCTAACAGAATTGCAGTGAGAAGGATCCCCTGTCACATGGCTAGCATTTACATCTTTTTATTTAGATCCTAACATTAGTTCTAGCGTGGTGTAGAGAGTCCTAGCAAATAAGGCTTTGGATTGAGAGAAGTATGCTAGGTTGAAAATAAAATTGAGGTTTGAATTTTTAAGTGAGCTGTGGATTTTCGCATTGTAACAGGTGCCATAGCACTGATTATTGGCACAGTATACAAATATATTTGTTGTGTTGCATTAGTTTGGAAATGTTCAAGTTCTGTTAATAAACTATAAACTAACAGTTGACTTTTCCATCTGCAGATTATACTGAATGACCAGCAGAGGGAGTGATGCCGGAAACCATTTCCCTGCATTGCTGAGACCCAAAAAAAAAAAAGTCGCCAGCCTTCGACTTCCTTGATCAATTTACATGGTAGGTGAAACTCTCATTTAATCGCTTTGCTTGTGTTTGAAAGAATTTCAGGGCGTCTGATGGCTCTCAGCACCTTTTAGTGGGGTCTTCTGCATAAATATTATTTGTCCAGACTGAAGCCATATGGATGACGCTATTGGCATAAATGATAGTTTATGAAAGACGTTGACTGTCTACTAGGCTTAGAATTCTACTTGAGATAATAGTGAAAGCAATTTATCATCACAGGAAATTAGTGTCTTTGAGGCTGGAATGAGTTGTCTTATGTTAGAGCGATTGGCTTACTTTGAAATGCGGGAAGCTTATTTACCCTGCCTCCCTGCACTCTGTATGTGGGACTCTGATACTCAAGATGGATTGCTCTTTCGGATACTCTGTGTTCTTGTCACTCTAACCCACTTTCAAAAGGGGAGCCCAGTTCTTTCAATGGTGCAGAGTACTTTCCCAATACACTTCCACCTTGCCTTGCAGTCATAATAGCAGATAGTTAACTAGGGCGGAATTGCTAATGTCTCATTGTCCTGTGTTGTAGTCACCAGGGTGATTGGTCATGAGTTCCTCTGATGTCATAAAGCTACAGCATGATGGCATCTGACGTGAGAGCAAGCAAAAGGATACATTTTTCATGGAATTGAAATAGGTAGCCTGCTAGACAGGACTTCCAGCTGAAGACAAAGATGTTAAAATGAAAGAAACTAGGGCAATATTAGAGACTTATACATTTGTTTGGGATGTATGACGTTAGCACGCATACTATTACCAGGCATACCTTTACAACGCGGTATTTACAACGAATACCGTTACAACGCATAGCGCTTTGAGGTCCTGGATAGTGGTAAGTATAATTTTATATTCCAACTCCAGTCCCCGTGGACACAAGGGAAGGTGTTGGATATAAAATTAAACTTATTCCCTATCCTAGAGCGCCCCCCAGCGCAATGCGTTGTAATGGTATGCGTGGTAATGCCTGCGTTGTAATGGTAGTGCGTGGTAAAAAATGCGTGCTAAACGTTGTATACCATTTGTTTGTAGTTGTAGGTGATAGTAATATTCTCGAGTTCTCTATTGGTTAACTGATAGGGATGTGCAACAACAAAGATGTTAGAATCTGTTGTTCATAGTTTTTAATATTACCACTAACTATAGCATAAGCCTTCCTACAAAAACGTATCAGGTCACTCCATAGTTATTGCTGTACCATAACCTAACAGAATTGCAGTGAGAAGGATCCCCTGTCACATGGCTAGCATTTACATCTTTTTATTTAGATCCTAACATTAGTTCTAGCGTGGTGTAGAGAGTCCTAGCAAATAAGGCTTTGGATTGAGAGAAGTATGCTAGGTTGAAAATAAAATTGAGGTTTGAATTTTTAAGTGAGCTGTGGATTTTCGCATTGTAACAGGTGCCATAGCACTGATTATTGGCACAGTATACAAATATATTTGTTGTGTTGCATTAGTTTGGAAATGTTCAAGTTCTGTTAATAAACTATAAACTAACAGTTGACTTTTCCATCTGCAGATTATACTGAATGACCAGCAGAGGGAGTGATGCCGGAAACCATTTCCCTGCATTGCTGAGACCCAAAAAAAAAAAAGTCGCCAGCCTTCGACTTCCTTGATCAATTTACATGGTAGGTGAAACTCTCATTTAATCGCTTTGCTTGTGTTTGAAAGAATTTCAGGGCGTCTGATGGCTCTCAGCACCTTTTAGTGGGGTCTTCTGCATAAATATTATTTGTCCAGACTGAAGCCATCTGGATGACGCTATTGGCATAAATGATAGTTTATGAAAGACTTTGACTGTCTACTAGGCTTAGAATTCTACTTGAGATAATAGTGAAAGCAATTTATCATCACAGGAAATTAGTGTCTTTGAGGCTGGAATGAGTTGTCTTATGTTAGAGCGATTGGCTTACTTTGAAATGCGGGAAGCTTATTTACCCTGCCTCCCTGCACTCTGTATGTGGGACTCTGATACTCAAGATGGATTGCTCTTTCGGATACTCTGTGTTCTTGTCACTCTAACCCACTTTCAAAAGGGGAGCCCAGTTCTTTCAATGGTGCAGAGTACTTTCCCAATACACTTCCACCTTGCCTTGCAGTCATAATAGCAGATAGTTAACTAGGGCGGAATTGCTAATGTCTCATTGTCCTGTGTTGTAGTCACCAGGGTGATTGGTCATGAGTTCCTCTGATGTCATAAAGCTACAGCATGATGGCATCTGACGTGAGAGCAAGCAAAAGGATACATTTTTCATGGAATTGAAATAGGTAGCCTGCTAGACAGGACTTCCAGCTGAAGACAAAGATGTTAAAATGAAAGAAACTAGGGCAATATTAGAGACTTATACATTTGTTTGGGATGTATGACGTTAGCACGCATACTATTACCAGGCATACCTTTACAACGCGGTATTTACAACGAATACCGTTACAACGCATAGCGCTTTGAGGTCCTGGATAGTGGTAAGTATAATTTTATATTCCAACTCCAGTCCCCGTGGACACAAGGGAAGGTGTTGGATGTAAAATTAAACTTATTCCCTATCCTAGAGCGCCCCCCAGCGCAATGCGTTGTAATGGTATGCGTGGTAATGCCTGCGTTGTAATGGTAGTGCGTGGTAAAAAATGCGTGCTAAACGTTGTATACCATTTGTTTGTAGTTGTAGGTGATAGTAATATTCTCGAGTTCTCTATTGGTTAACTGATAGGGATGTGCAACAACAAAGATGTTAGAATCTGTTGTTCATAGTTTTTAATATTACCACTAACTATAGCATAAGCCTTCCTACAAAAACGTATCAGGTCACTCCATAGTTATTGCTGTACCATAACCTAACAGAATTGCAGTGAGAAGGATCCCCTGTCACATGGCTAGCATTTACATCTTTTTATTTAGATCCTAACATTAGTTCTAGCGTGGTGTAGAGAGTCCTAGCAAATAAGGCTTTGGATTGAGAGAAGTATGCTAGGTTGAAAATAAAATTGAGGTTTGAATTTTTAAGTGAGCTGTGGATTTTCGCATTGTAACAGGTGCCATAGCACTGATTATTGGCACAGTATACAAATATATTTGTTGTGTTGCATTAGTTTGGAAATGTTCAAGTTCTGTTAATAAACTATAAACTAACAGTTGACTTTTCCATCTGCAGATTATACTGAATGACCAGCAGAGGGAGTGATGCCGGAAACCATTTCCCTGCATTGCTGAGACCCAAAAAAAAAAAGTCGCCAGCCTTCGACTTCCTTGATCAATTTACATGGTAGGTGAAACTCTCATTTAATCGCTTTGCTTGTGTTTGAAAGAATTTCAGGGCGTCTGATGGCTCTCAGCACCTTTTAGTGGGGTCTTCTGCATAAATATTATTTGTCCAGACTGAAGCCATATGGATGACGCTATTGGCATAAATGATAGTTTATGAAAGACGTTGACTGTCTACTAGGCTTAGAATTCTACTTGAGATAATAGTGAAAGCAATTTATCATCACAGGAAATTAGTGTCTTTGAGGCTGGAATGAGTTGTCTTATGTTAGAGCGATTGGCTTACTTTGAGATGCGGGAAGCTTATTTACCCTGCCTCCCTGCACTCTGTATGTGGGACTCTGATACTCAAGATGGATTGCTCTTTCGGATACTCTGTGTTCTTGTCACTCTAACCCACTTTCAAAAGGGGAGCCCAGTTCTTTCAATGGTGCAGAGTACTTTCCCAATACACTTCCACCTTGCCTTGCAGTCATAATAGCAGATAGTTAACTAGGGCGGAATTGCTAATGTCTCATTGTCCTGTGTTGTAGTCACCAGGGTGATTGGTCATGAGTTCCTCTGATGTCATAAAGCTACAGCATGATGGCATCTGACGTGAGAGCAAGCAAAAGGATACATTTTTCATGGAATTGAAATAGGTAGCCTGCTAGACAGGACTTCCAGCTGAAGACAAAGATGTTAAAATGAAAGAAACTAGGGCAATATTAGAGACTTATACCTTTGTTTGGGATGTATGACGTTAGCACGCATACTATTACCAGGCATACCTTTACAACGCGGTATTTACAACGAATACCGTTACAACGCATAGCGCTTTGAGGTCCTGGATAGTGGTAAGTATAATTTTATATTCCAACTCCAGTCCCCGTGGACACAAGGGAAGGTGTTGGATATAAAATTAAACTTATTCCCTATCCTAGAGCGCCCCCCAGCGCAATGCGTTGTAATGGTATGCGTGGTAATGCCTGCGTTGTAATGGTAGTGCGTGGTAAAAAATGCGTGCTAAACGTTGTATACCATTTGTTTGTAGTTGTAGGTGATAGTAATATTCTCGAGTTCTCTATTGGTTAACTGATAGGGATGTGCAACAACAAAGATGTTAGAATCTGTTGTTCATAGTTTTTAATATTACCACTAACTATAGCATAAGCCTTCCTACAAAAACGTATCAGGTCACTCCATAGTTATTGCTGTACCATAACCTAACAGAATTGCAGTGAGAAGGATCCCCTGTCACATGGCTAGCATTTACATCTTTTTATTTAGATCCTAACATTAGTTCTAGCGTGGTGTAGAGAGTCCTAGCAAATAAGGCTTTGGATTGAGAGAAGTATGCTAGGTTGAAAATAAAATTGAGGTTTGAATTTTTAAGTGAGCTGTGGATTTTCGCATTGTAACAGGTGCCATAGCACTGATTATTGGCACAGTATACAAATATATTTGTTGTGTTGCATTAGTTTGGAAATGTTCAAGTTCTGTTAATAAACTATAAACTAACAGTTGACTTTTCCATCTGCAGATTATACTGAATGACCAGCAGAGGGAGTGATGCCGGAAACCATTTCCCTGCATTGCTGAGACCCAAAAAAAAAAAAGTCGCCAGCCTTCGACTTCCTTGATCAATTTACATGGTAGGTGAAACTCTCATTTAATCGCTTTGCTTGTGTTTGAAAGAATTTCAGGGCGTCTGATGGCTCTCAGCACCTTTTAGTGGGGTCTTCTGCATAAATATTATTTGTCCAGACTGAAGCCATATGGATGACGCTATTGGCATAAATGATAGTTTATGAAAGACGTTGACTGTCTACAAGGCTGAGAATTCTACTTGAGATAATAGTGAAAGCAATTTATCATCACAGGAAATTAGTGTCTTTGAGGCTGGAATGAGTTGTCTTATGTTAGAGCGATTGGCTTACTTTGAAATGCGGGAAGCTTATTTACCCTGCCTCCCTGCACTCTGTATGTGGGACTCTGATACTCAAGATGGATTGCTCTTTCGGATACTCTGTGTTCTTGTCACTCTAACCCACTTTCAAAAAAGGAGCCCAGTTCTTTCAATGGTGCAGAGTACTTTCCCAATACACTTCCACCTTGCCTTGCAGTCATAATAGCAGATAGTTAACTAGGGCGGAATTGCTAATGTCTCATTGTCCTGTGTTGTAGTCACCAGGGTGATTGGTCATGAGTTCCTCTGATGTCATAAAGCTACAGCATGATGGCATCTGACGTGAGAGCAAGCAAAAGGATACATTTTTCATGGAATTGAAATAGGTAGCCTGCTAGACAGGACTTCCAGCTGAAGACAAAGATGTTAAAATGAAAGAAACTAGGGCAATATTAGAGACTTATACATTTGTTTGGGATGTATGACGTTAGCACGCATACTATTACCAGGCATACCTTTACAACGCGGTATTTACAACGAATACCGTTACAACGCATAGCGCTTTGAGGTCCTGGATAGTGGTAAGTATAATTTTATATTCCAACTCCAGTCCCCGTGGACACAAGGGAAGGTGTTGGATGTAAAATTAAACTTATTCCCTATCCTAGAGCGCCCCCCAGCGCAATGCGTTGTAATGGTATGCGTGGTAATGCCTGCGTTGTAATGGTAGTGCGTGGTAAAAAATGCGTGCTAAACGTTGTATACCATTTGTTTGTAGTTGTAGGTGATAGTAATATTCTCGAGTTCTCTATTGGTTAACTGATAGGGATGTGCAACAACAAAGATGTTAGAATCTGTTGTTCATAGTTTTTAATATTACCACTAACTATAGCATAAGCCTTCCTACAAAAACGTATCAGGTCACTCCATAGTTATTGCTGTACCATAACCTAACAGAATTGCAGTGAGAAGGATCCCCTGTCACATGGCTAGCATTTACATCTTTTTATTTAGATCCTAACATTAGTTCTAGCGTGGTGTAGAGAGTCCTAGCAAATAAGGCTTTGGATTGAGAGAAGTATGCTAGGTTGAAAATAAAATTGAGGTTTGAATTTTTAAGTGAGCTGTGGATTTTCGCATTGTAACAGGTGCCATAGCACTGATTATTGGCACAGTATACAAATATATTTGTTGTGTTGCATTAGTTTGGAAATGTTCAAGTTCTGTTAATAAACTATAAACTAACAGTTGACTTTTCCATCTGCAGATTATACTGAATGACCAGCAGAGGGAGTGATGCCGGAAACCATTTCCCTGCATTGCTGAGACCCAAAAAAAAAAAGTCGCCAGCCTTCGACTTCCTTGATCAATTTACATGGTAGGTGAAACTCTCATTTAATCGCTTTGCTTGTGTTTGAAAGAATTTCAGGGCGTCTGAAGGCTCTCAGCACCTTTTAGTGGGGTCTTCTGCATAAATATTATTTGTCCAGACTGAAGCCATATGGATGACGCTATTGGCATAAATGATAGTTTATGAAAGACGTTGACTGTCTACTAGGCTTAGAATTCTACTTGAGATAATAGTGAAAGCAATTTATCATCACAGGAAATTAGTGTCTTTGAGGCTGGAATGAGTTGTCTTATGTTAGAGCGATTGGCTTACTTTGAGATGCGGGAAGCTTATTTACCCTGCCTCCCTGCACTCTGTATGTGGGACTCTGATACTCAAGATGGATTGCTCTTTCGGATACTCTGTGTTCTTGTCACTCTAACCCACTTTCAAAAGGGGAGCCCAGTTCTTTCAATGGTGCAGAGTACTTTCCCAATACACTTCCACCTTGCCTTGCAGTCATAATAGCAGATAGTTAACTAGGGCGGAATTGCTAATGTCTCATTGTCCTGTGTTGTAGTCACCAGGGTGATTGGTCATGAGTTCCTCTGATGTCATAAAGCTACAGCATGATGGCATCTGACGTGAGAGCAAGCAAAAGGATACATTTTTCATGGAATTGAAATAGGTAGCCTGCTAGACAGGACTTCCAGCTGAAGACAAAGATGTTAAAATGAAAGAAACTAGGGCAATATTAGAGACTTATACATTTGTTTGGGATGTATGACGTTAGCACGCATACTATTACCAGGCATACCTTTACAACGCGGCATTTACAACGAATACCGTTACAACGCATAGCGCTTTGAGGTCCTGGATAGTGGTAAGTATAATTTTATATTCCAACTCCAGTCCCCGTGGACACAAGGGAAGGTGTTGGATATAAAATAAACTTATTCCCTATCCTAGAGCGCCCCCCAGCGCAATGCGTTGTAATGGTATGCGTGGTAATGCCTGCGTTGTAATGGTAGTGCGTGGTAAAAAATGCGTGCTAAACGTTGTATACCATTTGTTTGTAGTTGTAGGTGATAGTAATATTCTCGAGTTCTCTATTGGTTAACTGATAGGGATGTGCAACAACAAAGATGTTAGAATCTGTTGTTCATAGTTTTTAATATTACCACTAACTATAGCATAAGCCTTCCTACAAAAACGTATCAGGTCACTCCATAGTTATTGCTGTACCATAACCTAACAGAATTGCAGTGAGAAGGATCCCCTGTCACATGGCTAGCATTTACATCTTTTTATTTAGATCCTAACATTAGTTCTAGCGTGGTGTAGAGAGTCCTAGCAAATAAGGCTTTGGATTGAGAGAAGTATGCTAGGTTGAAAATAAAATTGAGGTTTGAATTTTTAAGTGAGCTGTGGATTTTCGCATTGTAACAGGTGCCATAGCACTGATTATTGGCACAGTATACAAATATATTTGTTGTGTTGCATTAGTTTGGAAATGTTCAAGTTCTGTTAATAAACTATAAACTAACAGTTGACTTTTCCATCTGCAGATTATACTGAATGACCAGCAGAGGGAGTGATGCCGGAAACCATTTCCCTGCATTGCTGAGACCCAAAAAAAAAAAAGTCGCCAGCCTTCGACTTCCTTGATCAATTTACATGGTAGGTGAAACTCTCATTTAATCGCTTTGCTTGTGTTTGAAAGAATTTCAGGGCGTCTGATGGCTCTCAGCACCTTTTAGTGGGGTCTTCTGCATAAATATTATTTGTCCAGACTGAAGCCATATGGATGACGCTATTGGCATAAATGATAGTTTATGAAAGACGTTGACTGTCTACAAGGCTGAGAATTCTACTTGAGATAATAGTGAAAGCAATTTATCATCACAGGAAATTAGTGTCTTTGAGGCTGGAATGAGTTGTCTTATGTTAGAGCGATTGGCTTACTTTGAAATGCGGGAAGCTTATTTACCCTGCCTCCCTGCACTCTGTATGTGGGACTCTGATACTCAAGATGGATTGCTCTTTCGGATACTCTGTGTTCTTGTCACTCTAACCCACTTTCAAAAGGGGAGCCCAGTTCTTTCAATGGTGCAGAGTACTTTCCCAATACACTTCCACCTTGCCTTGCAGTCATAATAGCAGATAGTTAACTAGGGCGGAATTGCTAATGTCTCATTGTCCTGTGTTGTAGTCACCAGGGTGATTGGTCATGAGTTCCTCTGATGTCATAAAGCTACAGCATGATGGCATCTGACGTGAGAGCAAGCAAAAGGATACATTTTTCATGGAATTGAAATAGGTAGCCTGCTAGACAGGACTTCCAGCTGAAGACAAAGATGTTAAAATGAAAGAAACTAGGGCAATATTAGAGACTTATACATTTGTTTGGGATGTATGACGTTAGCACGCATACTATTACCAGGCATACCTTTACAACGCGGTATTTACAACGAATACCGTTACAACGCATAGCGCTTTGAGGTCCTGGATAGTGGTAAGTATAATTTTATATTCCAACTCCAGTCCCCGTGGACACAAGGGAAGGTGTTGGATATAAAATTAAACTTATTCCCTATCCTAGAGCGCCCCCCAGCGCAATGCGTTGTAATGGTATGCGTGGTAATGCCTGCGTTGTAATGGTAGTGCGTGGTAAAAAATGCGTGCTAAACGTTGTATACCATTTGTTTGTAGTTGTAGGTGATAGTAATATTCTCGAGTTCTCTATTGGTTAACTGATAGGGATGTGCAACAACAAAGATGTTAGAATCTGTTGTTCATAGTTTTTAATATTACCACTAACTATAGCATAAGCCTTCCTACAAAAACGTATCAGGTCACTCCATAGTTATTGCTGTACCATAACCTAACAGAATTGCAGTGAGAAGGATCCCCTGTCACATGGCTAGCATTTACATCTTTTTATTTAGATCCTAACATTAGTTCTAGCGTGGTGTAGAGAGTCCTAGCAAATAAGGCTTTGGATTGAGAGAAGTATGCTAGGTTGAAAATAAAATTGAGGTTTGAATTTTTAAGTGAGCTGTGGATTTTCGCATTGTAACAGGTGCCATAGCACTGATTATTGGCACAGTATACAAATATATTTGTTGTGTTGCATTAGTTTGGAAATGTTCAAGTTCTGTTAATAAACTATAAACTAACAGTTGACTTTTCCATCTGCAGATTATACTGAATGACCAGCAGAGGGAGTGATGCCGGAAACCATTTCCCTGCATTGCTGAGACCCAAAAAAAAAAAAGTCGCCAGCCTTCGACTTCCTTGATCAATTTACATGGTAGGTGAAACTCTCATTTAATCGCTTTGCTTGTGTTTGAAAGAATTTCAGGGCGTCTGATGGCTCTCAGCACCTTTTAGTGGGGTCTTCTGCATAAATATTATTTGTCCAGACTGAAGCCATATGGATGACGCTATTGGCATAAATGATAGTTTATGAAAGACGTTGACTGTCTACTAGGCTTAGAATTCTACTTGAGATAATAGTGAAAGCAATTTATCATCACAGGAAATTAGTGTCTTTGAGGCTGGAATGAGTTGTCTTATGTTAGAGCGATTGGCTTACTTTGAAATGCGGGAAGCTTATTTACCCTGCCTCCCTGCACTCTGTATGTGGGACTCTGATACTCAAGATGGATTGCTCTTTCGGATACTCTGTGTTCTTGTCACTCTAACCCACTTTCAAAAGGGGAGCCCAGTTCTTTCAATGGTGCAGAGTACTTTCCCAATACACTTCCACCTTGCCTTGCAGTCATAATAGCAGATAGTTAACTAGGGCGGAATTGCTAATGTCTCATTGTCCTGTGTTGTAGTCACCAGGGTGATTGGTCATGAGTTCCTCTGATGTCATAAAGCTACAGCATGATGGCATCTGACGTGAGAGCAAGCAAAAGGATACATTTTTCATGGAATTGAAATAGGTAGCCTGCTAGACAGGACTTCCAGCTGAAGACAAAGATGTTAAAATGAAAGAAACTAGGGCAATATTAGAGACTTATACATTTGTTTGGGATGTATGACGTTAGCACGCATACTATTACCAGGCATACCTTTACAACGCGGTATTTACAACGAATACCGTTACAACGCATAGCGCTTTGAGGTCCTGGATAGTGGTAAGTATAATTTTATATTCCAACTCCAGTCCCCGTGGACACAAGGGAAGGTGTTGGATATAAAATTAAACTTATTCCCTATCCTAGAGCGCCCCCCAGCGCAATGCGTTGTAATGGTATGCGTGGTAATGCCTGCGTTGTAATGGTAGTGCGTGGTAAAAAATGCGTGCTAAACGTTGTATACCATTTGTTTGTAGTTGTAGGTGATAGTAATATTCTCGAGTTCTCTATTGGTTAACTGATAGGGATGTGCAACAACAAAGATGTTAGAATCTGTTGTTCATAGTTTTTAATATTACCACTAACTATAGCATAAGCCTTCCTACAAAAACGTATCAGGTCACTCCATAGTTATTGCTGTACCATAACCTAACAGAATTGCAGTGAGAAGGATCCCCTGTCACATGGCTAGCATTTACATCTTTTTATTTAGATCCTAACATTAGTTCTAGCGTGGTGTAGAGAGTCCTAGCAAATAAGGCTTTGGATTGAGAGAAGTATGCTAGGTTGAAAATAAAATTGAGGTTTGAATTTTTAAGTGAGCTGTGGATTTTCGCATTGTAACAGGTGCCATAGCACTGATTATTGGCACAGTATACAAATATATTTGTTGTGTTGCATTAGTTTGGAAATGTTCAAGTTCTGTTAATAAACTATAAACTAACAGTTGACTTTTCCATCTGCAGATTATACTGAATGACCAGCAGAGGGAGTGATGCCGGAAACCATTTCCCTGCATTGCTGAGACCCAAAAAAAAAAAAGTCGCCAGCCTTCGACTTCCTTGATCAATTTACATGGTAGGTGAAACTCTCATTTAATCGCTTTGCTTGTGTTTGAAAGAATTTCAGGGCGTCTGATGGCTCTCAGCACCTTTTAGTGGGGTCTTCTGCATAAATATTATTTGTCCAGACTGAAGCCATATGGATGACGCTATTGGCATAAATGATAGTTTATGAAAGACGTTGACTGTCTACTAGGCTTAGAATTCTACTTGAGATAATAGTGAAAGCAATTTATCATCACAGGAAATTAGTGTCTTTGAGGCTGGAATGAGTTGTCTTATGTTAGAGCGATTGGCTTACTTTGAAATGCGGGAAGCTTATTTACCCTGCCTCCCTGCACTCTGTATGTGGGACTCTGATACTCAAGATGGATTGCTCTTTCGGATACTCTGTGTTCTTGTCACTCTAACCCACTTTCAAAAGGGGAGCCCAGTTCTTTCAATGGTGCAGAGTACTTTCCCAATACACTTCCACCTTGCCTTGCAGTCATAATAGCAGATAGTTAACTAGGGCGGAATTGCTAATGTCTCATTGTCCTGTGTTGTAGTCACCAGGGTGATTGGTCATGAGTTCCTCTGATGTCATAAAGCTACAGCATGATGGCATCTGACGTGAGAGCAAGCAAAAGGATACATTTTTCATGGAATTGAAATAGGTAGCCTGCTAGACAGGACTTCCAGCTGAAGACAAAGATGTTAAAATGAAAGAAACTAGGGCAATATTAGAGACTTATACATTTGTTTGGGATGTATGACGTTAGCACGCATACTATTACCAGGCATACCTTTACAACGCGGTATTTACAACGAATACCGTTACAACGCATAGCGCTTTGAGGTCCTGGATAGTGGTAAGTATAATTTTATATTCCAACTCCAGTCCCCGTGGACACAAGGGAAGGTGTTGGATATAAAATTAAACTTATTCCCTATCCTAGAGCGCCCCCCAGCGCAATGCGTTGTAATGGTATGCGTGGTAATGCCTGCGTTGTAATGGTAGTGCGTGGTAAAAAATGCGTGCTAAACGTTGTATACCATTTGTTTGTAGTTGTAGGTGATAGTAATATTCTCGAGTTCTCTATTGGTTAACTGATAGGGATGTGCAACAACAAAGATGTTAGAATCTGTTGTTCATAGTTTTTAATATTACCACTAACTATAGCATAAGCCTTCCTACAAAAACGTATCAGGTCACTCCATAGTTATTGCTGTACCATAACCTAACAGAATTGCAGTGAGAAGGATCCCCTGTCACATGGCTAGCATTTACATCTTTTTATTTAGATCCTAACATTAGTTCTAGCGTGGTGTAGAGAGTCCTAGCAAATAAGGCTTTGGATTGAGAGAAGTATGCTAGGTTGAAAATAAAATTGAGGTTTGAATTTTTAAGTGAGCTGTGGATTTTCGCATTGTAACAGGTGCCATAGCACTGATTATTGGCACAGTATACAAATATATTTGTTGTGTTGCATTAGTTTGGAAATGTTCAAGTTCTGTTAATAAACTATAAACTAACAGTTGACTTTTCCATCTGCAGATTATACTGAATGACCAGCAGAGGGAGTGATGCCGGAAACCATTTCCCTGCATTGCTGAGACCCAAAAAAAAAAAAGTCGCCAGCCTTCGACTTCCTTGATCAATTTACATGGTAGGTGAAACTCTCATTTAATCGCTTTGCTTGTGTTTGAAAGAATTTCAGGGCGTCTGATGGCTCTCAGCACCTTTTAGTGGGGTCTTCTGCATAAATATTATTTGTCCAGACTGAAGCCATCTGGATGACGCTATTGGCATAAATGATAGTTTATGAAAGACGTTGACTGTCTACTAGGCTTAGAATTCTACTTGAGATAATAGTGAAAGCAATTTATCATCACAGGAAATTAGTGTCTTTGAGGCTGGAATGAGTTGTCTTATGTTAGAGCGATTGGCTTACTTTGAAATGCGGGAAGCTTATTTACCCTGCCTCCCTGCACTCTGTATGTGGGACTCTGATACTCAAGATGGATTGCTCTTTCGGATACTCTGTGTTCTTGTCACTCTAACCCACTTTCAAAAGGGGAGCCCAGTTCTTTCAATGGTGCAGAGTACTTTCCCAATACACTTCCACCTTGCCTTGCAGTCATAATAGCAGATAGTTAACTAGGGCGGAATTGCTAATGTCTCATTGTCCTGTGTTGTAGTCACCAGGGTGATTGGTCATGAGTTCCTCTGATGTCATAAAGCTACAGCATGATGGCATCTGACGTGAGAGCAAGCAAAAGGATACATTTTTCATGGAATTGAAATAGGTAGCCTGCTAGACAGGACTTCCAGCTGAAGACAAAGATGTTAAAATGAAAGAAACTAGGGCAATATTAGAGACTTATACATTTGTTTGGGATGTATGACGTTAGCACGCATACTATTACCAGGCATACCTTTACAACGCGGTATTTACAACGAATACCGTTACAACGCATAGCGCTTTGAGGTCCTGGATAGTGGTAAGTATAATTTTATATTCCAACTCCAGTCCCCGTGGACACAAGGGAAGGTGTTGGATATAAAATTAAACTTATTCCCTATCCTAGAGCGCCCCCCAGCGCAATGCGTTGTAATGGTATGCGTGGTAATGCCTGCGTTGTAATGGTAGTGCGTGGTAAAAAATGCGTGCTAAACGTTGTATACCATTTGTTTGTAGTTGTAGGTGATAGTAATATTCTCGAGTTCTCTATTGGTTAACTGATAGGGATGTGCAACAACAAAGATGTTAGAATCTGTTGTTCATAGTTTTTAATATTACCACTAACTATAGCATAAGCCTTCCTACAAAAACGTATCAGGTCACTCCATAGTTATTGCTGTACCATAACCTAACAGAATTGCAGTGAGAAGGATCCCCTGTCACATGGCTAGCATTTACATCTTTTTATTTAGATCCTAACATTAGTTCTAGCGTGGTGTAGAGAGTCCTAGCAAATAAGGCTTTGGATTGAGAGAAGTATGCTAGGTTGAAAATAAAATTGAGGTTTGAATTTTTAAGTGAGCTGTGGATTTTCGCATTGTAACAGGTGCCATAGCACTGATTATTGGCACAGTATACAAATATATTTGTTGTGTTGCATTAGTTTGGAAATGTTCAAGTTCTGTTAATAAACTATAAACTAACAGTTGACTTTTCCATCTGCAGATTATACTGAATGACCAGCAGAGGGAGTGATGCCGGAAACCATTTCCCTGCATTGCTGAGACCCAAAAAAAAAAAAGTCGCCAGCCTTCGACTTCCTTGATCAATTTACATGGTAGGTGAAACTCTCATGTAATCGCTTTGCTTGTGTTTGAAAGAATTTCAGGGCGTCTGATGGCTCTCAGCACCTTTTAGTGGGGTCTTCTGCATAAATATTATTTGTCCAGACTGAAGCCATCTGGATGACGCTATTGGCATAAATGATAGTTTATGAAAGACGTTGACTGTCTACTAGGCTTAGAATTCTACTTGAGATAATAGTGAAAGCAATTTATCATCACAGGAAATTAGTGTCTTTGAGGCTGGAATGAGTTGTCTTATGTTAGAGCGATTGGCTTACTTTGAAATGCGGGAAGCTTATTTACCCTGCCTCCCTGCACTCTGTATGTGGGACTCTGATACTCAAGATGGATTGCTCTTTCGGATACTCTGTGTTCTTGTCACTCTAACCCACTTTCAAAAGGGGAGCCCAGTTCTTTCAATGGTGCAGAGTACTTTCCCAATACACTTCCACCTTGCCTTGCAGTCATAATAGCAGATAGTTAACTAGGGCGGAATTGCTAATGTCTCATTGTCCTGTGTTGTAGTCACCAGGGTGATTGGTCATGAGTTCCTCTGATGTCATAAAGCTACAGCATGATGGCATCTGACGTGAGAGCAAGCAAAAGGATACATTTTTCATGGAATTGAAATAGGTAGCCTGCTAGACAGGACTTCCAGCTGAAGACAAAGATGTTAAAATGAAAGAAACTAGGGCAATATTAGAGACTTATACATTTGTTTGGGATGTATGACGTTAGCACGCATACTATTACCAGGCATACCTTTACAACGCGGTATTTACAACGAATACCGTTACAACGCATAGCGCTTTGAGGTCCTGGATAGTGGTAAGTATAATTTTATATTCCAACTCCAGTCCCCGTGGACACAAGGGAAGGTGTTGGATATAAAATTAAACTTATTCCCTATCCTAGAGCGCCCCCCAGCGCAATGCGTTGTAATGGTATGCGTGGTAATGCCTGCGTTGTAATGGTAGTGCGTGGTAAAAAATGCGTGCTAAACGTTGTATACCATTTGTTTGTAGTTGTAGGTGATAGTAATATTCTCGAGTTCTCTATTGGTTAACTGATAGGGATGTGCAACAACAAAGATGTTAGAATCTGTTGTTCATAGTTTTTAATATTACCACTAACTATAGCATAAGCCTTCCTACAAAAACGTATCAGGTCACTCCATAGTTATTGCTGTACCATAACCTAACAGAATTGCAGTGAGAAGGATCCCCTGTCACATGGCTAGCATTTACATCTTTTTATTTAGATCCTAACATTAGTTCTAGCGTGGTGTAGAGAGTCCTAGCAAATAAGGCTTTGGATTGAGAGAAGTATGCTAGGTTGAAAATAAAATTGAGGTTTGAATTTTTAAGTGAGCTGTGGATTTTCGCATTGTAACAGGTGCCATAGCACTGATTATTGGCACAGTATACAAATATATTTGTTGTGTTGCATTAGTTTGGAAATGTTCAAGTTCTGTTAATAAACTATAAACTAACAGTTGACTTTTCCATCTGCAGATTATACTGAATGACCAGCAGAGGGAGTGATGCCGGAAACCATTTCCCTGCATTGCTGAGACCCAAAAAAAAAAAAGTCGCCAGCCTTCGACTTCCTTGATCAATTTACATGGTAGGTGAAACTCTCATGTAATCGCTTTGCTTGTGTTTGAAAGAATTTCAGGGCGTCTGATGGCTCTCAGCACCTTTTAGTGGGGTCTTCTGCATAAATATTATTTGTCCAGACTGAAGCCATATGGATGACGCTATTGGCATAAATGATAGTTTATGAAAGACGTTGACTGTCTACTAGGCTTAGAATTCTACTTGAGATAATAGTGAAAGCAATTTATCATCACAGGAAATTAGTGTCTTTGAGGCTGGAATGAGTTGTCTTATGTTAGAGCGATTGGCTTACTTTGAAATGCGGGAAGCTTATTTACCCTGCCTCCCTGCACTCTGTATGTGGGACTCTGATACTCAAGATGGATTGCTCTTTCGGATACTCTGTGTTCTTGTCACTCTAACCCACTTTCAAAAGGGGAGCCCAGTTCTTTCAATGGTGCAGAGTACTTTCCCAATACACTTCCACCTTGCCTTGCAGTCATAATAGCAGATAGTTAACTAGGGCGGAATTGCTAATGTCTCATTGTCCTGTGTTGTAGTCACCAGGGTGATTGGTCATGAGTTCCTCTGATGTCATAAAGCTACAGCATGATGGCATCTGACGTGAGAGCAAGAAAAAGGATACATTTTTCATGGAATTGAAATAGGTAGCCTGCTAGACAGGACTTCCAGCTGAAGACAAAGATGTTAAAATGAAAGAAACTAGGGCAATATTAGAGACTTATACATTTGTTTGGGATGTATGACGTTAGCACGCATACTATTACCAGGCATACCTTTACAACGCGGTATTTACAACGAATACCGTTACAACGCATAGCGCTTTGAGGTCCTGGATAGTGGTAAGTATAATTTTATATTCCAACTCCAGTCCCCGTGGACACAAGGGAAGGTGTTGGATGTAAAATTAAACTTATTCCCTATCCTAGAGCGCCCCCCAGCGCAATGCGTTGTAATGGTATGCGTGGTAATGCCTGCGTTGTAATGGTAGTGCGTGGTAAAAAATGCGTGCTAAACGTTGTATACCATTTGTTTGTAGTTGTAGGTGATAGTAATATTCTCGAGTTCTCTATTGGTTAACTGATAGGGATGTGCAACAACAAAGATGTTAGAATCTGTTGTTCATAGTTTTTAATATTACCACTAACTATAGCATAAGCCTTCCTACAAAAACGTATCAGGTCACTCCATAGTTATTGCTGTACCATAACCTAACAGAATTGCAGTGAGAAGGATCCCCTGTCACATGGCTAGCATTTACATCTTTTTATTTAGATCCTAACATTAGTTCTAGCGTGGTGTAGAGAGTCCTAGCAAATAAGGCTTTGGATTGAGAGAAGTATGCTAGGTTGAAAATAAAATTGAGGTTTGAATTTTTAAGTGAGCTGTGGATTTTCGCATTGTAACAGGTGCCATAGCACTGATTATTGGCACAGTATACAAATATATTTGTTGTGTTGCATTAGTTTGGAAATGTTCAAGTTCTGTTAATAAACTATAAACTAACAGTTGACTTTTCCATCTGCAGATTATACTGAATGACCAGCAGAGGGAGTGATGCCGGAAACCATTTCCCTGCATTGCTGAGACCCAAAAAAAAAAAGTCGCCAGCCTTCGACTTCCTTGATCAATTTACATGGTAGGTGAAACTCTCATTTAATCGCTTTGCTTGTGTTTGAAAGAATTTCAGGGCGTCTGATGGCTCTCAGCACCTTTTAGTGGGGTCTTCTGCATAAATATTATTTGTCCAGACTGAAGCCATATGGATGACGCTATTGGCATAAATGATAGTTTATGAAAGACGTTGACTGTCTACTAGGCTTAGAATTCTACTTGAGATAATAGTGAAAGCAATTTATCATCACAGGAAATTAGTGTCTTTGAGGCTGGAATGAGTTGTCTTATGTTAGAGCGATTGGCTTACTTTGAAATGCGGGAAGCTTATTTACCCTGCCTCCCTGCACTCTGTATGTGGGACTCTGATACTCAAGATGGATTGCTCTTTCGGATACTCTGTGTTCTTGTCACTCTAACCCACTTTCAAAAGGGGAGCCCAGTTCTTTCAATGGTGCAGAGTACTTTCCCAATACACTTCCACCTTGCCTTGCAGTCATAATAGCAGATAGTTAACTAGGGCGGAATTGCTAATGTCTCATTGTCCTGTGTTGTAGTCACCAGGGTGATTGGTCATGAGTTCCTCTGATGTCATAAAGCTACAGCATGATGGCATCTGACGTGAGAGCAAGCAAAAGGATACATTTTTCATGGAATTGAAATAGGTAGCCTGCTAGACAGGACTTCCAGCTGAAGACAAAGATGTTAAAATGAAAGAAACTAGGGCAATATTAGAGACTTATACCTTTGTTTGGGATGTATGACGTTAGCACGCATACTATTACCAGGCATACCTTTACAACGCGGTATTTACAACGAATACCGTTACAACGCATAGCGCTTTGAGGTCCTGGATAGTGGTAAGTATAATTTTATATTCCAACTCCAGTCCCCGTGGACACAAGGGAAGGTGTTGGATATAAAATTAAACTTATTCCCTATCCTAGAGCGCCCCCCAGCGCAATGCGTTGTAATGGTATGCGTGGTAATGCCTGCGTTGTAATGGTAGTGCGTGGTAAAAAATGCGTGCTAAACGTTGTATACCATTTGTTTGTAGTTGTAGGTGATAGTAATATTCTCGAGTTCTCTATTGGTTAACTGATAGGGATGTGCAACAACAAAGATGTTAGAATCTGTTGTTCATAGTTTTTAATATTACCACTAACTATAGCATAAGCCTTCCTACAAAAACGTATCAGGTCACTCCATAGTTATTGCTGTACCATAACCTAACAGAATTGCAGTGAGAAGGATCCCCTGTCACATGGCTAGCATTTACATCTTTTTATTTAGATCCTAACATTAGTTCTAGCGTGGTGTAGAGAGTCCTAGCAAATAAGGCTTTGGATTGAGAGAAGTATGCTAGGTTGAAAATAAAATTGAGGTTTGAATTTTTAAGTGAGCTGTGGATTTTCGCATTGTAACAGGTGCCATAGCACTGATTATTGGCACAGTATACAAATATATTTGTTGTGTTGCATTAGTTTGGAAATGTTCAAGTTCTGTTAATAAACTATAAACTAACAGTTGACTTTTCCATCTGCAAATTATACTGAATGACCAGCAGAGGGAGTGATGCCGGAAACAATTTCCCTGCATTGCTGAGACCCAAAAAAAAAAAAGTCGCCAGCCTTCGACTTCCTTGATCAATTTACATGGTAGGTGAAACTCTCATTTAATCGCTTTGCTTGTGTTTGAAAGAATTTCAGGGCGTCTGATGGCTCTCAGCACCTTTTAGTGGGGTCTTCTGCATAAATATTATTTGTCCAGACTGAAGCCATATGGATGACGCTATTGGCATAAATGATAGTTTTAGAAAGACGTTGACTGTCTACTAGGCTTAGAATTCTACTTGAGATAATAGTGAAAGCAATTTATCATCACAGGAAATTAGTGTCTTTGAGGCTGGAATGAGTTGTCTTATGTTAGAGCGATTGGCTTACTTTGAAATGCGGGAAGCTTATTTACCCTGCCTCCCTGCACTCTGTATGTGGGACTCTGATACTCAAGATGGATTGCTCTTTCGGATACTCTGTGTTCTTGTCACTCTAACCCACTTTCAAAAGGGGAGCCCAGTTCTTTCAATGGTGCAGAGTACTTTCCCAATACACTTCCACCTTGCCTTGCAGTCATAATAGCAGATAGTTAACTAGGGCGGAATTGCTAATGTCTCATTGTCCTGTGTTGTAGTCACCAGGGTGATTGGTCATGAGTTCCTCTGATGTCATAAAGCTACAGCATGATGGCATCTGACGTGAGAGCAAGCAAAAGGATACATTTTTCATGGAATTGAAATAGGTAGCCTGCTAGACAGGACTTCCAGCTGAAGACAAAGATGTTAAAATGAAAGAAACTAGGGCAATATTAGAGACTTATACATTTGTTTGGGATGTATGACGTTAGCACGCATACTATTACCAGGCATACCTTTACAACGCGGTATTTACAACGAATACCGTTACAACGCATAGCGCTTTGAGGTCCTGGATAGTGGTAAGTATAATTTTATATTCCAACTCCAGTCCCCGTGGACACAAGGGAAGGTGTTGGATATAAAATTAAACTTATTCCCTATCCTAGAGCGCCCCCCAGCGCAATGCGTTGTAATGGTATGCGTGGTAATGCCTGCGTTGTAATGGTAGTGCGTGGTAAAAAATGCGTGCTAAACGTTGTATACCATTTGTTTGTAGTTGTAGGTGATAGTAATATTCTCGAGTTCTCTATTGGTTAACTGATAGGGATGTGCAACAACAAAGATGTTAGAATCTGTTGTTCATAGTTTTTAATATTACCACTAACTATAGCATAAGCCTTCCTACAAAAACGTATCAGGTCACTCCATAGTTATTGCTGTACCATAACCTAACAGAATTGCAGTGAGAAGGATCCCCTGTCACATGGCTAGCATTTACATCTTTTTATTTAGATCCTAACATTAGTTCTAGCGTGGTGTAGAGAGTCCTAGCAAATAAGGCTTTGGATTGAGAGAAGTATGCTAGGTTGAAAATAAAATTGAGGTTTGAATTTTTAAGTGAGCTGTGGATTTTCGCATTGTAACAGGTGCCATAGCACTGATTATTGGCACAGTATACAAATATATTTGTTGTGTTGCATTAGTTTGGAAATGTTCAAGTTCTGTTAATAAACTATAAACTAACAGTTGACTTTTCCATCTGCAGATTATACTGAATGACCAGCAGAGGGAGTGATGCCGGAAACCATTTCCCTGCATTGCTGAGACCCAAAAAAAAAAAAGTCGCCAGCCTTCGACTTCCTTGATCAATTTACATGGTAGGTGAAACTCTCATTTAATCGCTTTGCTTGTGTTTGAAAGAATTTCAGGGCGTCTGATGGCTCTCAGCACCTTTTAGTGGGGTCTTCTGCATAAATATTATTTGTCCAGACTGAAGCCATATGGATGACGCTATTGGCATAAATGATAGTTTATGAAAGACGTTGACTGTCTACTAGGCTTAGAATTCTACTTGAGATAATAGTGAAAGCAATTTATCATCACAGGAAATTAGTGTCTTTGAGGCTGGAATGAGTTGTCTTATGTTAGAGCGATTGGCTTACTTTGAAATGCGGGAAGCTTATTTACCCTGCCTCCCTGCACTCTGTATGTGGGACTCTGATACTCAAGATGGATTGCTCTTTCGGATACTCTGTGTTCTTGTCACTCTAACCCACTTTCAAAAGGGGAGCCCAGTTCTTTCAATGGTGCAGAGTACTTTCCCAATACACTTCCACCTTGCCTTGCAGTCATAATAGCAGATAGTTAACTAGGGCGGAATTGCTAATGTCTCATTGTCCTGTGTTGTAGTCACCAGGGTGATTGGTCATGAGTTCCTCTGATGTCATAAAGCTACAGCATGATGGCATCTGACGTGAGAGCAAGCAAAAGGATACATTTTTCATGGAATTGAAATAGGTAGCCTGCTAGACAGGACTTCCAGCTGAAGACAAAGATGTTAAAATGAAAGAAACTAGGGCAATATTAGAGACTTATACATTTGTTTGGGATGTATGACGTTAGCACGCATACTATTACCAGGCATACCTTTACAACGCGGTATTTACAACGAATACCGTTACAACGCATAGCGCTTTGAGGTCCTGGATAGTGGTAAGTATAATTTTATATTCCAACTCCAGTCCCCGTGGACACAAGGGAAGGTGTTGGATATAAAATTAAACTTATTCCCTATCCTAGAGCGCCCCCCAGCGCAATGCGTTGTAATGGTATGCGTGGTAATGCCTGCGTTGTAATGGTAGTGCGTGGTAAAAAATGCGTGCTAAACGTTGTATACCATTTGTTTGTAGTTGTAGGTGATAGTAATATTCTCGAGTTCTCTATTGGTTAACTGATAGGGATGTGCAACAACAAAGATGTTAGAATCTGTTGTTCATAGTTTTTAATATTACCACTAACTATAGCATAAGCCTTCCTACAAAAACGTATCAGGTCACTCCATAGTTATTGCTGTACCATAACCTAACAGAATTGCAGTGAGAAGGATCCCCTGTCACATGGCTAGCATTTACATCTTTTTATTTAGATCCTAACATTAGTTCTAGCGTGGTGTAGAGAGTCCTAGCAAATAAGGCTTTGGATTGAGAGAAGTATGCTAGGTTGAAAATAAAATTGAGGTTTGAATTTTTAAGTGAGCTGTGGATTTTCGCATTGTAACAGGTGCCATAGCACTGATTATTGGCACAGTATACAAATATATTTGTTGTGTTGCATTAGTTTGGAAATGTTCAAGTTCTGTTAATAAACTATAAACTAACAGTTGACTTTTCCATCTGCAGATTATACTGAATGACCAGCAGAGGGAGTGATGCCGGAAACCATTTCCCTGCATTGCTGAGACCCAAAAAAAAAAAGTCGCCAGCCTTCGACTTCCTTGATCAATTTACATGGTAGGTGAAACTCTCATTTAATCGCTTTGCTTGTGTTTGAAAGAATTTCAGGGCGTCTGATGGCTCTCAGCACCTTTTAGTGGGGTCTTCTGCATAAATATTATTTGTCCAGACTGAAGCCATATGGATGACGCTATTGGCATAAATGATAGTTTATGAAAGACGTTGACTGTCTACTAGGCTTAGAATTCTACTTGAGATAATAGTGAAAGCAATTTATCATCACAGGAAATTAGTGTCTTTGAGGCTGGAATGAGTTGTCTTATGTTAGAGCGATTGGCTTACTTTGAAATGCGGGAAGCTTATTTACCCTGCCTCCCTGCACTCTGTATGTGGGACTCTGATACTCAAGATGGATTGCTCTTTCGGATACTCTGTGTTCTTGTCACTCTAACCCACTTTCAAAAGGGGAGCCCAGTTCTTTCAATGGTGCAGAGTACTTTCCCAATACACTTCCACCTTGCCTTGCAGTCATAATAGCAGATAGTTAACTAGGGCGGAATTGCTAATGTCTCATTGTCCTGTGTTGTAGTCACCAGGGTGATTGGTCATGAGTTCCTCTGATGTCATAAAGCTACAGCATGATGGCATCTGACGTGAGAGCAAGCAAAAGGATACATTTTTCATGGAATTGAAATAGGTAGCCTGCTAGACAGGACTTCCAGCTGAAGACAAAGATGTTAAAATGAAAGAAACTAGGGCAATATTAGAGACTTATACATTTGTTTGGGATGTATGACGTTAGCACGCATACTATTACCAGGCATACCTTTACAACGCGGTATTTACAACGAATACCGTTACAACGCATAGCGCTTTGAGGTCCTGGATAGTGGTAAGTATAATTTTATATTCCAACTCCAGTCCCCGTGGACACAAGGGAAGGTGTTGGATATAAAATTAAACTTATTCCCTATCCTAGAGCGCCCCCCAGCGCAATGCGTTGTAATGGTATGCGTGGTAATGCCTGCGTTGTAATGGTAGTGCGTGGTAAAAAATGCGTGCTAAACGTTGTATACCATTTGTTTGTAGTTGTAGGTGATAGTAATATTCTCGAGTTCTCTATTGGTTAACTGATAGGGATGTGCAACAACAAAGATGTTAGAATCTGTTGTTCATAGTTTTTAATATTACCACTAACTATAGCATAAGCCTTCCTACAAAAACGTATCAGGTCACTCCATAGTTATTGCTGTACCATAACCTAACAGAATTGCAGTGAGAAGGATCCCCTGTCACATGGCTAGCATTTACATCTTTTTATTTAGATCCTAACATTAGTTCTAGCGTGGTGTAGAGAGTCCTAGCAAATAAGGCTTTGGATTGAGAGAAGTATGCTAGGTTGAAAATAAAATTGAGGTTTGAATTTTTAAGTGAGCTGTGGATTTTCGCATTGTAACAGGTGCCATAGCACTGATTATTGGCACAGTATACAAATATATTTGTTGTGTTGCATTAGTTTGGAAATGTTCAAGTTCTGTTAATAAACTATAAACTAACAGTTGACTTTTCCATCTGCAGATTATACTGAATGACCAGCAGAGGGAGTGATGCCGGAAACCATTTCCCTGCATTGCTGAGACCCAAAAAAAAAAAAGTCGCCAGCCTTCGACTTCCTTGATCAATTTACATGGTAGGTGAAACTCTCATTTAATCGCTTTGCTTGTGTTTGAAAGAATTTCAGGGCGTCTGATGGCTCTCAGCACCTTTTAGTGGGGTCTTCTGCATAAATATTATTTGTCCAGACTGAAGCCATATGGATGACGCTATTGGCATAAATGATAGTTTATGAAAGACGTTGACTGTCTACTAGGCTTAGAATTCTACTTGAGATAATAGTGAAAGCAATTTATCATCACAGGAAATTAGTGTCTTTGAGGCTGGAATGAGTTGTCTTATGTTAGAGCGATTGGCTTACTTTGAAATGCGGGAAGCTTATTTACCCTGCCTCCCTGCACTCTGTATGTGGGACTCTGATACTCAAGATGGATTGCTCTTTCGGATACTCTGTGTTCTTGTCACTCTAACCCACTTTCAAAAGGGGAGCCCAGTTCTTTCAATGGTGCAGAGTACTTTCCCAATACACTTCCACCTTGCCTTGCAGTCATAATAGCAGATAGTTAACTAGGGCGGAATTGCTAATGTCTCATTGTCCTGTGTTGTAGTCACCAGGGTGATTGGTCATGAGTTCCTCTGATGTCATAAAGCTACAGCATGATGGCATCTGACGTGAGAGCAAGCAAAAGGATACATTTTTCATGGAATTGAAATAGGTAGCCTGCTAGACAGGACTTCCAGCTGAAGACAAAGATGTTAAAATGAAAGAAACTAGGGCAATATTAGAGACTTATACATTTGTTTGGGATGTATGACGTTAGCACGCATACTATTACCAGGCATACCTTTACAACGCGGTATTTACAACGAATACCGTTACAACGCATAGCGCTTTGAGGTCCTGGATAGTGGTAAGTATAATTTTATATTCCAACTCCAGTCCCCGTGGACACAAGGGAAGGTGTTGGATATAAAATTAAACTTATTCCCTATCCTAGAGCGCCCCCCAGCGCAATGCGTTGTAATGGTATGCGTGGTAATGCCTGCGTTGTAATGGTAGTGCGTGGTAAAAAATGCGTGCTAAACGTTGTATACCATTTGTTTGTAGTTGTAGGTGATAGTAATATTCTCGAGTTCTCTATTGGTTAACTGATAGGGATGTGCAACAACAAAGATGTTAGAATCTGTTGTTCATAGTTTTTAATATTACCACTAACTATAGCATAAGCCTTCCTACAAAAACGTATCAGGTCACTCCATAGTTATTGCTGTACCATAACCTAACAGAATTGCAGTGAGAAGGATCCCCTGTCACATGGCTAGCATTTACATCTTTTTATTTAGATCCTAACATTAGTTCTAGCGTGGTGTAGAGAGTCCTAGCAAATAAGGCTTTGGATTGAGAGAAGTATGCTAGGTTGAAAATAAAATTGAGGTTTGAATTTTTAAGTGAGCTGTGGATTTTCGCATTGTAACAGGTGCCATAGCACTGATTATTGGCACAGTATACAAATATATTTGTTGTGTTGCATTAGTTTGGAAATGTTCAAGTTCTGTTAATAAACTATAAACTAACAGTTGACTTTTCCATCTGCAGATTATACTGAATGACCAGCAGAGGGAGTGATGCCGGAAACCATTTCCCTGCATTGCTGAGACCCAAAAAAAAAAAAGTCGCCAGCCTTCGACTTCCTTGATCAATTTACATGGTAGGTGAAACTCTCATTTAATCGCTTTGCTTGTGTTTGAAAGAATTTCAGGGCGTCTGATGGCTCTCAGCACCTTTTAGTGGGGTCTTCTGCATAAATATTATTTGTCCAGACTGAAGCCATATGGATGACGCTATTGGCATAAATGATAGTTTATGAAAGACGTTGACTGTCTACTAGGCTTAGAATTCTACTTGAGATAATAGTGAAAGCAATTTATCATCACAGGAAATTAGTGTCTTTGAGGCTGGAATGAGTTGTCTTATGTTAGAGCGATTGGCTTACTTTGAAATGCGGGAAGCTTATTTACCCTGCCTCCCTGCACTCTGTATGTGGGACTCTGATACTCAAGATGGATTGCTCTTTCGGATACTCTGTGTTCTTGTCACTCTAACCCACTTTCAAAAGGGGAGCCCAGTTCTTTCAATGGTGCAGAGTACTTTCCCAATACACTTCCACCTTGCCTTGCAGTCATAATAGCAGATAGTTAACTAGGGCGGAATTGCTAATGTCTCATTGTCCTGTGTTGTAGTCACCAGGGTGATTGGTCATGAGTTCCTCTGATGTCATAAAGCTACAGCATGATGGCATCTGACGTGAGAGCAAGCAAAAGGATACATTTTTCATGGAATTGAAATAGGTAGCCTGCTAGACAGGACTTCCAGCTGAAGACAAAGATGTTAAAATGAAAGAAACTAGGGCAATATTAGAGACTTATACATTTGTTTGGGATGTATGACGTTAGCACGCATACTATTACCAGGCATACCTTTACAACGCGGTATTTACAACGAATACCGTTACAACGCATAGCGCTTTGAGGTCCTGGATAGTGGTAAGTATAATTTTATATTCCAACTCCAGTCCCCGTGGACACAAGGGAAGGTGTTGGATATAAAATTAAACTTATTCCCTATCCTAGAGCGCCCCCCAGCGCAATGCGTTGTAATGGTATGCGTGGTAATGCCTGCGTTGTAATGGTAGTGCGTGGTAAAAAATGCGTGCTAAACGTTGTATACCATTTGTTTGTAGTTGTAGGTGATAGTAATATTCTCGAGTTCTCTATTGGTTAACTGATAGGGATGTGCAACAACAAAGATGTTAGAATCTGTTGTTCATAGTTTTTAATATTACCACTAACTATAGCATAAGCCTTCCTACAAAAACGTATCAGGTCACTCCATAGTTATTGCTGTACCATAACCTAACAGAATTGCAGTGAGAAGGATCCCCTGTCACATGGCTAGCATTTACATCTTTTTATTTAGATCCTAACATTAGTTCTAGCGTGGTGTAGAGAGTCCTAGCAAATAAGGCTTTGGATTGAGAGAAGTATGCTAGGTTGAAAATAAAATTGAGGTTTGAATTTTTAAGTGAGCTGTGGATTTTCGCATTGTAACAGGTGCCATAGCACTGATTATTGGCACAGTATACAAATATATTTGTTGTGTTGCATTAGTTTGGAAATGTTCAAGTTCTGTTAATAAACTATAAACTAACAGTTGACTTTTCCATCTGCAGATTATACTGAATGACCAGCAGAGGGAGTGATGCCGGAAACCATTTCCCTGCATTGCTGAGACCCAAAAAAAAAAAAGTCGCCAGCCTTCGACTTCCTTGATCAATTTACATGGTAGGTGAAACTCTCATTTAATCGCTTTGCTTGTGTTTGAAAGAATTTCAGGGCGTCTGATGGCTCTCAGCACCTTTTAGTGGGGTCTTCTGCATAAATATTATTTGTCCAGACTGAAGCCATATGGATGACGCTATTGGCATAAATGATAGTTTATGAAAGACGTTGACTGTCTACTAGGCTTAGAATTCTACTTGAGATAATAGTGAAAGCAATTTATCATCACAGGAAATTAGTGTCTTTGAGGCTGGAATGAGTTGTCTTATGTTAGAGCGATTGGCTTACTTTGAAATGCGGGAAGCTTATTTACCCTGCCTCCCTGCACTCTGTATGTGGGACTCTGATACTCAAGATGGATTGCTCTTTCGGATACTCTGTGTTCTTGTCACTCTAACCCACTTTCAAAAGGGGAGCCCAGTTCTTTCAATGGTGCAGAGTACTTTCCCAATACACTTCCACCTTGCCTTGCAGTCATAATAGCAGATAGTTAACTAGGGCGGAATTGCTAATGTCTCATTGTCCTGTGTTGTAGTCACCAGGGTGATTGGTCATGAGTTCCTCTGATGTCATAAAGCTACAGCATGATGGCATCTGACGTGAGAGCAAGCAAAAGGATACATTTTTCATGGAATTGAAATAGGTAGCCTGCTAGACAGGACTTCCAGCTGAAGACAAAGATGTTAAAATGAAAGAAACTAGGGCAATATTAGAGACTTATACATTTGTTTGGGATGTATGACGTTAGCACGCATACTATTACCAGGCATACCTTTACAACGCGGTATTTACAACGAATACCGTTACAACGCATAGCGCTTTGAGGTCCTGGATAGTGGTAAGTATAATTTTATATTCCAACTCCAGTCCCCGTGGACACAAGGGAAGGTGTTGGATATAAAATTAAACTTATTCCCTATCCTAGAGCGCCCCCCAGCGCAATGCGTTGTAATGGTATGCGTGGTAATGCCTGCGTTGTAATGGTAGTGCGTGGTAAAAAATGCGTGCTAAACGTTGTATACCATTTGTTTGTAGTTGTAGGTGATAGTAATATTCTCGAGTTCTCTATTGGTTAACTGATAGGGATGTGCAACAACAAAGATGTTAGAATCTGTTGTTCATAGTTTTTAATATTACCACTAACTATAGCATAAGCCTTCCTACAAAAACGTATCAGGTCACTCCATAGTTATTGCTGTACCATAACCTAACAGAATTGCAGTGAGAAGGATCCCCTGTCACATGGCTAGCATTTACATCTTTTTATTTAGATCCTAACATTAGTTCTAGCTTGGTGTAGAGAGTCCTAGCAAATAAGGCTTTGGATTGAGAGAAGTATGCTAGGTTGAAAATAAAATTGAGGTTTGAATTTTTAAGTGAGCTGTGGATTTTCGCATTGTAACAGGTGCCATAGCACTGATTATTGGCACAGTATACAAATATATTTGTTGTGTTGCATTAGTTTGGAAATGTTCAAGTTCTGTTAATAAACTATAAACTAACAGTTGACTTTTCCATCTGCAGATTATACTGAATGACCAGCAGAGGGAGTGATGCCGGAAACCATTTCCCTGCATTGCTGAGACCCAAAAAAAAAAAAGTCGCCAGCCTTCGACTTCCTTGATCAATTTACATGGTAGGTGAAACTCTCATGTAATCGCTTTGCTTGTGTTTGAAAGAATTTCAGGGCGTCTGATGGCTCTCAGCACCTTTTAGTGGGGTCTTCTGCATAAATATTATTTGTCCAGACTGAAGCCATATGGATGACGCTATTGGCATAAATGATAGTTTATGAAAGACGTTGACTGTCTACTAGGCTTAGAATTCTACTTGAGATAATAGTGAAAGCAATTTATCATCACAGGAAATTAGTGTCTTTGAGGCTGGAATGAGTTGTCTTATGTTAGAGCGATTGGCTTACTTTGAAATGCGGGAAGCTTATTTACCCTGCCTCCCTGCACTCTGTATGTGGGACTCTGATACTCAAGATGGATTGCTCTTTCGGATACTCTGTGTTCTTGTCACTCTAACCCACTTTCAAAAGGGGAGCCCAGTTCTTTCAATGGTGCAGAGTACTTTCCCAATACACTTCCACCTTGCCTTGCAGTCATAATAGCAGATAGTTAACTAGGGCGGAATTGCTAATGTCTCATTGTCCTGTGTTGTAGTCACCAGGGTGATTGGTCATGAGTTCCTCTGATGTCATAAAGCTACAGCATGATGGCATCTGACGTGAGAGCAAGCAAAAGGATACATTTTTCATGGAATTGAAATAGGTAGCCTGCTAGACAGGACTTCCAGCTGAAGACAAAGATGTTAAAATGAAAGAAACTAGGGCAATATTAGAGACTTATACATTTGTTTGGGATGTATGACGTTAGCACGCATACTATTACCAGGCATACCTTTACAACGCGGTATTTACAACGAATACCGTTACAACGCATAGCGCTTTGAGGTCCTGGATAGTGGTAAGTATAATTTTATATTCCAACTCCAGTCCCCGTGGACACAAGGGAAGGTGTTGGATATAAAATTAAACTTATTCCCTATCCTAGAGCGCCCCCCAGCGCAATGCGTTGTAATGGTATGCGTGGTAATGCCTGCGTTGTAATGGTAGTGCGTGGTAAAAAATGCGTGCTAAACGTTGTATACCATTTGTTTGTAGTTGTAGGTGATAGTAATATTCTCGAGTTCTCTATTGGTTAACTGATAGGGATGTGCAACAACAAAGATGTTAGAATCTGTTGTTCATAGTTTTTAATATTACCACTAACTATAGCATAAGCCTTCCTACAAAAACGTATCAGGTCACTCCATAGTTATTGCTGTACCATAACCTAACAGAATTGCAGTGAGAAGGATCCCCTGTCACATGGCTAGCATTTACATCTTTTTATTTAGATCCTAACATTAGTTCTAGCGTGGTGTAGAGAGTCCTAGCAAATAAGGCTTTGGATTGAGAGAAGTATGCTAGGTTGAAAATAAAATTGAGGTTTGAATTTTTAAGTGAGCTGTGGATTTTCGCATTGTAACAGGTGCCATAGCACTGATTATTGGCACAGTATACAAATATATTTGTTGTGTTGCATTAGTTTGGAAATGTTCAAGTTCTGTTAATAAACTATAAACTAACAGTTGACTTTTCCATCTGCAGATTATACTGAATGACCAGCAGAGGGAGTGATGCCGGAAACCATTTCCCTGCATTGCTGAGACCCAAAAAAAAAAAGTCGCCAGCCTTCGACTTCCTTGATCAATTTACATGGTAGGTGAAACTCTCATTTAATCGCTTTGCTTGTGTTTGAAAGAATTTCAGGGCGTCTGATGGCTCTCAGCACCTTTTAGTGGGGTCTTCTGCATAAATATTATTTGTCCAGACTGAAGCCATATGGATGACGCTATTGGCATAAATGATAGTTTATGAAAGACGTTGACTGTCTACTAGGCTTAGAATTCTACTTGAGATAATAGTGAAAGCAATTTATCATCACAGGAAATTAGTGTCTTTGAGGCTGGAATGAGTTGTCTTATGTTAGAGCGATTGGCTTACTTTGAAATGCGGGAAGCTTATTTACCCTGCCTCCCTGCACTCTGTATGTGGGACTCTGATACTCAAGATGGATTGCTCTTTCGGATACTCTGTGTTCTTGTCACTCTAACCCACTTTCAAAAGGGGAGCCCAGTTCTTTCAATGGTGCAGAGTACTTTCCCAATACACTTCCACCTTGCCTTGCAGTCATAATAGCAGATAGTTAACTAGGGCGGAATTGCTAATGTCTCATTGTCCTGTGTTGTAGTCACCAGGGTGATTGGTCATGAGTTCCTCTGATGTCATAAAGCTACAGCATGATGGCATCTGACGTGAGAGCAAGCAAAAGGATACATTTTTCATGGAATTGAAATAGGTAGCCTGCTAGACAGGACTTCCAGCTGAAGACAAAGATGTTAAAATGAAAGAAACTAGGGCAATATTAGAGACTTATACATTTGTTTGGGATGTATGACGTTAGCACGCATACTATTACCAGGCATACCTTTACAACGCGGTATTTACAACGAATACCGTTACAACGCATAGCGCTTTGAGGTCCTGGATAGTGGTAAGTATAATTTTATATTCCAACTCCAGTCCCCGTGGACACAAGGGAAGGTGTTGGATATAAAATTAAACTTATTCCCTATCCTAGAGCGCCCCCCAGCGCAATGCGTTGTAATGGTATGCGTGGTAATGCCTGCGTTGTAATGGTAGTGCGTGGTAAAAAATGCGTGCTAAACGTTGTATACCATTTGTTTGTAGTTGTAGGTGATAGTAATATTCTCGAGTTCTCTATTGGTTAACTGATAGGGATGTGCAACAACAAAGATGTTAGAATCTGTTGTTCATAGTTTTTAATATTACCACTAACTATAGCATAAGCCTTCCTACAAAAACGTATCAGGTCACTCCATAGTTATTGCTGTACCATAACCTAACAGAATTGCAGTGAGAAGGATCCCCTGTCACATGGCTAGCATTTACATCTTTTTATTTAGATCCTAACATTAGTTCTAGCGTGGTGTAGAGAGTCCTAGCAAATAAGGCTTTGGATTGAGAGAAGTATGCTAGGTTGAAAATAAAATTGAGGTTTGAATTTTTAAGTGAGCTGTGGATTTTCGCATTGTAACAGGTGCCATAGCACTGATTATTGGCACAGTATACAAATATATTTGTTGTGTTGCATTAGTTTGGAAATGTTCAAGTTCTGTTAATAAACTATAAACTAACAGTTGACTTTTCCATCTGCAGATTATACTGAATGACCAGCAGAGGGAGTGATGCCGGAAACCATTTCCCTGCATTGCTGAGACCCAAAAAAAAAAAAGTCGCCAGCCTTCGACTTCCTTGATCAATTTACATGGTAGGTGAAACTCTCATTTAATCGCTTTGCTTGTGTTTGAAAGAATTTCAGGGCGTCTGATGGCTCTCAGCACCTTTTAGTGGGGTCTTCTGCATAAATATTATTTGTCCAGACTGAAGCCATATGGATGACGCTATTGGCATAAATGATAGTTTATGAAAGACGTTGACTGTCTACTAGGCTTAGAATTCTACTTGAGATAATAGTGAAAGCAATTTATCATCACAGGAAATTAGTGTCTTTGAGGCTGGAATGAGTTGTCTTATGTTAGAGCGATTGGCTTACTTTGAAATGCGGGAAGCTTATTTACCCTGCCTCCCTGCACTCTGTATGTGGGACTCTGATACTCAAGATGGATTGCTCTTTCGGATACTCTGTGTTCTTGTCACTCTAACCCACTTTCAAAAGGGGAGCCCAGTTCTTTCAATGGTGCAGAGTACTTTCCCAATACACTTCCACCTTGCCTTGCAGTCATAATAGCAGATAGTTAACTAGGGCGGAATTGCTAATGTCTCATTGTCCTGTGTTGTAGTCACCAGGGTGATTGGTCATGAGTTCCTCTGATGTCATAAAGCTACAGCATGATGGCATCTGACGTGAGAGCAAGCAAAAGGATACATTTTTCATGGAATTGAAATAGGTAGCCTGCTAGACAGGACTTCCAGCTGAAGACAAAGATGTTAAAATGAAAGAAACTAGGGCAATATTAGAGACTTATACATTTGTTTGGGATGTATGACGTTAGCACGCATACTATTACCAGGCATACCTTTACAACGCGGTATTTACAACGAATACCGTTACAACGCATAGCGCTTTGAGGTCCTGGATAGTGGTAAGTATAATTTTATATTCCAACTCCAGTCCCCGTGGACACAAGGGAAGGTGTTGGATATAAAATTAAACTTATTCCCTATCCTAGAGCGCCCCCCAGCGCAATGCGTTGTAATGGTATGCGTGGTAATGCCTGCGTTGTAATGGTAGTGCGTGGTAAAAAATGCGTGCTAAACGTTGTATACCATTTGTTTGTAGTTGTAGGTGATAGTAATATTCTCGAGTTCTCTATTGGTTAACTGATAGGGATGTGCAACAACAAAGATGTTAGAATCTGTTGTTCATAGTTTTTAATATTACCACTAACTATAGCATAAGCCTTCCTACAAAAACGTATCAGGTCACTCCATAGTTATTGCTGTACCATAACCTAACAGAATTGCAGTGAGAAGGATCCCCTGTCACATGGCTAGCATTTACATCTTTTTATTTAGATCCTAACATTAGTTCTAGCGTGGTGTAGAGAGTCCTAGCAAATAAGGCTTTGGATTGAGAGAAGTATGCTAGGTTGAAAATAAAATTGAGGTTTGAATTTTTAAGTGAGCTGTGGATTTTCGCATTGTAACAGGTGCCATAGCACTGATTATTGGCACAGTATACAAATATATTTGTTGTGTTGCATTAGTTTGGAAATGTTCAAGTTCTGTTAATAAACTATAAACTAACAGTTGACTTTTCCATCTGCAGATTATACTGAATGACCAGCAGAGGGAGTGATGCCGGAAACCATTTCCCTGCATTGCTGAGACCCAAAAAAAAAAAAGTCGCCAGCCTTCGACTTCCTTGATCAATTTACATGGTAGGTGAAACTCTCATTTAATCGCTTTGCTTGTGTTTGAAAGAATTTCAGGGCGTCTGATGGCTCTCAGCACCTTTTAGTGGGGTCTTCTGCATAAATATTATTTGTCCAGACTGAAGCCATATGGATGACGCTATTGGCATAAATGATAGTTTATGAAAGACGTTGACTGTCTACTAGGCTTAGAATTCTACTTGAGATAATAGTGAAAGCAATTTATCATCACAGGAAATTAGTGTCTTTGAGGCTGGAATGAGTTGTCTTATGTTAGAGCGATTGGCTTACTTTGAAATGCGGGAAGCTTATTTACCCTGCCTCCCTGCACTCTGTATGTGGGACTCTGATACTCAAGATGGATTGCTCTTTCGGATACTCTGTGTTCTTGTCACTCTAACCCACTTTCAAAAGGGGAGCCCAGTTCTTTCAATGGTGCAGAGTACTTTCCCAATACACTTCCACCTTGCCTTGCAGTCATAATAGCAGATAGTTAACTAGGGCGGAATTGCTAATGTCTCATTGTCCTGTGTTGTAGTCACCAGGGTGATTGGTCATGAGTTCCTCTGATGTCATAAAGCTACAGCATGATGGCATCTGACGTGAGAGCAAGCAAAAGGATACATTTTTCATGGAATTGAAATAGGTAGCCTGCTAGACAGGACTTCCAGCTGAAGACAAAGATGTTAAAATGAAAGAAACTAGGGCAATATTAGAGACTTATACATTTGTTTGGGATGTATGACGTTAGCACGCATACTATTACCAGGCATACCTTTACAACGCGGTATTTACAACGAATACCGTTACAACGCATAGCGCTTTGAGGTCCTGGATAGTGGTAAGTATAATTTTATATTCCAACTCCAGTCCCCGTGGACACAAGGGAAGGTGTTGGATATAAAATTAAACTTATTCCCTATCCTAGAGCGCCCCCCAGCGCAATGCGTTGTAATGGTATGCGTGGTAATGCCTGCGTTGTAATGGTAGTGCGTGGTAAAAAATGCGTGCTAAACGTTGTATACCATTTGTTTGTAGTTGTAGGTGATAGTAATATTCTCGAGTTCTCTATTGGTTAACTGATAGGGATGTGCAACAACAAAGATGTTAGAATCTGTTGTTCATAGTTTTTAATATTACCACTAACTATAGCATAAGCCTTCCTACAAAAACGTATCAGGTCACTCCATAGTTATTGCTGTACCATAACCTAACAGAATTGCAGTGAGAAGGATCCCCTGTCACATGGCTAGCATTTACATCTTTTTATTTAGATCCTAACATTAGTTCTAGCGTGGTGTAGAGAGTCCTAGCAAATAAGGCTTTGGATTGAGAGAAGTATGCTAGGTTGAAAATAAAATTGAGGTTTGAATTTTTAAGTGAGCTGTGGATTTTCGCATTGTAACAGGTGCCATAGCACTGATTATTGGCACAGTATACAAATATATTTGTTGTGTTGCATTAGTTTGGAAATGTTCAAGTTCTGTTAATAAACTATAAACTAACAGTTGACTTTTCCATCTGCAGATTATACTGAATGACCAGCAGAGGGAGTGATGCCGGAAACCATTTCCCTGCATTGCTGAGACCCAAAAAAAAAAAAGTCGCCAGCCTTCGACTTCCTTGATCAATTTACATGGTAGGTGAAACTCTCATTTAATCGCTTTGCTTGTGTTTGAAAGAATTTCAGGGCGTCTGATGGCTCTCAGCACCTTTTAGTGGGGTCTTCTGCATAAATATTATTTGTCCAGACTGAAGCCATATGGATGACGCTATTGGCATAAATGATAGTTTATGAAAGACGTTGACTGTCTACTAGGCTTAGAATTCTACTTGAGATAATAGTGAAAGCAATTTATCATCACAGGAAATTAGTGTCTTTGAGGCTGGAATGAGTTGTCTTATGTTAGAGCGATTGGCTTACTTTGAAATGCGGGAAGCTTATTTACCCTGCCTCCCTGCACTCTGTATGTGGGACTCTGATACTCAAGATGGATTGCTCTTTCGGATACTCTGTGTTCTTGTCACTCTAACCCACTTTCAAAAGGGGAGCCCAGTTCTTTCAATGGTGCAGAGTACTTTCCCAATACACTTCCACCTTGCCTTGCAGTCATAATAGCAGATAGTTAACTAGGGCGGAATTGCTAATGTCTCATTGTCCTGTGTTGTAGTCACCAGGGTGATTGGTCATGAGTTCCTCTGATGTCATAAAGCTACAGCATGATGGCATCTGACGTGAGAGCAAGCAAAAGGATACATTTTTCATGGAATTGAAATAGGTAGCCTGCTAGACAGGACTTCCAGCTGAAGACAAAGATGTTAAAATGAAAGAAACTAGGGCAATATTAGAGACTTATACATTTGTTTGGGATGTATGACGTTAGCACGCATACTATTACCAGGCATACCTTTACAACGCGGTATTTACAACGAATACCGTTACAACGCATAGCGCTTTGAGGTCCTGGATAGTGGTAAGTATAATTTTATATTCCAACTCCAGTCCCCGTGGACACAAGGGAAGGTGTTGGATATAAAATTAAACTTATTCCCTATCCTAGAGCGCCCCCCAGCGCAATGCGTTGTAATGGTATGCGTGGTAATGCCTGCGTTGTAATGGTAGTGCGTGGTAAAAAATGCGTGCTAAACGTTGTATACCATTTGTTTGTAGTTGTAGGTGATAGTAATATTCTCGAGTTCTCTATTGGTTAACTGATAGGGATGTGCAACAACAAAGATGTTAGAATCTGTTGTTCATAGTTTTTAATATTACCACTAACTATAGCATAAGCCTTCCTACAAAAACGTATCAGGTCACTCCATAGTTATTGCTGTACCATAACCTAACAGAATTGCAGTGAGAAGGATCCCCTGTCACATGGCTAGCATTTACATCTTTTTATTTAGATCCTAACATTAGTTCTAGCTTGGTGTAGAGAGTCCTAGCAAATAAGGCTTTGGATTGAGAGAAGTATGCTAGGTTGAAAATAAAATTGAGGTTTGAATTTTTAAGTGAGCTGTGGATTTTCGCATTGTAACAGGTGCCATAGCACTGATTATTGGCACAGTATACAAATATATTTGTTGTGTTGCATTAGTTTGGAAATGTTCAAGTTCTGTTAATAAACTATAAACTAACAGTTGACTTTTCCATCTGCAGATTATACTGAATGACCAGCAGAGGGAGTGATGCCGGAAACCATTTCCCTGCATTGCTGAGACCCAAAAAAAAAAAAGTCGCCAGCCTTCGACTTCCTTGATCAATTTACATGGTAGGTGAAACTCTCATGTAATCGCTTTGCTTGTGTTTGAAAGAATTTCAGGGCGTCTGATGGCTCTCAGCACCTTTTAGTGGGGTCTTCTGCATAAATATTATTTGTCCAGACTGAAGCCATATGGATGACGCTATTGGCATAAATGATAGTTTATGAAAGACGTTGACTGTCTACTAGGCTTAGAATTCTACTTGAGATAATAGTGAAAGCAATTTATCATCACAGGAAATTAGTGTCTTTGAGGCTGGAATGAGTTGTCTTATGTTAGAGCGATTGGCTTACTTTGAAATGCGGGAAGCTTATTTACCCTGCCTCCCTGCACTCTGTATGTGGGACTCTGATACTCAAGATGGATTGCTCTTTCGGATACTCTGTGTTCTTGTCACTCTAACCCACTTTCAAAAGGGGAGCCCAGTTCTTTCAATGGTGCAGAGTACTTTCCCAATACACTTCCACCTTGCCTTGCAGTCATAATAGCAGATAGTTAACTAGGGCGGAATTGCTAATGTCTCATTGTCCTGTGTTGTAGTCACCAGGGTGATTGGTCATGAGTTCCTCTGATGTCATAAAGCTACAGCATGATGGCATCTGACGTGAGAGCAAGCAAAAGGATACATTTTTCATGGAATTGAAATAGGTAGCCTGCTAGACAGGACTTCCAGCTGAAGACAAAGATGTTAAAATGAAAGAAACTAGGGCAATATTAGAGACTTATACATTTGTTTGGGATGTATGACGTTAGCACGCATACTATTACCAGGCATACCTTTACAACGCGGTATTTACAACGAATACCGTTACAACGCATAGCGCTTTGAGGTCCTGGATAGTGGTAAGTATAATTTTATATTCCAACTCCAGTCCCCGTGGACACAAGGGAAGGTGTTGGATGTAAAATTAAACTTATTCCCTATCCTAGAGCGCCCCCCAGCGCAATGCGTTGTAATGGTATGCGTGGTAATGCCTGCGTTGTAATGGTAGTGCGTGGTAAAAAATGCGTGCTAAACGTTGTATACCATTTGTTTGTAGTTGTAGGTGATAGTAATATTCTCGAGTTCTCTATTGGTTAACTGATAGGGATGTGCAACAACAAAGATGTTAGAATCTGTTGTTCATAGTTTTTAATATTACCACTAACTATAGCATAAGCCTTCCTACAAAAACGTATCAGGTCACTCCATAGTTATTGCTGTACCATAACCTAACAGAATTGCAGTGAGAAGGATCCCCTGTCACATGGCTAGCATTTACATCTTTTTATTTAGATCCTAACATTAGTTCTAGCGTGGTGTAGAGAGTCCTAGCAAATAAGGCTTTGGATTGAGAGAAGTATGCTAGGTTGAAAATAAAATTGAGGTTTGAATTTTTAAGTGAGCTGTGGATTTTCGCATTGTAACAGGTGCCATAGCACTGATTATTGGCACAGTATACAAATATATTTGTTGTGTTGCATTAGTTTGGAAATGTTCAAGTTCTGTTAATAAACTATAAACTAACAGTTGACTTTTCCATCTGCAGATTATACTGAATGACCAGCAGAGGGAGTGATGCCGGAAACCATTTCCCTGCATTGCTGAGACCCAAAAAAAAAAAGTCGCCAGCCTTCGACTTCCTTGATCAATTTACATGGTAGGTGAAACTCTCATTTAATCGCTTTGCTTGTGTTTGAAAGAATTTCAGGGCGTCTGATGGCTCTCAGCACCTTTTAGTGGGGTCTTCTGCATAAATATTATTTGTCCAGACTGAAGCCATATGGATGACGCTATTGGCATAAATGATAGTTTATGAAAGACGTTGACTGTCTACTAGGCTTAGAATTCTACTTGAGATAATAGTGAAAGCAATTTATCATCACAGGAAATTAGTGTCTTTGAGGCTGGAATGAGTTGTCTTATGTTAGAGCGATTGGCTTACTTTGAAATGCGGGAAGCTTATTTACCCTGCCTCCCTGCACTCTGTATGTGGGACTCTGATACTCAAGATGGATTGCTCTTTCGGATACTCTGTGTTCTTGTCACTCTAACCCACTTTCAAAAGGGGAGCCCAGTTCTTTCAATGGTGCAGAGTACTTTCCCAATACACTTCCACCTTGCCTTGCAGTCATAATAGCAGATAGTTAACTAGGGCGGAATTGCTAATGTCTCATTGTCCTGTGTTGTAGTCACCAGGGTGATTGGTCATGAGTTCCTCTGATGTCATAAAGCTACAGCATGATGGCATCTGACGTGAGAGCAAGCAAAAGGATACATTTTTCATGGAATTGAAATAGGTAGCCTGCTAGACAGGACTTCCAGCTGAAGACAAAGATGTTAAAATGAAAGAAACTAGGGCAATGTTAGAGACTTATACCTTTGTTTGGGATGTATGACGTTAGCACGCATACTATTACCAGGCATACCTTTACAACGCGGTATTTACAACGAATACCGTTACAACGCATAGCGCTTTGAGGTCCTGGATAGTGGTAAGTATAATTTTATATTCCAACTCCAGTCCCCGTGGACACAAGGGAAGGTGTTGGATATAAAATTAAACTTATTCCCTATCCTAGAGCGCCCCCCAGCGCAATGCGTTGTAATGGTATGCGTGGTAATGCCTGCGTTGTAATGGTAGTGCGTGGTAAAAAATGCGTGCTAAACGTTGTATACCATTTGTTTGTAGTTGTAGGTGATAGTAATATTCTCGAGTTCTCTATTGGTTAACTGATAGGGATGTGCAACAACAAAGATGTTAGAATCTGTTGTTCATAGTTTTTAATATTACCACTAACTATAGCATAAGCCTTCCTACAAAAACGTATCAGGTCACTCCATAGTTATTGCTGTACCATAACCTAACAGAATTGCAGTGAGAAGGATCCCCTGTCACATGGCTAGCATTTACATCTTTTTATTTAGATCCTAACATTAGTTCTAGCGTGGTGTAGAGAGTCCTAGCAAATAAGGCTTTGGATTGAGAGAAGTATGCTAGGTTGAAAATAAAATTGAGGTTTGAATTTTTAAGTGAGCTGTGGATTTTCGCATTGTAACAGGTGCCATAGCACTGATTATTGGCACAGTATACAAATATATTTGTTGTGTTGCATTAGTTTGGAAATGTTCAAGTTCTGTTAATAAACTATAAACTAACAGTTGACTTTTCCATCTGCAGATTATACTGAATGACCAGCAGAGGGAGTGATGCCGGAAACCATTTCCCTGCATTGCTGAGACCCAAAAAAAAAAAAGTCGCCAGCCTTCGACTTCCTTGATCAATTTACATGGTAGGTGAAACTCTCATTTAATCGCTTTGCTTGTGTTTGAAAGAATTTCAGGGCGTCTGATGGCTCTCAGCACCTTTTAGTGGGGTCTTCTGCATAAATATTATTTGTCCAGACTGAAGCCATATGGATGACGCTATTGGCATAAATGATAGTTTATGAAAGACGTTGACTGTCTACTAGGCTTAGAATTCTACTTGAGATAATAGTGAAAGCAATTTATCATCACAGGAAATTAGTGTCTTTGAGGCTGGAATGAGTTGTCTTATGTTAGAGCGATTGGCTTACTTTGAAATGCGGGAAGCTTATTTACCCTGCCTCCCTGCACTCTGTATGTGGGACTCTGATACTCAAGATGGATTGCTCTTTCGGATACTCTGTGTTCTTGTCACTCTAACCCACTTTCAAAAGGGGAGCCCAGTTCTTTCAATGGTGCAGAGTACTTTCCCAATACACTTCCACCTTGCCTTGCAGTCATAATAGCAGATAGTTAACTAGGGCGGAATTGCTAATGTCTCATTGTCCTGTGTTGTAGTCACCAGGGTGATTGGTCATGAGTTCCTCTGATGTCATAAAGCTACAGCATGATGGCATCTGACGTGAGAGCAAGCAAAAGGATACATTTTTCATGGAATTGAAATAGGTAGCCTGCTAGACAGGACTTCCAGCTGAAGACAAAGATGTTAAAATGAAAGAAACTAGGGCAATATTAGAGACTTATACATTTGTTTGGGATGTATGACGTTAGCACGCATACTATTACCAGGCATACCTTTACAACGCGGTATTTACAACGAATACCGTTACAACGCATAGCGCTTTGAGGTCCTGGATAGTGGTAAGTATAATTTTATATTCCAACTCCAGTCCCCGTGGACACAAGGGAAGGTGTTGGATATAAAATTAAACTTATTCCCTATCCTAGAGCGCCCCCCAGCGCAATGCGTTGTAATGGTATGCGTGGTAATGCCTGCGTTGTAATGGTAGTGCGTGGTAAAAAATGCGTGCTAAACGTTGTATACCATTTGTTTGTAGTTGTAGGTGATAGTAATATTCTCGAGTTCTCTATTGGTTAACTGATAGGGATGTGCAACAACAAAGATGTTAGAATCTGTTGTTCATAGTTTTTAATATTACCACTAACTATAGCATAAGCCTTCCTACAAAAACGTATCAGGTCACTCCATAGTTATTGCTGTACCATAACCTAACAGAATTGCAGTGAGAAGGATCCCCTGTCACATGGCTAGCATTTACATCTTTTTATTTAGATCCTAACATTAGTTCTAGCGTGGTGTAGAGAGTCCTAGCAAATAAGGCTTTGGATTGAGAGAAGTATGCTAGGTTGAAAATAAAATTGAGGTTTGAATTTTTAAGTGAGCTGTGGATTTTCGCATTGTAACAGGTGCCATAGCACTGATTATTGGCACAGTATACAAATATATTTGTTGTGTTGCATTAGTTTGGAAATGTTCAAGTTCTGTTAATAAACTATAAACTAACAGTTGACTTTTCCATCTGCAGATTATACTGAATGACCAGCAGAGGGAGTGATGCCGGAAACCATTTCCCTGCATTGCTGAGACCCAAAAAAAAAAAAGTCGCTAGCCTTCGACTTCCTTGATCAATTTACATGGTAGGTGAAACTCTCATTTAATCGCTTTGCTTGTGTTTGAAAGAATTTCAGGGCGTCTGATGGCTCTCAGCACCTTTTAGTGGGGTCTTCTGCATAAATATTATTTGTCCAGACTGAAGCCATATGGATGACGCTATTGGCATAAATGATAGTTTATGAAAGACGTTGACTGTCTACTAGGCTTAGAATTCTACTTGAGATAATAGTGAAAGCAATTTATCATCACAGGAAATTAGTGTCTTTGAGGCTGGAATGAGTTGTCTTATGTTAGAGCGATTGGCTTACTTTGAAATGCGGGAAGCTTATTTACCCTGCCTCCCTGCACTCTGTATGTGGGACTCTGATACTCAAGATGGATTGCTCTTTCGGATACTCTGTGTTCTTGTCACTCTAACCCACTTTCAAAAGGGGAGCCCAGTTCTTTCAATGGTGCAGAGTACTTTCCCAATACACTTCCACCTTGCCTTGCAGTCATAATAGCAGATAGTTAACTAGGGCGGAATTGCTAATGTCTCATTGTCCTGTGTTGTAGTCACCAGGGTGATTGGTCATGAGTTCCTCTGATGTCATAAAGCTACAGCATGATGGCATCTGACGTGAGAGCAAGCAAAAGGATACATTTTTCATGGAATTGAAATAGGTAGCCTGCTAGACAGGACTTCCAGCTGAAGACAAAGATGTTAAAATGAAAGAAACTAGGGCAATATTAGAGACTTATACATTTGTTTGGGATGTATGACGTTAGCACGCATACTATTACCAGGCATACCTTTACAACGCGGTATTTACAACGAATACCGTTACAACGCATAGCGCTTTGAGGTCCTGGATAGTGGTAAGTATAATTTTATATTCCAACTCCAGTCCCCGTGGACACAAGGGAAGGTGTTGGATATAAAATTAAACTTATTCCCTATCCTAGAGCGCCCCCCAGCGCAATGCGTTGTAATGGTATGCGTGGTAATGCCTGCGTTGTAATGGTAGTGCGTGGTAAAAAATGCGTGCTAAACGTTGTATACCATTTGTTTGTAGTTGTAGGTGATAGTAATATTCTCGAGTTCTCTATTGGTTAACTGATAGGGATGTGCAACAACAAAGATGTTAGAATCTGTTGTTCATAGTTTTTAATATTACCACTAACTATAGCATAAGCCTTCCTACAAAAACGTATCAGGTCACTCCATAGTTATTGCTGTACCATAACCTAACAGAATTGCAGTGAGAAGGATCCCCTGTCACATGGCTAGCATTTACATCTTTTTATTTAGATCCTAACATTAGTTCTAGCGTGGTGTAGAGAGTCCTAGCAAATAAGGCTTTGGATTGAGAGAAGTATGCTAGGTTGAAAATAAAATTGAGGTTTGAATTTTTAAGTGAGCTGTGGATTTTCGCATTGTAACAGGTGCCATAGCACTGATTATTGGCACAGTATACAAATATATTTGTTGTGTTGCATTAGTTTGGAAATGTTCAAGTTCTGTTAATAAACTATAAACTAACAGTTGACTTTTCCATCTGCAGATTATACTGAATGACCAGCAGAGGGAGTGATGCCGGAAACCATTTCCCTGCATTGCTGAGACCCAAAAAAAAAAAAGTCGCCAGCCTTCGACTTCCTTGATCAATTTACATGGTAGGTGAAACTCTCATTTAATCGCTTTGCTTGTGTTTGAAAGAATTTCAGGGCGTCTGATGGCTCTCAGCACCTTTTAGTGGGGTCTTCTGCATAAATATTATTTGTCCAGACTGAAGCCATCTGGATGACGCTATTGGCATAAATGATAGTTTATGAAAGACGTTGACTGTCTACTAGGCTTAGAATTCTACTTGAGATAATAGTGAAAGCAATTTATCATCACAGGAAATTAGTGTCTTTGAGGCTGGAATGAGTTGTCTTATGTTAGAGCGATTGGCTTACTTTGAAATGCGGGAAGCTTATTTACCCTGCCTCCCTGCACTCTGTATGTGGGACTCTGATACTCAAGATGGATTGCTCTTTCGGATACTCTGTGTTCTTGTCACTCTAACCCACTTTCAAAAGGGGAGCCCAGTTCTTTCAATGGTGCAGAGTACTTTCCCAATACACTTCCACCTTGCCTTGCAGTCATAATAGCAGATAGTTAACTAGGGCGGAATTGCTAATGTCTCATTGTCCTGTGTTGTAGTCACCAGGGTGATTGGTCATGAGTTCCTCTGATGTCATAAAGCTACAGCATGATGGCATCTGACGTGAGAGCAAGCAAAAGGATACATTTTTCATGGAATTGAAATAGGTAGCCTGCTAGACAGGACTTCCAGCTGAAGACAAAGATGTTAAAATGAAAGAAACTAGGGCAATATTAGAGACTTATACATTTGTTTGGGATGTATGACGTTAGCACGCATACTATTACCAGGCATACCTTTACAACGCGGTATTTACAACGAATACCGTTACAACGCATAGCGCTTTGAGGTCCTGGATAGTGGTAAGTATAATTTTATATTCCAACTCCAGTCCCCGTGGACACAAGGGAAGGTGTTGGATATAAAATTAAACTTATTCCCTATCCTAGAGCGCCCCCCAGCGCAATGCGTTGTAATGGTATGCGTGGTAATGCCTGCGTTGTAATGGTAGTGCGTGGTAAAAAATGCGTGCTAAACGTTGTATACCATTTGTTTGTAGTTGTAGGTGATAGTAATATTCTCGAGTTCTCTATTGGTTAACTGATAGGGATGTGCAACAACAAAGATGTTAGAATCTGTTGTTCATAGTTTTTAATATTACCACTAACTATAGCATAAGCCTTCCTACAAAAACGTATCAGGTCACTCCATAGTTATTGCTGTACCATAACCTAACAGAATTGCAGTGAGAAGGATCCCCTGTCACATGGCTAGCATTTACATCTTTTTATTTAGATCCTAACATTAGTTCTAGCGTGGTGTAGAGAGTCCTAGCAAATAAGGCTTTGGATTGAGAGAAGTATGCTAGGTTGAAAATAAAATTGAGGTTTGAATTTTTAAGTGAGCTGTGGATTTTCGCATTGTAACAGGTGCCATAGCACTGATTATTGGCACAGTATACAAATATATTTGTTGTGTTGCATTAGTTTGGAAATGTTCAAGTTCTGTTAATAAACTATAAACTAACAGTTGACTTTTCCATCTGCAGATTATACTGAATGACCAGCAGAGGGAGTGATGCCGGAAACCATTTCCCTGCATTGCTGAGACCCAAAAAAAAAAAAGTCGCCAGCCTTCGACTTCCTTGATCAATTTACATGGTAGGTGAAACTCTCATTTAATCGCTTTGCTTGTGTTTGAAAGAATTTCAGGGCGTCTGATGGCTCTCAGCACCTTTTAGTGGGGTCTTCTGCATAAATATTATTTGTCCAGACTGAAGCCATATGGATGACGCTATTGGCATAAATGATAGTTTATGAAAGACGTTGACTGTCTACTAGGCTTAGAATTCTACTTGAGATAATAGTGAAAGCAATTTATCATCACAGGAAATTAGTGTCTTTGAGGCTGGAATGAGTTGTCTTATGTTAGAGCGATTGGCTTACTTTGAAATGCGGGAAGCTTATTTACCCTGCCTCCCTGCACTCTGTATGTGGGACTCTGATACTCAAGATGGATTGCTCTTTCGGATACTCTGTGTTCTTGTCACTCTAACCCACTTTCAAAAGGGGAGCCCAGTTCTTTCAATGGTGCAGAGTACTTTCCCAATACACTTCCACCTTGCCTTGCAGTCATAATAGCAGATAGTTAACTAGGGCGGAATTGCTAATGTCTCATTGTCCTGTGTTGTAGTCACCAGGGTGATTGGTCATGAGTTCCTCTGATGTCATAAAGCTACAGCATGATGGCATCTGACGTGAGAGCAAGCAAAAGGATACATTTTTCATGGAATTGAAATAGGTAGCCTGCTAGACAGGACTTCCAGCTGAAGACAAAGATGTTAAAATGAAAGAAACTAGGGCAATATTAGAGACTTATACATTTGTTTGGGATGTATGACGTTAGCACGCATACTATTACCAGGCATACCTTTACAACGCGGTATTTACAACGAATACCGTTACAACGCATAGCGCTTTGAGGTCCTGGATAGTGGTAAGTATAATTTTATATTCCAACTCCAGTCCCCGTGGACACAAGGGAAGGTGTTGGATATAAAATTAAACTTATTCCCTATCCTAGAGCGCCCCCCAGCGCAATGCGTTGTAATGGTATGCGTGGTAATGCCTGCGTTGTAATGGTAGTGCGTGGTAAAAAATGCGTGCTAAACGTTGTATACCATTTGTTTGTAGTTGTAGGTGATAGTAATATTCTCGAGTTCTCTATTGGTTAACTGATAGGGATGTGCAACAACAAAGATGTTAGAATCTGTTGTTCATAGTTTTTAATATTACCACTAACTATAGCATAAGCCTTCCTACAAAAACGTATCAGGTCACTCCATAGTTATTGCTGTACCATAACCTAACAGAATTGCAGTGAGAAGGATCCCCTGTCACATGGCTAGCATTTACATCTTTTTATTTAGATCCTAACATTAGTTCTAGCGTGGTATAGAGAGTCCTAGCAAATAAGGCTTTGGATTCAGAGAAGTATGCTAGGTTGAAAATAAAATTGAGGTTTGAATTTTTAAGTGAGCTGTGGATTTTCGCATTGTAACAGGTGCCATAGCACTGATTATTGGCACAGTATACAAATATATTTGTTGTGTTGCATTAGTTTGGAAATGTTCAAGTTCTGTTAATAAACTATAAACTAACAGTTGACTTTTCCATCTGCAGATTATACTGAATGACCAGCAGAGGGAGTGATGCCGGAAACCATTTCCCTGCATTGCTGAGACCCCAAAAAAAAAAAGTCGCCAGCCTTCGACTTCCTTGATCAATTTACATGGTAGGTGAAACTCTCATTTAATCGCTTTGCTTGTGTTTGAAAGAATTTCAGGGCGTCTGATGGCTCTCAGCACCTTTTAGTGGGGTCTTCTGCATAAATATTATTTGTCCAGACTGAAGCCATATGGATGACGCTATTGGCATAAATGATAGTTTATGAAAGACGTTGACTGTCTACTAGGCTTAGAATTCTACTTGAGATAATAGTGAAAGCAATTTATCATCACAGGAAATTAGTGTCTTTGAGGCTGGAATGAGTTGTCTTATGTTAGAGCGATTGGCTTACTTTGAAATGCGGGAAGCTTATTTACCCTGCCTCCCTGCACTCTGTATGTGGGACTCTGATACTCAAGATGGATTGCTCTTTCGGATACTCTGTGTTCTTGTCACTCTAACCCACTTTCAAAAGGGGAGCCCAGTTCTTTCAATGGTGCAGAGTACTTTCCCAATACACTTCCACCTTGCCTTGCAGTCATAATAGCAGATAGTTAACTAGGGCGGAATTGCTAATGTCTCATTGTCCTGTGTTGTAGTCACCAGGGTGATTGGTCATGAGTTCCTCTGATGTCATAAAGCTACAGCATGATGGCATCTGACGTGAGAGCAAGCAAAAGGATACATTTTTCATGGAATTGAAATAGGTAGCCTGCTAGACAGGACTTCCAGCTGAAGACAAAGATGTTAAAATGAAAGAAACTAGGGCAATATTAGAGACTTATACATTTGTTTGGGATGTATGACGTTAGCACGCATACTATTACCAGGCATACCTTTACAACGCGGCATTTACAACGAATACCGTTACAACGCATAGCGCTTTGAGGTCCTGGATAGTGGTAAGTATAATTTTATATTCCAACTCCAGTCCCCGTGGACACAAGGGAAGGTGTTGGATATAAAATTAAACTTATTCCCTATCCTAGAGCGCCCCCCAGCGCAATGCGTTGTAATGGTATGCGTGGTAATGCCTGCGTTGTAATGGTAGTGCGTGGTAAAAAATGCGTGCTAAACGTTGTATACCATTTGTTTGTAGTTGTAGGTGATAGTAATATTCTCGAGTTCTCTATTGGTTAACTGATAGGGATGTGCAACAACAAAGATGTTAGAATCTGTTGTTCATAGTTTTTAATATTACCACTAACTATAGCATAAGCCTTCCTACAAAAATGTATCAGGTCACTCCATAGTTATTGCTGTACCATAACCTAACAGAATTGCAGTGAGAAGGATCCCCTGTCACATGGCTAGCATTTACATCTTTTTATTTAGATCCTAACATTAGTTCTAGCGTGGTGTAGAGAGTCCTAGCAAATAAGGCTTTGGATTGAGAGAAGTATGCTAGGTTGAAAATAAAATTGAGGTTTGAATTTTTAAGTGAGCTGTGGATTTTCGCATTGTAACAGGTGCCATAGCACTGATTATTGGCACAGTATACAAATATATTTGTTGTGTTGCATTAGTTTGGAAATGTTCAAGTTCTGTTAATAAACTATAAACTAACAGTTGACTTTTCCATCTGCAGATTATACTGAATGACCAGCAGAGGGAGTGATGCCGGAAACCATTTCCCTGCATTGCTGAGACCCAAAAAAAAAAAGTCGCCAGCCTTCGACTTCCTTGATCAATTTACATGGTAGGTGAAACTCTCATTTAATCGCTTTGCTTGTGTTTGAAAGAATTTCAGGGCGTCTGATGGCTCTCAGCACCTTTTAGTGGGGTCTTCTGCATAAATATTATTTGTCCAGACTGAAGCCATATGGATGACGCTATTGGCATAAATGATAGTTTATGAAAGACGTTGACTGTCTACTAGGCTTAGAATTCTACTTGAGATAATAGTGAAAGCAATTTATCATCACAGGAAATTAGTGTCTTTGAGGCTGGAATGAGTTGTCTTATGTTAGAGCGATTGGCTTACTTTGAAATGCGGGAAGCTTATTTACCCTGCCTCCCTGCACTCTGTATGTGGGACTCTGATACTCAAGATGGATTGCTCTTTCGGATACTCTGTGTTCTTGTCACTCTAACCCACTTTCAAAAGGGGAGCCCAGTTCTTTCAATGGTGCAGAGTACTTTCCCAATACACTTCCACCTTGCCTTGCAGTCATAATAGCAGATAGTTAACTAGGGCGGAATTGCTAATGTCTCATTGTCCTGTGTTGTAGTCACCAGGGTGATTGGTCATGAGTTCCTCTGATGTCATAAAGCTACAGCATGATGGCATCTGACGTGAGAGCAAGCAAAAGGATACATTTTTCATGGAATTGAAATAGGTAGCCTGCTAGACAGGACTTCCAGCTGAAGACAAAGATGTTAAAATGAAAGAAACTAGGGCAATATTAGAGACTTATACATTTGTTTGGGATGTATGACGTTAGCACGCATACTATTACCAGGCATACCTTTACAACGCGGTATTTACAACGAATACCGTTACAACGCATAGCGCTTTGAGGTCCTGGATAGTGGTAAGTATAATTTTATATTCCAACTCCAGTCCCCGTGGACACAAGGGAAGGTGTTGGATGTAAAATTAAACTTATTCCCTATCCTAGAGCGCCCCCCAGCGCAATGCGTTGTAATGGTATGCGTGGTAATGCCTGCGTTGTAATGGTAGTGCGTGGTAAAAAATGCGTGCTAAACGTTGTATACCATTTGTTTGTAGTTGTAGGTGATAGTAATATTCTCGAGTTCTCTATTGGTTAACTGATAGGGATGTGCAACAACAAAGATGTTAGAATCTGTTGTTCATAGTTTTTAATATTACCACTAACTATAGCATAAGCCTTCCTACAAAAACGTATCAGGTCACTCCATAGTTATTGCTGTACCATAACCTAACAGAATTGCAGTGAGAAGGATCCCCTGTCACATGGCTAGCATTTACATCTTTTTATTTAGATCCTAACATTAGTTCTAGCGTGGTGTAGAGAGTCCTAGCAAATAAGGCTTTGGATTGAGAGAAGTATGCTAGGTTGAAAATAAAATTGAGGTTTGAATTTTTAAGTGAGCTGTGGATTTTCGCATTGTAACAGGCGCCATAGCACTGATTATTGGCACAGTATACAAATATATTTGTTTTGTTGCATTAGTTTGGAAATGTTCAAGTTCTGTTAATAAACTATAAACTAACAGTTGACTTTTCCATCTGCAGATTATACTGAATGACCAGCAGAGGGAGTGATGCTGGAAACCATTTCCCTGCATTGCTGAGACCCCAAAAAAAAAAAGTCGCCAGCCTTCGACTTCCTTGATCAATTTACATGGTAGGTGAAACTCTCATTTAATCGCTTTGCTTGTGTTTGAAAGAATTTCAGGGCGTCTGATGGCTCTCAGCACCTTTTAGTGGGGTCTTCTGCATAAATATTATTTGTCCAGACTGAAGCCATATGGATGACGCTATTGGCATAAATGATAGTTTATGAAAGACGTTGACTGTCTACTAGGCTTAGAATTCTACTTGAGATAATAGTGAAAGCAATTTATCATCACAGGAAATTAGTGTCTTTGAGGCTGGAATGAGTTGTCTTATGTTAGAGCGATTGGCTTACTTTGAAATGCGGGAAGCTTATTTACCCTGCCTCCCTGCACTCTGTATGTGGGACTCTGATACTCAAGATGGATTGCTCTTTCGGATACTCTGTGTTCTTGTCACTCTAACCCACTTTCAAAAGGGGAGCCCAGTTCTTTCAATGGTGCAGAGTACTTTCCCAATACACTTCCACCTTGCCTTGCAGTCATAATAGCAGATAGTTAACTAGGGCGGAATTGCTAATGTCTCATTGTCCTGTGTTGTAGTCACCAGGGTGATTGGTCATGAGTTCCTCTGATGTCATAAAGCTACAGCATGATGGCATCTGACGTGAGAGCAAGCAAAAGGATACATTTTTCATGGAATTGAAATAGGTAGCCTGCTAGACAGGACTTCCAGCTGAAGACAAAGATGTTAAAATGAAAGAAACTAGGGCAATATTAGAGACTTATACATTTGTTTGGGATGTATGACGTTAGCACGCATACTATTACCAGGCATACCTTTACAACGCGGCATTTACAACGAATACCGTTACAACGCATAGCGCTTTGAGGTCCTGGATAGTGGTAAGTATAATTTTATATTCCAACTCCAGTCCCCGTGGACACAAGGGAAGGTGTTGGATATAAAATTAAACTTATTCCCTATCCTAGAGCGCCCCCCAGCGCAATGCGTTGTAATGGTATGCGTGGTAATGCCTGCGTTGTAATGGTAGTGCGTGGTAAAAAATGCGTGCTAAACGTTGTATACCATTTGTTTGTAGTTGTAGGTGATAGTAATATTCTCGAGTTCTCTATTGGTTAACTGATAGGGATGTGCAACAACAAAGATGTTAGAATCTGTTGTTCATAGTTTTTAATATTACCACTAACTATAGCATAAGCCTTCCTACAAAAACGTATCAGGTCACTCCATAGTTATTGCTGTACCATAACCTAACAGAATTGCAGTGAGAAGGATCCCCTGTCACATGGCTAGCATTTACATCTTTTTATTTAGATCCTAACATTAGTTCTAGCGTGGTGTAGAGAGTCCTAGCAAATAAGGCTTTGGATTGAGAGAAGTATGCTAGGTTGAAAATAAAATTGAGGTTTGAATTTTTAAGTGAGCTGTGGATTTTCGCATTGTAACAGGTGCCATAGCACTGATTATTGGCACAGTATACAAATATATTTGTTGTGTTGCATTAGTTTGGAAATGTTCAAGTTCTGTTAATAAACTATAAACTAACAGTTGACTTTTCCATCTGCAGATTATACTGAATGACCAGCAGAGGGAGTGATGCCGGAAACCATTTCCCTGCATTGCTGAGACCCAAAAAAAAAAAAGTCGCCAGCCTTCGACTTCCTTGATCAATTTACATGGTAGGTGAAACTCTCATTTAATCGCTTTGCTTGTGTTTGAAAGAATTTCAGGGCGTCTGATGGCTCTCAGCACCTTTTAGTGGGGTCTTCTGCATAAATATTATTTGTCCAGACTGAAGCCATATGGATGACGCTATTGGCATAAATGATAGTTTATGAAAGACGTTGACTGTCTACTAGGCTTAGAATTCTACTTGAGATAATAGTGAAAGCAATTTATCATCACAGGAAATTAGTGTCTTTGAGGCTGGAATGAGTTGTCTTATGTTAGAGCGATTGGCTTACTTTGAAATGCGGGAAGCTTATTTACCCTGCCTCCCTGCACTCTGTATGTGGGACTCTGATACTCAAGATGGATTGCTCTTTCGGATACTCTGTGTTCTTGTCACTCTAACCCACTTTCAAAAGGGGAGCCCAGTTCTTTCAATGGTGCAGAGTACTTTCCCAATACACTTCCACCTTGCCTTGCAGTCATAATAGCAGATAGTTAACTAGGGCGGAATTGCTAATGTCTCATTGTCCTGTGTTGTAGTCACCAGGGTGATTGGTCATGAGTTCCTCTGATGTCATAAAGCTACAGCATGATGGCATCTGACGTGAGAGCAAGCAAAAGGATACATTTTTCATGGAATTGAAATAGGTAGCCTGCTAGACAGGACTTCCAGCTGAAGACAAAGATGTTAAAATGAAAGAAACTAGGGCAATATTAGAGACTTATACATTTGTTTGGGATGTATGACGTTAGCACGCATACTATTACCAGGCATACCTTTACAACGCGGTATTTACAACGAATACCGTTACAACGCATAGCGCTTTGAGGTCCTGGATAGTGGTAAGTATAATTTTATATTCCAACTCCAGTCCCCGTGGACACAAGGGAAGGTGTTGGATATAAAATTAAACTTATTCCCTATCCTAGAGCGCCCCCCAGCGCAATGCGTTGTAATGGTATGCGTGGTAATGCCTGCGTTGTAATGGTAGTGCGTGGTAAAAAATGCGTGCTAAACGTTGTATACCATTTGTTTGTAGTTGTAGGTGATAGTAATATTCTCGAGTTCTCTATTGGTTAACTGATAGGGATGTGCAACAACAAAGATGTTAGAATCTGTTGTTCATAGTTTTTAATATTACCACTAACTATAGCATAAGCCTTCCTACAAAAACGTATCAGGTCACTCCATAGTTATTGCTGTACCATAACCTAACAGAATTGCAGTGAGAAGGATCCCCTGTCACATGGCTAGCATTTACATCTTTTTATTTAGATCCTAACATTAGTTCTAGCGTGGTGTAGAGAGTCCTAGCAAATAAGGCTTTGGATTGAGAGAAGTATGCTAGGTTGAAAATAAAATTGAGGTTTGAATTTTTAAGTGAGCTGTGGATTTTCGCATTGTAACAGGTGCCATAGCACTGATTATTGGCACAGTATACAAATATATTTGTTGTGTTGCATTAGTTTGGAAATGTTCAAGTTCTGTTAATAAACTATAAACTAACAGTTGACTTTTCCATCTGCAGATTATACTGAATGACCAGCAGAGGGAGTGATGCCGGAAACCATTTCCCTGCATTGCTGAGACCCAAAAAAAAAAAAGTCGCCAGCCTTCCACTTCCTTGATCAATTTACATGGTAGGTGAAACTCTCATTTAATCGCTTTGCTTGTGTTTGAAAGAATTTCAGGGCGTCTGATGGCTCTCAGCACCTTTTAGTGGGGTCTTCTGCATAAATATTATTTGTCCAGACTGAAGCCATATGGATGACGCTATTGGCATAAATGATAGTTTATGAAAGACGTTGACTGTCTACAAGGCTGAGAATTCTACTTGAGATAATAGTGAAAGCAATTTATCATCACAGGAAATTAGTGTCTTTGAGGCTGGAATGAGTTGTCTTATGTTAGAGCGATTGGCTTACTTTGAAATGCGGGAAGCTTATTTACCCTGCCTCCCTGCACTCTGTATGTGGGACTCTGATACTCAAGATGGATTGCTCTTTCGGATACTCTGTGTTCTTGTCACTCTAACCCACTTTCAAAAGGGGAGCCCAGTTCTTTCAATGGTGCAGAGTACTTTCCCAATACACTTCCACCTTGCCTTGCAGTCATAATAGCAGATAGTTAACTAGGGCGGAATTGCTAATGTCTCATTGTCCTGTGTTGTAGTCACCAGGGTGATTGGTCATGAGTTCCTCTGATGTCATAAAGCTACAGCATGATGGCATCTGACGTGAGAGCAAGCAAAAGGATACATTTTTCATGGAATTGAAATAGGTAGCCTGCTAGACAGGACTTCCAGCTGAAGACAAAGATGTTAAAATGAAAGAAACTAGGGCAATATTAGAGACTTATACATTTGTTTGGGATGTATGACGTTAGCACGCATACTATTACCAGGCATACCTTTACAACGCGGTATTTACAACGAATACCGTTACAACGCATAGCGCTTTGAGGTCCTGGATAGTGGTAAGTATAATTTTATATTCCAACTCCAGTCCCCGTGGACACAAGGGAAGGTGTTGGATATAAAATTAAACTTATTCCCTATCCTAGAGCGCCCCACAGCGCAATGCGTGGTAATGGTATGCGTGGTAATGCCTGCGTTGTAATGGTAGTGCGTGGTAAAAATTGCGTGCTAAACGTTGTATACCATTTGTTTGTAGTTGTAGGTGATAGTAATATTCTCGAGTTCTCTATTGGTTAACTGATAGGGATGTGCAACAACAAAGATGTTAGAATCTGTTGTTCATAGTTTTTAATATTACCACTAACTATAGCATAAGCCTTCCTACAAAAACGTATCAGGTCACTCCATAGTTATTGCTGTACCATAACCTAACAGAATTGCAGTGAGAAGGATCCCCTGTCACATGGCTAGCATTTACATCTTTTTATTTAGATCCTAACATTAGTTCTAGCGTGGTGTAGAGAGTCCTAGCAAATAAGGCTTTGGATTGAGAGAAGTATGCTAGGTTGAAAATAAAATTGAGGTTTGAATTTTTAAGTGAGCTGTGGATTTTCGCATTGTAACAGGCGCCATAGCACTGATTATTGGCACAGTATACAAATATATTTGCTGTGTTGCATTAGTTTGGAAATGTTCAAGTTCTGTTAATGAACTATAAACTAACAGTTGACTTTTCCATCTGCAGATTATACTGAATGACCAGCAGAGGGAGTGATGCCGGAAACCATTTCCCTGCATTGCTGAGACCCCCCAAAAAAAAAGTCGCCAGCCTTCGACTTCCTTGATCAATTTACATGGTAGGTGAAACTCTCATTTAATCGCTTTGCTTGTGTTTGAAAGAATTTCAGGGCGTCTGATGGCTCTCAGGACTTTTTAGTGGGGTCTTCTGCATAAATATTATTTGTCCAGACTGAAGCCATATGGATGACGCTATTGGCATAAATGATAGTTTATGAAAGACGTTGACTGTCTACAAGGCTGAAAATTCTACTTGAGATACTAGTGCAAGCAATTTATCATCACAGGAAATTAGTGTCTTTGAAGCTGGAATGAGTTGTCTTATGTTAGAGCGATTGACTTTCTTTGAAAGGCGGGAAGTTTATTTAACCTGCCTTCCTGCACTCTGTATGTGGGACTCTGATACTCAAGATGGATTGCTCTTTCGGATACTCTGTGTTCTTGTCACTCTAACCCACTTTCAAAAGGGGAGCCCAGTTCTTTCAATGGTGCAGAGTACTTTCCCAATACACTTCCACCTTGCCTTGCAGTCATAATAGCAGATAGTTAACTAGGGCGGAATTGCTAATGTCTCATTGTCCTGTGTTGTAGTCACCAGGGTGATTGGTCATGAGTTCCTCTGATGTCATAAAGCTACAGCATGATAGCATCTGACGTGAGAGCAAGCAAAAGGATACATTTTTCATGGAATTGAAATAGGTAGCCGGCTAGACAGGACATCCAGCTGAAGACAAAGATGTTAAAATGAAAGAAACTAGGGCATTATTAGAGACTCATACATTTGTTTGTGGGTTTAGGTGATAGTAATATTCTCGAGTTCTCTATTGGTTAACTGATAGGGATGTGCAACAACAAAGATGTTAGAATATGTTGTTCATAGTTTTTATTATTACCACTAACTATAGCATAAGCCTTCTTACAAAAATGTATCAGGTCACTCCATAGTTATTGCTGTACCATAACCTAACAGAATTGCAGTGAGAAGGATCCCCTGTCACATGGCTAGCATTTACATCTTCTTATTTACATCCTAATATTGGTTCTAGCGTGGTGTAGAGAGTCATAGCAAATAAGGCTTTGGATTGAGAGAAGTATGCTAGGTTGAAAATAAAATTGAGATATGAATTTTTAAGTGAGCTGTGGATTTTCGCATTGTAACAGGCGCCATAGTACTGATTATTGGCACAGTATACAAATATATTTGTTGTGTTGCATTAGTTTGGAAATGTTCAAGTTCTGTTAATGAACTAACAGTTGACTTTTCCATCTGCAGGTAATACTGAATGACCAGCGGAGGGAGTGATGCCGGAAACCATTTCCCTGCATTGATGAGACCCAAAAAAAAAAAGTCGCCAGCCTTCGACTTCCTTGATCAATTTCCATGGTAGGTGAATCTCTCATTTAATCGCTTTGCCTGTGATTGAAAGAATTTCAGGGCGTCTGATGGCTCTCAGCACCTTTTAGTGGGGTCTTCCGCATAAATATTATTTGTCAAGACTGAAGCCATATGGATGACGCTATTGGCATAAATGATAGTTTATGAAAGACGTTGACTGTCTACAAGGCTGAAAATCCTGCTTGAGATACTAGTGCAAGCAATTTATCATCACAGGAAATTAGTGTCTTTGAGGCTGGAATGAGTTGTCTTATGCTAGAGCGATTGACCTACTTTGAAACGCGGGAAGCTTATTTACCCTGCCTCCCTGCACTCTGTATGTGGGACTCTGATACTCAACATGGATTGCTCTTTCGGATACTCTGTGTTCGTGTCTCTCTAACCCACTTTCAAAAAGGGAGCCCAGTGGAGGAGCCAGGTCGTCGGCCAAGATGGCCGCTCGGGCTCCCGGCTCCGCCGGCCGCGGTCTCCCGCCGCCACATCTAGCGCCCTAACTAGCGCCTCTCTTGTGCTCCCGTGCTGCGGAGCTGTAGCGGTGCAGATCTATGTGCGCCCGACCTCTCTGGCGGCTTCCTAGCCGGAGATGAGCCGTCTTGAAGTTTGCGGCCCGCCCCTGCCTGCAGCTGGGGTCTGGGGTACTCATCTGCCCGGCCACTAACGCAACAACAACGGCAGGGCGCGTGGCGGAAGTGCCGGTCTGTGAGGATGACGACCCGGCCCTACCAGATTGCGATGGCGACTTTCACACACCGCCGCGGCAATGTTTAGACTCGATTTGCTGCTTTCCCCTGCATATCGGAGCAACGACCCCCCTCCAGCTGGTCATTATGTGTGTGGGGGCCCTGCGAAGATTGTGTCGATCCCAATAGCGGTGAGTGTCTCCTGATGTCCATACTGGGACTGTTTGCCTGCTGATTGATTAGCTACACCGGGACACTCTCCGCCTAGCGGTACATGCTCCGTGTGGGTGCGCCTTGCACATGATTGCGCCTGAGGGGACCACTACTGATCCTTCACTGATCGGCTGGGGCCACGAAAATGTTGCGATCAGACACCTAGGGCGGATTGGCCTGGTGCGCTGGAGCCTGGCTGGATACGAGGATTGTCGCTACTTGGGGTGAGATGGACAACCTTCAGCTGGGGGATAGCATGGCGGCCATTGTTTACTTGCAATTCGCACGAATGAATCAGATGGAGACTGTGGGAAGAGGCCTGGATGCTGTGAAGCGTGAGGTCTACGCTCGATAGAAGGTTGGTGGCGCTGGGTGGTGTCCAGTCATCACTGAGGAGACTGTATATTCGACGATGGTATCACTCATGGGAACATTACCCGGTTCTAATGCCTGCCTGATCAACGGCGGCGGGTGGAGGTGGCGCTATGGCAAGCCCTTTTTCCCTTTGTTCTGGGTGGATGTCGAGGATTGAGCACCATCTCTCACGCTAACTGATGACCCCTGGACAGTCGGATGGCTACTTTCTCCGAGCGATATCATTGTGTACTATCTTGTCTTTGGAATAAATCCTCTTCTCAGTCGGATACTTTGATCCACCTACACCTGTGACGGAGAGATTGGGTTGCAAACGTAAATTGAACTGGGCGGGCCTGGGTCGAGTACTGTGATGCTATCTCAGTGTGATCCGGTGCGGGACTTACTACCTATGTTATTATGGCACTAATGGCTGACTGGCAGGGATTGTACCCACTCCTTATACGTGTACTATATTGCATTCAGGCTTACTGTTTGAAGTGGGTGTCATCTGTGGCGGGGGGGCGGCGTGGGCTGGGGGTCTGTCCTGGTTTCCTCCTCCGTTTTCCCCTTTTTTTTCTCTTTTTTCTGTTTCTTCCTTTAGATTTTAACTTAAGTCGAGCTATAGCTCTACTCTGTTTTCTTCTACATTTCGGGTTCCATAATGGGCGACAGGCACGCTGCTGGGGGGGAGGCCGTAGCCGGAGGCAGGGGTGCAGGGTGGGGGGTCGGAGGGGGGGGGTATTACTGTTTTTCTTTTTTCTTTTTCGTTTCTAGGGCCTCTTTGTTCTTACCTATTATTCTTGGCTTTCCCTTTATCCCTTCTTCTTTCTCCTTCTTCTTTGTAACCAAGTGGTGGGTTGTTTACCGTACGTTTCTTTGGTCCGAATCACGAGGGGCGATGTTTTTGAAACAGACTTAAGCCGCAGCAGGCATGTACGGTAATGGCGTGTGATCTGTACTGTTCAATGTCTATCCTGTTTAATTCGTATTATTATCAATCGCCTTGTCTTTATTAGTCCTGCTGCGAATATCCTGATTACAGATAGCCCTTGATGTAATGATTGTTCGATTGTATGGCATCCTATCCTGGTTCTCCCTAACTCTTAAAAAAGAAACCTTTTCCATCCTGGTACCTGTATGGTACGATCACTATCCTGAGTTGCAATGGGGCGATGGGGAGGCGTAATGTTGAGCACTTCTGGCTTTTATTGATTTGCTGCCCGATATTGTAACTGCTTTTGGTATCAATAAAGGTTTACCAAAAATTTAAAAAAAAAAAAAAGGGAGCCCAGTGCTTTCAATGGTGCAGAGTACTTTCCCAATACACTTCCACCTTGCCTTGCAGTCATAATAGCAGATAGTCAACTAGGGAGGAATTGCTGATGTCTCATTGTCCTGTGTTGTAGTCACCCAGGGTGATTGGTCATGAGTTCCTCTGATGTCATAAAGCTACAGCATGATGGCATCTGCCGTGAGAGCAAGCAAAAGGATACATTTTTCATGGAATTGAAATAGGTATCAGGCTAGACAGGACATCCAGCTGAAGACAAAGATGTTAAAATGAAAGAAACTAGGGCATTATTAGAGACTTATACATTTGTTTGTAGTTATAGGTGATAGTAATATTCTCGAGTTCTCTATTGGTTAACTGATAGGGATGTGCAACACCAAAGATGTTAGAATCTGTTGTTTATAGTTTTTATTATTACCACTAACTATAGCATAAGCCTTCTTACAAAAACGTATCAGGTCACTCCATAGTTATTGCTGTACCATAACCTAACAGAATTGCAGTGAGAAGGATCCCCTGTCACATGGCTAGCATTTACATCTTCTTTTTTACATCCTAATATTGGTTCTAGCGTGGTGTAGAGAGTCATAGCAAATAAGGCTTTAGATTGAGAGAAGTTTGCTAGGTTGAAAATAAAATTGAGATATGAATTTTTAAGTGAGCTGTGGATTTTCACATTGTAACAGGCGCCATAGTACTGATTATTGGCACAGTATACAAATATATTTGTTGTGTTGCATTAGTTTGGAAATGTTCAAGTTCGATCAGGTGTGAGCTGGATACCACCGACTCGCTGGGCAGAGCGATGGCTACGACAGTGGCGGTAAGACGCCAAGCCTGGCTGAGGTCAGCCAATTTTTCGGCAGATGTCCAGAACACTCTGATGGACATGCCGTTCGATGACCGTCGCTTTTTTGGCGACAAGGCAGACCACGCGCTTGAGCGCTTTAAGGACTCCAGGGCTACGGCCAAGTCCTTGGGCCTCTCGGCCCCGCTCCAGCAAACTGGTGCCTTTCGCTCCTTTCATGGCCAAGGAAGGGGCTTCCCCACACGTGCCGCCAGCCACTCGCCGCAGACTAACATCCAGCGCGGCGGCGGCCGTGGAAACCGTTATGGAGGCGGTCGGGGACAACAGCGAGGTCAGTCCACACCTTCCCCCGCAGCATCCGCCTCTAAACCCTCCTAGTCCGTTCTTTTTGGCCCATGTGACGCCAGTGGGGGGCAGGGTTCGCCATCACCACTCTCACTGGCACACTGTCACTTTGGACAGGTGGGTGCTGCAGATCGTCCGGAGGGGCTACTCCCTCCCCTTCAAGACGACTCAAACCATGCCACCGCAACACCACCGCGTATCGGGAGATCACTTGCGGCTCCTGCAGGAGGAAGTTTTGGCCCTCTTGGCCAAGGGGGCCATCGAGCGCGTTCCTGGGCCAGAAGTAGGACGTGGTTGCTACTCCCACTACTTTCTGGTACCTAAGAAGGGCAAAGGGGGCCTACGCCCTATCTTGGATCTGAGGAACGTCAACGGCTTCCTCCGAAAGGAGAAGTTCAAAATGCTGACTCTGGCTCAGGTCTTAGCTGCCCTAGACCCAGGAGACTGGATGGTAGCGTTGGACTTGCAGGACGCGTATTTCCACATCCCGGTCCTGCCGGGCCATCGGCGTTACCTGCGGTTCACGGTAGGCCAGGAGCACTTTCAGTTTACCGTGCTCCCCTTCGTCCTTACCAGCGCCCCACGGGTGTTCACGAAGGTGATGCCGGTGGTCGCAGCTCATCTGCGCAGGTTAGGGGTCTCAGTCTTCCCCTACCTCGACGACTGGTTGTTGAAGGCGGGCTCTCCCCAGACAGTCGTCAGCCACCTCCAGACTACGCGGATCTCCTGCACCAGCTGGGGTTCTCCATCAATGTGCCGATGTCACTCCTGAGTCCCTCTCAGAAGCTCCTTTTCATCGGAGCGGTTCTCGACTCGGCGCACCCACCCGAACAGCGGGTTTGGGATATACAGGCTCTGATTCCAATCTTTGTCAAGAAAGAAATTCCCTCTGGCCACAATAATCAAAACAGCATAACATAAAACATATAACACAAATTACAAGCAAACTTAAGAACAATGCAGTAGTGATCAAAATTCTGAAACAACAAATAAATTACCAAGTGCACAAGTTTATTTAAAATATTAGTTAAAAACCAAAATAAAAATATACTAATCACAATCAAGGGAAAACAGTCAATATAAGGAACAACTAATCTTCACAGTTCATGACACAAGTTCCTAAAGTACATGGGAAGGAGGAACACAATAAGGTTATATTCAGCATCAGTCAGAATAGTCCTTAGTTAGTGATTTGAATTCTCTCCCCCAATCCTCAACGCGTTTCGACGAGCCAGAAAGATACAGCCGTCTTCTTCAGGAAATTATTAGCTGTCTTCCCCAGAAATACTATAATTTTTAAAAGAGAAACATGTCTCATCACCAAATTCAAAATTCTAAACAAAAGTTATACACAAAGCTAAAATCCATCTGCTAGTCAAAATTTCCACCACTGCTCAATACAATACAACAACTGTCATCGACGTATACATAAAAAACATTACAAAACATTTAAGAAGTCATAACATTACAAAACATTTAAGAAGTCATAACATTTGCTATCCTCCAGTTATTTCCAGTTCATTACATTTTGGATAATAACAACATGTAACCGCTACTTGGCGTATTTTGCAATCTACAATTTTGTTCAGTTGGTTGCAACACAGGAATCATATCAATGTGTGCGTTTATATCAGTTATTTAATTGAAAATACTTTGTATTTACACCAGACAAAATGTTTTTTTCAAAGTGGTGATTGTGATTCCAAGTTAGCTTAGGTTGTTTCTATCATAGGGTTTGATATCCCTTAGCAGTCCCAGGCTATACCACAAATATACCCCAATATGGAATTAGTACTGACCTTTATAGGGGATTTAATAGTCATAAAAGGTGCAAATATCGCCTGCTGAGTTAGCGGCAAAGATTTGTCTTTTCTGTGCCGTAGATATATGCCGACTGAAAGAAATGTATAAAAATATACATCTTAGTAACCCTCGATTTATCAGAATTGAATTGGGAAGTCTTTCAGCAAATTACGGACCAAAACACTCGCTTCCTCAGTCAGTATTAATCTACTAAGGCCCAATAGTTACCAAGGTAGTTAGCCAAAAGGTCTGATTTTACTACCTAAAAGAGTCTCAATAAGTCAGGAAGTACATGAGGTAGATACTCACTTAAAATGTATGTAATATATTCCTCTCAATAGCCTTCTTAAGGCTACCTGATCAGCCTTCTCTTTTCAAGTCCCCTGTTGCAAATAGATCCTGAAAGGCATCACGAACATGTTTCCTCCTGTTCCCTTCATGATGCCTCAGTGGGACTTGAATCTTGTTCTAACATATCTGATGTGCGCTCCCTTTGAGCCAATTCATAACTGTCCTCTTCCTCTTCTAACTTTTAAAAACTGCATTCTGGTTGCCATCACCTCTGCCAGGAGAGTGAGTGAGCTCCAAGCTCTATCTTCAAAACCTCCTTTCCTCTCTGTCCATTCGGACAAGGTTGTTCTGAGGACTTGTCCTTCTTTCCTGCCCAAGGTAGTCACCGCCTTTCACATCGGGCAGTCCATCACCTTTCCCACCTTCTTTCCGCCTCTGCATCCTTCGAAGGAGGAAGAGAGGCTCCACCGTCTGGACCCAAAACGTGCGCTCTCCTTCTATCTAGATTGCACACGCCAGTTCCGGGTGGACTACCACCTCTTTGTCGGTTACGTGGGCGCTAAGAAGGGATGGGCGGTGCACAAACGGACCATTTCTCGGTGGGTCGTCTTGTGCATCAAGGTTTGCTACTCCTTGGCGAAGAAGGAGCCTCCTGTTGGGCTGAGCGCCCATTCCACTCGGGCCACGATGGCTACTACTGCCCTGGGTCAGGGAGTCCCCTTGCAGGACATCTGTCAGGCAGCTACGTGGGCCTCGCTGCACACGTTTGCTAGACACTACTGCCTGGACAGCCAAGTCCGGAAAGATGGCTTTTTCGGCCGTTCCATTCTCCAGGACTTTCTGGTGTGATCTTGGTTCGCAGACCCACCAACCAGTTTCGTATTGCTGGGGTATCTATTCTAAGGTAAAGAATCTAACTAACATGTTTCTTTCAGATGAACAAGTTACTTACCTTTGGTAACGATATATCTGTAAGAAACATTAGTTAGTTAGATTCCATACTGCCCCACCCATCCTCCCCGTTCTATGAACCAACATTTAGGGTTAAGGTATTGCCCTTTGAGGGCCCTAGTTTCATGGCACCAGTGTGGGTCTCTGGCATGGCTCTGCGTTCCTGGCGCGGAAAGCTGTGTACAAGAACTGACGTCAGCACGCGAGGGCGGCATCTAAGTTCTCCGACAACGTCATCCCGGCGATTACGATGCCGATGACGGACGCGGAGCCGCAGACGGCACCTACCGACGCGCAGGGGTACTGCTGGGCAAAACTCTCCCTTGAGTGCTCTTATTTTTCTAGTTATATCCCCCTCCATCCGCAGTGTTACTTCATATAACTTATGTGGGACACTAACCCTGGTATCTGCTGTTCCAACCTGGATGTATTCATTCAAGTCTACTGTCTCCAGATGATCCTTCAAGATCTTGCGAGCTATGGTGACTTCTGCTAGGCTGCCCAACATTGTCTAAGCCCATTCCCCGTTCTTGAGTTGCATCCTCAAGATCCTCTGCATGTCTGATCTTTAGACCTGCTACCTTCTTTCTGGTGAATTGAGTTTTCTTATTTTTTGGAACGAGTTAACCGTCCTCCTCTTTCGTATTTTTGTGATGAAGTCTGAAAGGTACAAGAGGAACGTGTATAAGTATCTTGATATCTATCAGGTTTTCTCAAATTATCCCTATTCCTGAGGTTATACCTCCTTTCAGAGGGCTCCTTTTGAGGAGACCTACCTCTCAGTTTGAGAAGGCTTCTCTTTAGGAATTGGTTTAGTGTTCTCCCACTTCTTTTTGGAAAAGTAAGAGTATTTTTAATAAAGACCTTTTCAGGACTTTCAGTCAGTTGGGGTTTCACTGGTTTACCACCCAAACTGTCTCTACCTAGTTCTTCATAGGATTTTTCAATCATTATGGCTAGTTCTTGAGGTTGCTCAGTTACATCAAATTCTCTCAACTTCTGGCGGATCGCCACGGACGCTGCTTCACCTTTTAATATTAGCTAATATTATTGGTGAGACCTGTTGGAAATCCTTTAGTAACTTCATACCTAGATTTAAAGCAGGCTCTGCCCTTTATTCATTTTGAATCTGTTTTCGGACATCTGGTATTACCGCCATAGAGGAACACCATGTGTTTTAGTGTAAATTGCAGCAAAGACTGTACCCCAAGTATCGCAGTCCTCTAGGTGTGGTGCGATCCCCATAGGCAAACAGATTGTTAGAATCCTGTGTTTGTCATGAGGGGTAGTATCAGGAAATACTGCCTCGATTTGAGTAATTTTTTGAGCTATCCAGAATGGAATGTGTTCCCTTTTTGCAGGTAATTTGCCAATGACTGACTGTATAGTCTGTGGTGTGATTTTATTTGTGTCCCCCTGGTAGGGGGTGTGTTGTGGAATTCTTATAGGAGGTTGGACTCTTAGAGTCCGCATGACGTATTGAACCAATTGTCTATGGATGTTAATTAGTTGTTTCAGTTGAACTAATAGTTCTGCACCTGACCTTTCTTCAATGGCAGGATGTGGTGTGTAGCTCGATAATAATGTTGCTCCTGGTCTACCTAGTGGACCGAGCCTGGTAATGTGATTTTGATGTTGTAGGGTCCCTTTAAACCAGAACTGTTGGAAATGGAACCCCCACCTGGCTGAGGGCCGCACCCCAGTCCAGTAGGAACCCCACTCCCACGTACAGGAAGGGAGGGGCCCTTCCCCAAATGACGCCTGCTCCCCTTGGGAGTATGGTAGCGAGGGCAAGCAGGTTTATTCTCTTTAGTTAGCGGGACAAGTATTTCGGATTGCACGTAGTGGTCGAGGAGACCCACGACAAAATAGACATGACACAGAGTTCTAGTAAAAATATAGACTTCTTTATATAACTATCTCAGTAGGTGAATAACCATACAATCTCCACAGTACCTCTGGTGAGGCTGTGATTCTAGTCTCAGGGTTCGTGGCGCACCAGCGGTGCGGCCTGGAGTAGACTTCGTACTCCTGGTTCTGTCCTCAAAGTTTGTGGCGCACCAGCAGTGCGGGCAGGAGTACGCTGGGTACTCGGTGTGGAGTTCTCACAGTTTGTGACGCCCTCAACAGTGCGGGCAGGAGTGCGGAAAGCACCCTATGTTGCTGCTGGTCAGTACAGGTGGAAGACAGGCGTGAGCCGCGACAGTGTCCGTCGGACTCGGGGAATGGTAATAGCTTGGAACCGCGACAGCGTCCACAGGGCTTGGTGGTGGTGCAAGCTGAGAGCCGCAACAGCATCAGCAGGGCTCAGGTGAAGGCGAAGGCTTTGGGCCGCGACAGCGTCAGCAGGGCCCTTGTGGATAGCGAAGACTCGGAGCCGCAACAGCGTCAGCAGGGCTCGGGTGATGGCGAAGGCTTGGGCCATGACAGCGTCCGCAGGGCCCTTGTGGATAGCGAGGACTTGGAGCCGCGACAGCGTCAGCAGTGCTCTTGTGGATAGCGAAGACTTGGGAGCCGCGACAGCGTCAGCAGGGCTCAGGTGATGGCGAAGTCTTGGGGCCGCAACAGCGTCAGCAGGGCCCTTGTGGATAGCGAGGACTTGGAGCCGCGACAGCGTCAGCAGGGCCCTTGTGGATAGCGAAGACTTGGAGCCGCGACAGCGTCAGCAGGGCTCAGGTGATGGCGAAGGCTTGGGGCCGCGACAGCGTCAGCAGGGCCCTTGTGGATAGCGAGGACTTGGAGCTGCGACAGCGTCAGCAGGGCTCTTGTGGATTGCAAAGACTTGGAGCTGCGACAGCGTCAGCAGGGCTCTTGTGGATAGCGAAGTCTTGGAGCCGCTACAGCGTAAGCAGGGCTTTGGTGATGGCGAAGGCTTGGGCCGTGACAGTGTCAGCAGGGCCCTTGTGGATAGCGAGGACTTGGGAGCCGCGGCAGCGTCACAGGGCTCAGGTGATGGCGAAGACTTGGGGCCGCGACAGCGTCAGCAGGGCCCTTTTGGATAGCGAGGACTTGGAGCCGCGACAGCGTCAGCAGGGCCCTTGTGGATAGCAAAGACTTGGAGCCGCGACAGCGTCAGCAGGGCTCAGGTGATGGCGAAGGCTTGGGGCCGCGACAGCGTCAGCAGGGCCCTTGTGGATAGCGAGAACTTGGAGCTGTGACAGCATCAGCAGGGCTCTTGTGGATAGCGAAGACTTGGAGCCGCGACAGCGTCAGCAGGGCTCTTGTGGATAGCGAAGTCTTGGAGCCGCGACAGCGTCAGCAGGGCTCAGGTGAAGGCGAAGGCTTGGGGCCGCGACAGCGTCAGCAGGGCCTTGTGGATAGCGAGGACTTGGAGCCGCGACAGCGTCAGCAGGGCTCTTGTGGATAGAGAAGACTTGGAGCCGCGACAGCGTCAGCAGGGCTCAGGTGATGGCGAAGGCTTGGGGCCGCGACAGCGTCAGCAGGCCCCTTGTGGATAGCAAGGACTTGGAGCCGCAACAGTGTCAGCAGGGCTCTGGTGGTAGGCACACCCGTCCTGCCTTAGGAGGGCTCCCGGGGGTACCTCTTCGGCGGTTCCCCTAGCAGATCTGATTCTCTAGTTCCAGTGTCCTTCTTTTATATCTCAAAATGTCTTTGATCTCCTTTCATGTAGGCTGGGGGTTTTCCTCCCTTAGGCCCGGTTGGGGGTGCTCCCGTCATGGGCCACCTCATCCTTTGAAGCAGGAAGCGGCACCGGCATTGTGGGGTCCAGGACGCAGCCTCAAAACTACTCCTCCCCTCTAATCTAAAGGGCAGACAGCAGATACCAGATGGCGGAGTTTCCCCAGGCCCTGTCACTGTCTCCAGACGGGGAATACACATCCTAGCAGTATCGTCCAGCTAGATTGCCTGGAAGATAGTCCCAGTCCAGAAGTCCCATTTCAAGACCTAGGAGATGGAGAGCACTCTTCCTAAAGAGCGTATCACGTAATTCTGAATTTAGGGGTGTCTGTCTCATATTTCTCCTATGTTCCCCGGGTCAGATAAATAATAAGGGGAATGGAGCGAAAAGCTACTAAAACAAGATGGCTGCCACTACTACGAGGTCATGCCACCCGCACCTGAGCAGGGCCAGGTCCAACATAACCCCCTTCCAGCCAAACACAAGGGGGACCAATCACTACTAGGATGGGCTTCCATGTGGTGGGCGATAGAACATGGGACCTGGCCCACAAAGGTGTCTACTCCAGTCTTGGGCCCCATGTAAGCAGTATCCTCCCTGGGGGACATCATCCGGGTAATACCTAATCTTTGTTTTCATAGAGGGGTATCTCCCCACATCCATAGTGCACATACAACTAACACCGGGGCGTGGCCTCTTCCACCCCCGGTCAACCAAGACAACCAACTAGGGGGGCCAATGGCCGCTACCAGGGGGGAGAGCCAGTCCACCCATCCAGTATTCTCCCTGGGGGCAATTATCGGGGTAATCCCTAATCTTTGTTTGCATATAAGGGAGTCCCTGCGCATCCATAGTACACACACAGCTAACGCCGGGGCGTGGCCTCTTCCACCCCTAGTCAAACAAGACAAGCAACTAAGGGGCCCAATGGCCGCTATCTGGTGGGAGAGCCAGTCCTCCCACCTGCTAGTCTTCCCTACTGCTGGGGGAGTCGGAGAGTGGGGGGCAGTAGCCCCAGGTGCTGGGCATCTTCTTTCCACTCCCCTTCCGATTTGGGTAGGTATGCTCGCCGGGCACCAACCAGCCATCAATGGGCCCTCGTCCTCATCCGTTTGCTTCCCCTACCGGATTGTTTCAAAAGCTATATCTGTAGACTCAAAGCTTAAATCCCATGTAGGCTTTCAAAGGTCTAGTCTGTCTTACCTGTGACAAAATGTGTAATTGATTCTGAAAGTCTTAGAAGTAGGCAATTATGGTACAGGTGGTCCATCCTTCTTGCTTTTTAAAAATGGTGTGCAACGGGTGCAGGCTAATGCTAGATTATCCTTGGACCAACTAGATCCTACAAGCAGAGTTTTATTGATGACTTCTATTGGAAACCATGTTCCACCTCCTCTAGGATCACAAGAATCTTAGATTTGATCTGCAGGATCTATTCTCTGTGTTTTGATTTCATCATCAGGTTTTTCATTGATATAATCTGATTTCAGTTTTTTAATCTGGACTGTTTGCTATGGGTCCGTAGTCTTACTTTCTCCAGACAAGGTGATATCGGAAAAAAGTTCAATTTTCCCATTGAGTCTATTTTTTGCTTGATTTATACCAGCTCTTCCCTATACTGCACCTGTGAACTGTTTGTTTTTTCAACTTTATATAAGATTTCTCTTTTTTTTTATTAATATGTTTATATACTGTATACAATCACAGGTACTTTTGCAGGGTAAACCACGAATGGCGAAAATCGTTCTTACATTGATGCTTTTGTAGATACTCCTAACTACTTATATTTTTTAAGAGTAAAAGAGATATAAGGAGGAAAGGACAGACAAGTTAGAGGTGAAATAAAAGGGGGATAGGACAGGGGTGTAGAGAGGTGCCTTCAGTCTTTCAGTAATTTAGGGTTCATGATCCAGCCTGCGAGCCCATCCTTTGTTTTGTTCTGTGCCTTTGGTTCGGGTTTTGGTATGTTCCTTATGAGGGCTCTTTGTTTATGGGGATCATAAGAGTCCAGGTACTTGTACAGAGCTTCCCAAATCCCCCTCGAGGTCGCTTTCCAGGGTGAGTACTGTAGCACAATGCTGTCCACTCCCCTGAGGTGTGATACCCAATTGATCCATCCTTTGTAGCTAGCGTTGCTTGTATCTGAAAGAAACACGTTAGTGTTAGATTCCTTACCTTAGAATATCCCCAGGCGTCAGTCTGGATCCGGAAACTTTTGCGTAGCAGTACCCCTGCGCGTCGGTAGGCGTCGTCTGCAGGCGTCCCCTGCGGCTCCGCGTCCGTCGTCGGCGTCGTGCGCCGTGATGACGTCGCTGGAGTACATAGACGCCGCCTCCGCGCGCTGACGTCAGTTCTTCTTTTTTCCGCGCCAGTGGACGCAGATCTGGAAGAGCAGTACTCCGGTCTTTGACCAAGTTTTTTCGACTTTTTTCTCTATTGTGCCTGATAGGATGCCTGGATTTAAGAATTGCGATGACTGTGAGCGCACGATGTCGGTCACAGACCATCACCGCCTCTGCCTCCGGTGTCTGGGCCCCGACCACGACGTGGAATCGTGCCTCGACTGCCGGGCCCTTACCAACAAGGCTAGGCGGGAGCGGTCCCGCAAGCTGCTGGAGCTCCGGGTGTCGGCCCCACGTCGGGACCGGGAGCGGTCCCGGTCCGGCCGGAGGTCGGGGGAGCGTTCGAGGGAGCGGTCGCGGAGCCGCGCTGGGCGCTCCGGAAGTCGACACCACTCGTCAGGCTCGTCAGGTAGGAAGCACAAGAAGTCGGGGCGTCGTCATCGTACCCCCGACTCCCCCCGACGCTCGCGCGATGCGGCCGGGGGCTCGGGTGACCCCAACCCCGCGGCTCCGCGAGAGTCGCCGGCGCGGCCTGCCTCATACCCTCCGGTCCCTGGGCATGGCGCGACGCCTGAGGAGATCGAGGCGTTCCTCATGGCCATGAGGGCGCTCGCTTCTCCGACGGGGCCTACGGCGCCTTCGGGCCCAGTGCTACCGTCTGGGGGCCCTGGCGGTTCGGGTGTCCCTGCCTCGGCGCCGTCGGGTGCTCCGGGCCCGGCGTCGCCGACGGCTCCGACCCCGGCGCCGCAGGGGCCTTCGGGATCGGCGCCGGCTGGTCTTCCGGCCTCCCCGGCGCCGTTGCCATCGGGGTTACCCCCGGCGCCGCCCCCGCGCGGCGCCGGTTCTCCACTGCCGGTTCCGGCCGGCGGTGGGGTTCCGGCGCCGGCCCCGGGCGGCGCCGTCCCCTTACCTTCTCCGACGCCGGACGCGGCGCCGGATGGGCGTCGCACGACGCCGGTCCCGGCGCCGATGGGGCCCATGAACCCCGAGGAGCCGGTCTTCATCATTGACTCCGAATACGGAGAGGATGAGGAGTACGGTGAAGGTTGGGAGGGGTCCGAGGACCCTCTGGCTCGCGAGTGCCAGTATGACCCGGACTGGACGGGTGACTTGGGGGATGCCAGTGGTTTGGACGACTCCCCTAACCCTGGTTTGATCTCTCCTCCAACCGTGGCATCGGTGGAGGGAGCTGCCTATTCTGTGGTGCTGATGAGGGCTGCCAAGGCCTTAAACCTTGAGCTCCCCGTCGCGGCCGTGAGGCCTAACATCCTCACCGAGGTCTTCAAGCCGCAGTCATGCCCTTTGGAGCCTCTGCTGCCGTTTAATGAAGCCTTGTCTGACGTTCTGTTGGGCACGTGGTCCAGGCCCGCTTCAGGTGCGCCTGTTGATCGGAACGTGGCCAGGCGCCACCGTCCTTGTCCGGACGACCCCAAGTACCTGTCTACCCACCCCACTCCTGAGAGTCTGGTGATCCAGGCCTCGACCTCCCAGTCCGCATTCCCGTCGGCCCCGCCCGACCGGGAATCCAAGAGGTATGACCAGTTTGGTAAAAAGGTCTTCTCGTCCATTAGTTTGGGCCTGCGGTCTTGCAACACCGCCTGCCTCTTGGGCCGCTACACCCACTCTGTGTGGGATACGGTCGCGGAGCTGCTGCCAGAATGCCCCATGGAGGTGCGGGCAAAGCTCGGTCAAGCTGTAGCTGAGGGCCGGGATGCAGCGAAATATTCCATTCGGTGTGGTCTTGATACGACCGACTCGCTGGGCAGGGCTATGTCTACGACGGTGGCGATTCGCCGTCACGCCTGGCTGAGATCCGCCAATTTTTCGGCTGATGTCCAAAATACCCTGATGGACATGCCGTTTGATGGCTGTCACCTGTTCGGTGACAAAGCGGACCACGCGCTGGAACGCTTCAAGGACTCCAGGGTCACGGCCAAGTCCTTGGGTCTCTCGACCCAGCGTCAGCAACCGGGTTCGTTTCGCCCCTTTCGTGGCCAAGGAAGGGGCGCCCCCACACGTGCTGCCAGCCACGCGCCGCAACAATCCTTCCAACGCGGTGGCGGCCGTGGAAACCGCCGTGGTGGCGGTCGGGGACAACGGCGGGGTCAGACCACACCTTCCCCCGCAGCATCTACCCCAAAATCCTCCTAGTCCGTGCTTTCGGCCCCATGTGACGCCAGTGGGTGGCAGGGTTCGCCATCACCACGCTCACTGGCGCACGATCACTTCGGACAGGTGGGTGCTGCAAATTGTCCGAAGGGGCTACTCCCTCCCCTTCGAGACCTCTCCTCCAGCCATGCCACCGCAGAACCACCGTGTGTCGGGGGACCACTTGACACTTCTGCAGGAGGAAGTTACGGCCCTCTTGGCCAAGGGGGCCATCGAGCGCGTTCCTGGGCCAGAAGTAGGGCGTGGTTGTTATTCCCACTACTTTCTGGTGCCCAAGAAGGACAAGGGGGGCCTACGTCCTATCTTGGATCTAAGGAACGTCAACGGCTTCCTCCGGAAGGAGAAGTTCAAGATGTTGACGTTAGCTCAGGTCTTGGCTGCTCTAGACCCGCAAGACTGGATGGTAGCGTTGGACTTGCAGGACGCCTATTTTCACATCCCCGTCCTGCCGGCCCACCGGCGTTACCTGCGGTTCACGGTAGGCCAGGAGCACTTTCAGTTTGTCGTGCTCCCCTTCGGCCTTACCAGCGCCCCACGGGTGTTCACAAAGGTGATGGCGGTGGTCGCAGCCCATCTGCGCAGGTTAGGGGTTTCAGTCTTCCCCTACCTAGACGACTGGTTGTTGAAGGCGGGCTCGCCCCAGACAGTCGTCCACCACCTTCAGATGACGGCAGACCTCTTGCACGACCTGGGGTTCTCCATCAACGTGCCGAAATCACACCTGTGTCCCTCTCAAAAGCTCCTTTTCATCGGAGCGGTTCTGGACTCGGCGCAGTTTCGGGTTTATCCTCCGGAACGGCGGGTTCGGGATATTCAGGCTTTGATTCCCATCTTTCAGCCGCTATCCCGAGTCTCGGTCAGGTTGACGCTGCGGCTGCTGGGACTGATGGCTTCCTGCATCCTTCTGGTGCATCACGCCAGGTGGCGGATGCGGGCTCTGCAGTGGGACCTGAAGTTTCAGTGGGCCCAGCATCAGGGCAACTTGTCCGACCACGTCTTGATCTCGGAGGGCACTGCGAGACAACTGCAGTGGTGGCTTACGGACCGCGATTGGGTCAGGGGCAAGTCCCTCTCCCTTCCCCAACCGGAGCACGTTGTCGTGACGGACGCGTCCCTCCAGGGCTGGGGTGGCCACTTGGGAGAGGCAGAGATCAGAGGCATCTGGTCTCCGGCGGAGTCCCGGCTCCATATCAATCTGTTGGAGCTGCGGGCGATTCGTCTGGCACTGAAGGCATTCCTCCCCTTTGTCAACGGGAGTGTAGTGCAGGTGTTCACCGACAACACCACCGCCATGTGGTACTGCAACAAACAGGGCGGAGTGGGGTCGTGGACCCTTTGCCAGGAGGCTCTGCGCCTCTGGCAATGGCTGGAACGTCAGGGCGTGACTCTGACGGTTCAACACCTGGCAGGTTCTCTGAACGCCAGGGCGGACGAACTCAGCCGTCGGTGCTCGATGGATCACGAATGGCGTCTGAACTCGGACGTGGCGCAAGGCATCTTTCTGCAATGGGGAGAGCCTTGGTTAGATCTATTCGCCACAGAAGAGAACGCGCAATGTCATCAGTTCTGCGCGTTGGAGTTTCCAAGACGGCACTCGCACGGCGACGCCTTTCGGCGCGAGTGGAGTTGCGGTCTGTTATACGCCTTTCCGCCTATACCACTTCTGCCCAGAGTGCTGAAGAAGATCAGGCGCGACCGGGCCCAAGTTATCCTTGTGGCTCCGGACTGGGCTCGAAGGTACTGGTATCCCGAGCTACTCAGCATGTCGGTCGGTCCCCCGATCCGCCTGCCCCTTCAGGAGGACCTTCTGTCGCAGCAGCAGGGGACGGTCCTCCACCCGAACCTGTCCAGTCTCCACCTCCATGCTTGGAGATTGAGCGGCGGCAGTTGAGGCCATTTGACTTGCCTCCTGAAGTCTGTGATGTTATTCTGGCAGCCAGGCGTCCCTCCACTAAGTCGGTATACGCCTGTCGGTGGAACAGATTTGTGGCATGGTGCACAGCAAAGGCTGTGGATCCTCTTTCTGCCCCTCTTTCGGAGGTTCTTCTGTTTCTTCTTTCTCTTGCCCAGCAGGGCTCTGCTCTGGGCACTATCAAGGGCTACCTTTCTGCCCTTTCAGCCTTCTTGAGGCTTCCTGATCAGCCTTCTTTGTTCAAATCCCCGATTGTAACTCGATTCTTGAAAGGCATCACTCACATGTTTCCACCTGTTCCGTTTGTGATGCCTCAGTGGGATTTGAACCTGGTTCTAACTTTCCTGATGTGTGCTCCCTTTGAGCCCCTTCATTCTTGCCCTCTCCGTCTCCTGACTTTAAAGACGGCTTTCCTGGTTGCCATCACCTCTGCCAGGAGGGTGAGTGAGCTCCAGGCTCTTTCTGTCCAACCTCCTTTCCTGTCCATTCATCCTGACAAGGTGGTTCTGAGGACTAGACCTTCTTTCCTGCCCAAGGTTGTTTCGGCCTTTCACATCGGGCAGTCCATCACCCTCCCTTCCTTCTTCCCGCCTCCGCATCCTTCAAAGGATGAAGAGCGGCTCCATCGTCTGGACCCAAAACGTGCGCTTTCATTTTACATGGATCGCACACGCCAGTTCCGGGTGGATGACCAACTGTTTGTTGGCTACGTGGGTGCGAAGAAGGGACGGGCGGTTTGTAAACGAACCATCTCTCGATGGGTCGTCCTCTGCATCAAAGCGTGCTACTCTTTGGCTCGGAAGGAGCCTCCTGTTGGGCTGAGGGCCCATTCCACTCGGGCCACGGCGGCTACTACTGCCCTGGGCCGGGGAGTCCCCTTGCAGGACATTTGCCAGGCGGCTACGTGGGCCTCGCTGCACACCTTTGCGAGGCATTACTGCCTGGACAGTCAAGTCCGGAGGGATGGCTTCTTTGGCCGTTCTGTCCTCCAGGACTTTCTGGTGTAGTTTTGTATTGGTTCGCAGACCCACCACCGGGGTTGGTATTGCTGGGGTATGTATTCTAAGGTAAGGAATCTAACACTAACGTGTTTCTTTCAGATGAACAAGTTACTTACCTTCGGTAACGATATATCTGTAAGAAACATTAGTTAGTGTTAGATTCCTTACCGAACCCACCCATCCTCCCCGTTCTGCGAACTGATACCTAGGGTTAAGGTCATCCCTTTCAGGGCCCTAGTTTGTACATGGCACCAGTGTTGGTTCTCTCATGGCTCTGCGTCTCCTGGCGCGGAAATGCTGTGTGCAAAGAACTGACGTCAGCGCGCGGAGGCGGCGTCTATGTACTCCAGCGACGTCATCACGGCGCACGACGCCGACGACGGACGCGGAGCCGCAGGGGACGCCTGCAGACGACGCCTACCGACGCGCAGGGGTACTGCTACGCAAAAGTTTCCGGATCCAGACTGACGCCTGGGGATATTCTAAGGTAAGGAATCTAACACTAACTAATGTTTCTTACAGATATATCGTTACCGAAGGTAAGTAACTTGTTCGTCTTTCCAGTTGGTTAGTACCAATTTAACCGGCGCTGTCCTCAAAAGTTCTATTAGATCCTTTTTCCATTCAGAGGTCACATTCACACGTATAAACGTCGTGGTGAGGGAGGAGAATTCCATCTCAAGTTTGCAGTTAAACACTTTATTAACAAAGTCAAATACCTTACCCCAGAAGACTAAGTGTAGGGCATTGTTTGTTACAATTCCAGCAGAGGGAGTCTTCCCTGAGTCCTAGTGTCTGTAGTTGGGCTGGCGTCCAGAATGCTTTGTGGAGCAGCCAGAATTTAGTGTGTACTAGACCTGGGGTGATCTTATTACGCGAAGCCGAGGCCCACAGAAATGCCCATTGATGTTCATTGAGTGGGGTATTGGACTGGTAATTCGAGTATAATATTGTTTTCTCATTAAATTTGTTGGCTTTGGGGCATAATAGTTGTATAGTTGTGAGATTTTCTTTCCTAGGTTGTTAATGTTGGATACATATCGAAAGATTGAGGGTTGGATGCTTGTTAGTTTCCTCTTTGATAAGGCTGTTCTTATTTTCAGGAATCTGTAAAGGTCTATGTCTTCTAGGTGGTGGCTTGTTTTTAGTTCAGAGAATGTCATGGGCTATTCCCTATTTTCTAGTTGGTGCGGAAAGCATATATCTTTTTCTATCCATGTGACGAAGGTGAGGCTTTTCCCCTTGTACTTAACCCCTTCGATGCTGATGACGAGCTCAGCTCGTCATCAGCCACGGGGGGCGTGTGCGGATGACGAGCTGAGCTCGTCATTTAACGCAGCTTTTAGAAAAAAGCCGCGTAGTGCGAAAATAACCGCCGCAGCGATGCGGTTAAGTTTGCTATTCGCCCACAGTGATTCTGCCTTTGATGCTAACTTCCAACTTCTTGTCTGAAGAAAGACAATCCAAAGACCCAAAAGCAACCCAACACCCATCCCAAACAGAGAAAATAGAAACTCTGTCATTTCCTTTTTGGGGGAGTATGGAAAGAGTGGAAATGAACGCACAACCACAATAATCCCAAACAGTGTTAGAATCTGACTAATTGAATGATAAGCAGATATAACCGTTTTTGTCTAATATGATTAAGTAACAATGGAAAAAGCCATTTGTGTATCAGGCTGTTTCATACCCCTAACATTCAATTAAAAGAGTAATAATTCTTGAGCATGGTAAACCTTTAAAAGCAGATATCCGTTTACAGGAGTGTTGTTGCGTTCTAATCTAGGACCCCGATCAATACTGTGACCTTATGCCCCTATACGGCTATAATCCATTTGTACCCCAATAATGGCATAAACGATCAAGAGCAATATTTCAGAAACCCGTCTCTGGCCTAACACGATCAGAGCCACATTTCAGAATCACTTCCTCTGCAGCTCATTAGAGCAAATGACACAGCAGAAGCCACTATCTAAGATTCCTAGATTACACTCCGAGTTCTTCAACAAGATAAAACTCAGCAACCTGGGAAATCCCCGCTTGCTATGCTTTGATTAGTAATAGAACTCTAATGAGCACTGAGAGACGATCACTTCCTAGTGACATCTTTATTGACGTCTTATGTCCAAAAACTTACGTCAAACAAGGCACCTTTCAGGTATAAATATTACCAACGTTGCCTTAAGCAAACGCTGCTGATGTTACTACCGCTGCTGCTGTCTTAACGACATCAATGATAGCGATGGTGTGGTGAACCTAGGAGCAGAACAGCTGTCCCCTGCAGAGCCCAGCAGATGCAAGCTGCCCACGGACGCTGCCCCTCCTCCTCCTCGACGCACTGAGAGAGACGCTGTCTTTTCTCCTGCCGAGAAAATCCAGCTCCGGCGTTTCCAGCTTACTCTTGCGAGTGACTGGGATATCGAGTCCTGGAAGGAGATACAAGACCTCCAACATTCTATTTCAGAGGTATGGTGTTGACTAAACCCTTACAGAGGAATATTGAAGCAAACCTTGGCAAAACCAACTTAACTTAAACTGCTACTTACTCCCTTCCAAGTATTAGGCTTAGGTCAAGTACACTGGGGTAGGCGTAGTTAGAAGCACCCGTTGAGTACGTTAGCCTAATGTATAAATGAATGTATATATGTTTTATTCATTTTAAACCATTGTATGGCTAAGAAACCATATCAATGCTTTTACAGTATTATTTCGCAATCCTCATTTTACTGTACGCACTTTTTATAATAACTAGTCTTGCAATTGTGGCAATTAATTTCTCTTGTACGAGAAGAAAGACTGTTCAATAAATAATACTTTTTATTGAAAACGCCCGTCTCTCTATTCTCTGCATATTGGTGAAAGTAATCTGCACAAAACTGACTGAGTAAAATAACTGTCTATTGTTTCACACGACTCTAGCGATTGACTCTTATTCTAAGGAGCAAAGTTGTCATGTTTATGCGGTTGTTGGAAAACTGAATCCCTTCTTGTCTGTACCAGGGAAGCGGATCACTTCCTATTCAGTCAAGAAAGTTTTCAGTGACCTCTGAGCTAGTTGGTAACAAACCCAATTAAGTTTAGCAAAGTCAGTGGAGACCTGGAAGATCCGCACTTCTACGTCTATACTACTGTTTATGTTATTCCAATGTGCAGGACCTATTGGGAAAATAGGAACTACACTACATGGCGCCCAACGTTTGGTAAGGCGATAAAACTAACGCAAGACGTTAGAGTAACTCAGTCGTGCATTTTTCACACAGACCCCTTTCTACCGTAAATACTCCAATAGATGTCTGGAGTGGGTAAAAGGTTAAAATCCGCCCGACCTTAGTAGGAAGAGATTCCTATGTAAAGCTCTGGTTTATTCAACCTTGAAGGATACAGTGTTCCTAAATATTGTGCACCTAATCTTTGTCTCCTTGGAGACCTGCTCTGCAAACCTTGCATTTATACAATGCCAGGAGAGAACGGAACCGTTGATGCCGCAGTAAATGCGACTCAGCAGGGTCCCGATAATACAGGGACTACTGAACCGGGTGCGATAATCATCCTGGCACATTTAAGAAAATCTATAACGTCAAAACTTATAGAAAATGGACTGACCAAACAAGGTGGCACAGTCGTCTTTGTGATAGAGGCACACGAATATCGGCAGACAGAGGTATTCTAATCATGGATAAAATTTCCAGCGGCAAACGCTGCAACACACGAGTTCCACTATTACAAAATAGGGGATCCACCGGAAGAGTACGCTCCTTTCGAGGAGATTGAAATCCCATTAAAATTCCAAGAGCATTTGCTCTGGTTTAAAGGCGCCCTAAAACACAATGATCATATTACCAGGCTCGGTCCACTAGGTAGACCAGGAGCAACGTGGCCGGTTCTAGCCCGCTACACACCACATCCGGACATTGCAAAAATGTCTAGAGAAGAACTTTTAGCACAGGAAAAAACGTTAATTAAAATACATAGACAATTAGTCCAATATGTAATGCAGACTGCTACAGTCCAAACAGCTGTTAATGTACCACAGCTGACCCCTCATCAGGGGAACACAAATAAAATTACACCACAGAACATACAATCATGTCATGGTAAACCACCCATAAAACGGGAACAAATTCCTTTCTGGTTAGCGCAGAAAATGAATCAAATAGAGGCAGTATTTCCGAATACTACCCCTATTGAGAAACACAGAATCTTGACCATCTGCCTTCCTATGGGGGTTGCACCACACGTGGAGGACTGTGACACTTGGGGTACAGTCTTTGCTTCCATTTACACAAAAACACATGGTGTTCCGTCCATGGCGGTAATACCAGATGTGTTAAAACAGATTCAAAATGAATACGGTCCAGAACCTGCTTTAACTCTTGGTATGAAATTACTGAAAGACTTCAAGCAGGTCTCGACTATATTACTAGCCAATATAAAAGGAGAAGCAGCATCTGTGGCGATCCGCCAGAATTTGAAGGAAACAGATATAACAGATCAACCAATTGAGCTTCCCAGAATTATAGAAAAATGTTATGAAGAACTAGGTAGAGACAGCTTGGGTGGAAAACCAGTAAAGCCCCAACTGCTCAAAAATCCTGAAAAATTATTTATTAAAAATAATTCAAACACTCCTAAAAAGAGCTGGGATGGAAATAAACAATCCACTCCCAAAGAAAATGTTTTCCAGTCCAGAGGAAGGTCTCCTCGACGGAGGGAAAGAACTCCGACTCGAGAACACCAGTCTCCCCAGAGGGAGCCCTCTGAGAAAAGATATAACCTTAGAAATAGGGATAATTTGAAGAAGCCTGATAGATATCAAAGTATTGATACACGTCCCTCTCGATCTTTTTCGCAGAAATCGGAAAGAAGAGGACGGTCAGACCCAGGAGAGCACACCAAGTCCAAAGACAAGGAACCTGCTCAAAGTAAAAAATCTCAATTTCCAATAAAGAAGGTAGCCAGTATTAGAGTAATCGAACATGCCGAGAATACTGAGGACACAGTTGAAAAACGGGGAGTGGGCACAGACAATGCTAGACAGTGCAGCAGAAATCACCATAGCTCGCAAGATCCTGATGAGTCATCTGGAGACAATGGACACGAATGAATACATTCAAGTAGAAACTGCCGACACCAGAGTTAGCAAGCCCCATAAGATATACGAAATAACACTGCGTATAGAGGGTGATAAGACTAGGAAAATAAGGGGTCTATTTTGGGATAAACTCTCAAAAGGCTATGATATTCTGTTAGCTGAAAAAGATTGGCCCCCAGAGTTTGTCAGGGAGTGCCCTCGTGGCAAAGAAATGATTATGCCTGCCTTCTTGAATCACATTCCGATTCACAAAAAATATACATATGCAAGGAAATGGGCAGTAGCCCAGGCACCAGCATTATATACAAATCATGTAGGATGGGATGAGGACTCTCCTCCTCACAAAATCCAGTTAAAAAGTCAACCAACTGCACAAAGGCAGTATCCCATTAAGCAAGAAGCTAAGAAACAAGTCAGGGAGATTTTAGATCAACTTGAATATCAGGGGGTGATTGAAACATGCACCTCTCAAATGAACAATTTTTTGTTTCCTGTCTCCAAACCAGACAATTCATATAGTCTAGTATTGGATTACAGACACCTTAACGCATGTTGCAAAAGCTTTGCAGTACAAAATTTGCATAGTGCTGCACTAATGAATAACATAGTTAGGAAAAAATATAAAACGACATTAGACATATCTAATGGTTTCTTTTGTCAAAACATTGCACCAGAAAGCAGATACTTGACCGCTTTCTCAGTAATGGGGTCTCAGAAAAATTTCTGTAGGCTCCCACAGGGATTCAAGAACAGCCCAGGACTATTGTCAGCCAGAGTAAAAGAGTTACTACAAATGTATGATGATGAGGCATTATCTTACGTAGATGATATCTATCTGACAGACGACGACTTGGAATTGCCCATCTGACAGTATTATTTTTAGTATACGAATTGTCAAGTGAAGGAAAAAGCCTAGCGGACAATTTCTTAGAGAAGTGCGCTATACTCCAAGTTCCAAAAACGCTGAAGAATTTACAATCGATTCTAGGTTTTCTGAATTTCTGAAGAACTTACATTCTAAATTTTGCGGAGAGGGTTAAACCTCTCTATTAACTAATTAAACCTGATTTTAAACAAATCAACTGGACTCAAAAACACACAGAAATTTTGAGATCACTGCAAACAGACATGTTAGCAAAAACAAAGTTAGAGACACGTGACAACACACGCAATCTTGTAATCCGAATCATCCCAGGAAGATGCGGATTCACGTACCTAACCTCTAATGAGGGAGAAACGGTACCAATAGCTTACAAATCACATTTGTACACAAAGGCTGAAATAAAATTCAGTTCAACTGAGAAAATTCTAACTGCGGTTCAGACTGCTGTGGCAAAAGAAAGGGCCCTAGCACAAGGTAAACGAATAATAATCGTTACACCCATACCGGCTTTGGAAGCGGTAACTAAAGCGAGCATTCCTAATGCTAAAGCTTTGCATCCGAAATGGATACAGTATGTAAATTCTCTTGCTGCGGAAAACGTGAAATTCTATCACGGCCCGCTCTTGAATAAACTGAATGATTTGACTTATGAAGAAGAATATCGTCTGCCAATCGAACTTCTGCCTCTCCCACAATACGCCTGTATAATCTATACAGATAGATTTGTACAGCATTTCAACGTAGAGAACAAATCCTATGATGCAGCCTGTGCGATTGTTAAAGGTCGTTGGCTGTGCGGTAAATTCAGACCGAAAATAACGAAAACTGAATCAGTTATAAACTGTTCGGCTCAGAGAGCTGAAATCAGATCTTTAAAGATGGCTCTTGAAAATGCAGAACGTGAATTCCCGACACTAATCGTGTGCGATTCTCATTTTTGCGTCAACTCTTACAATAATAAGTTGCAGAGCTGGATTCAAAATGTTGCAAAGATGACACAGGTGCCACAATAAAGCATAAAATGCTTTGGAAACAAGTAGCTCTTTTACAGAAAGAACTACAAAAGACTCACGTGATACACACTCTGAGTCATCAACGTGATGGAGCTCACGTTGCAGGGAATTTATTGGATAATACAGCCATAGCGGAAGCAACTAAACCGGCTTCCGTAGCCACAAAAAAGCGTTCAGAAAAATACATAGACGGGGAAACCATGCTGGCAGTGAAAACGTCCGTAAAAGGCGACTGTGCAGCACTACCCGTGAACTATCCACTCAATTATGCATGCGTAATTGATGCAAACTCCGTTCCTTTTGCTCGAATCCCTGGAGTGGGGGATAGAGTAATTCCAAACATGAACAGGAGAGGTTTCCTATTACAGGAAGCACATATGGGGTTGGGTCTGAGACACCAAACAATCAGGGACTCTCTGAGAGAATTGCAATCAGAGTACTGGTGGCCGGAAATGAGTGAAGGAATTCATGAATTTGCAAAAAATTGTGAAGACTGCAACAGAGATCGCAGTGGAGAACCGGCCAGTGTAGTGTCAGGAACCCTAATAGAAAGCATAAGGCGATCTATCCGCGCAATCAAACAAGAGAAACGCGTCCCATTGTACATCATTAAGACAAAATCCACTTAAAAAATGTGGCCCCAGCGCTCGGCTGACGCCAGAACGGTTATAAAAGATCTGCGAGTCTTTATCGGCACATACGCAATTGCCATGTTCCATTCTGACCAGGGTCCTGCTTTTAGCTCTCGAGCTTATAGGGAGGCCATGGCCAGCATGGGCGTTGGCTTGCGGTATTCTTGTCCCTCACACCCCAAAGTTAACAGTGTGGTAGAAAGAAAAAAAACGGGACATAAAGCAATCTATAACAGCGAAGGTATTAGGTTCAGGTGCTGGGTGGGTCAAACATTTAATAAGTGTCCAGTTAAGTCTTAACAATTTGCCAAAAAATTCTCTAAAAGGTTTCAGCCCATACGAACTATTGTTCGGAACTAGAATGCGAGTTCAGGACTTAGATAGTCAGGTATCAGTGGTAGAAGATAAGAAAACAGACTTTGACATCAAAGATCGTTTGGCTGTTTTACAGGACTTGAACGAAACAAGAAAATCCTTAAGCAACATAAAGTTAAAGCAACAGCCAGCTACCACTAACGAGGCACCACCAGCCCCAGCAAGGCCTGTCTGGATTCCAAAGATTGGGGATCTAGTCAGAGAAAAAATAGCGGTGAAGAAGGAATTTGGGCCTTCTTACAGAAAAGCAGTAGCTGTCTTAGCAATCAACGGAACAAGATCAGTAGTACTACCGCCCCTTGCTGGTAAAAAGGAGAACAGAGTTGTATCAATCGACCTGGTAAAACCACAAGCATGTGGCCTATAATCAACAGTAGGCCCAGTGGACTCCCGAGAAACCACAGAATACCCAAACTTGCAACAATCCAAGCGGTTCAAACTGAAAGACTAATCACATTCGATAAGCCTGCAGTGCACAGAGAGGGACTGTGCAATAATGCCATGGAACTCGTGCCTCTTGAGACACAGATTGAAACAGTTTGTCAAGAAACACCGGTCTACAATGATGTGGCATCAGAATGTGCTACCGAAAGACAAATTGAAAGAACAATCCCAACAATTGACAGAACTGCCTCTGGCTACTTCATCAACTTCGATAACTTTTCTGAGGATCAAAGCAACCCCGAAGTGATGCCAGAAACAAAAAAGAGTTTTAAAGAAAAAGCAACAGAACACTTTCATCAACTCAAGGAAATTTACCTTATATCTCCATGGTTAGAGTTCTGGTTTGGACTAGGTGTATTTTTCCTCCTGCTTTGGCTCATCATGGTACTTTGTTTGGGAAAATTCATTGAGGGAAAATACAGTTCAATGGACACAGCAAGTCAGAACATCAACTTAGTCCTCAAACCACACAGATCATCCCACGTGAAGAAAAGAGAACTGTCAACAGTAAATGTCACAGCCATTCCAATACCCGGGCGGGTAGTACGGGACAAAACTGACTATGAAATATATGGTCCGGTCGAAATCCTGAAGTACCCTCATCAATTCAAGGTTTCATTAAGTGACTTTGTAAAACCGAGTACATTTTCTGATGATTGGGACTTTAACAGTATTAATGACATGATGTCTGATTTAGTGATGTCAGCTAAATTCACAGAACATGATTATTTACAAGGTTCGTCTAGTTATGAAACTATGTATTGCTTCTCACATTATGGAGACCATTACTTACATAAATCTGCACAACCTAGAAATGTTTTTAAGTATAACCAATGGGAACATTGTGCTACACCACTTAAAAGCAGTTCTAAAACATTCTATGAGAAATTCAAGTACTTCCCAGGGTTTAACACCAGTGATGCAGAAACGTTTTATTATAAACTGTTAGATAAAACAGGATTGAAAACAATGCTGACAAATACTAAATTGATATATTCAGAAGCATTTTATGAAAAAATGATGACATTTGGTTTTGATTATTGGAAAAATAACATTGAAACAAAAACAATCTGGGGTACAAAAGATTGGCAGGTACAAGGCCTAGAAGCATTATTTCGAGCCTGCATAATCCCAGAGCAAATGTTTTTCTTAAATGACACAATTCATCAAACATCCTGTCTTGGCCTAGCTAAGATCAAAGACCTTAACAAACGGTCTATTCTAAAGCCAATACCTGATAATGCAACAACAGATATTGAAATAGACGGATCTAAAATTTTACATCTAAACAGAACACATCCTGATTGGAAAAAGTGGTTAATCTGGCCTACTGACACGAATAACTGTCAAGATAGATTCCTGAATAAAACACAGGGGTTAACAATGACCAGACCAGACCCTAGATACTCCCAGAGACAACATACAGGGATAGTAACAACATACAGTGTAGGGAAGCTGTGCCTTGAATGGCTAGAATCATCCACACTGGCTGAAATTAAGCAATACTTGTCTTTACTTAAAGATGGTGCTGATTTGCGCGATTTCATTCTGGGACCACGCAAACAGCGTCAAAAGCGTTTCATAGCGACCAGTATATATGCGGCTTACAACGAGGCTTGGAAAATAACACAAATTGAAACAGCTGAAAAAATACGAGAAATTGATTGTATTAATTTGGAAAAATCACTTTCTGTTGTGGACAATGGGTTAATGACTCTGTCCTCCAGAATATATTCACTGGACAGTATTGTATCATCTGCCATAGATATAATAGACAAAGACTTGCTAATGTTACAGCATGGCCAGTCACAATTGCGTTCTATTGTACAGTTCGGCTGGACGCTGCAAAATCTTCGTTCAGGCTATGTGCCTTGGCGTGTAATCAGCACAACGTCATTGTTTTCCATCTTTAACCTTACTGATAAACAAATCAGCTTGGCCCAGAAAGGAGCAGACTATACAATCCTGAGCATCGAAAAACTTGAGAGATTACCTTTGACAATGTCAGAAAGTCCTGTCATTGAATGGATAATACACGGGATTATCACAATTCCGATAACAACTTTCCGATTTAAAAATTGCCTTGAATACATACCTACTGGCCAGTATGAACGATTGGGTAAATGATACATTAAATCAGCATGGAAATTACCATACACACACACATGCTATAGTGACAGCAACAAAAATGTATTTCTTAGTGGAGAAAATTGCAAACATTCACTAAGCGGTATACTTTTGTGCCAAGGTATTAATTTACACGGAGCCTGTGAAGGAAATTCTAACAACCTTTCATGTCACCAACATGTCACACCGGCAACGCAGATAGAGCCTTTCTTTATGCAACTCTCGAATGGGAGTTACATTCTGATTACGGATCACAGCTGTTGTGGCCTTTTGCCAGGGAAAGCATATCTCATACACGTAACTTCCATGGTCACTTGTTCTATGCAAGCATTGTTTCCAAACGGCCCTGGAGACACTGAGACTCCCATATGGCCTCGTCTGAATTTCTCTTCTATACGAATTGATACTTTAAGCAAAATGAAGTCTGTGCTTTTACAGACAACAGTGCCCATCACGTCATCAAAAGAGACGTATGAACTCCAAGTTGCAAGGACAACATCAGAGATTCATGACCTTTTATCAACAAATTGTCCCGTGCATTTCACAGAAATGCTTAGCCAACTCCTTAACATGTCTAGTGCCACAGGCATCCCAGGCATATTTAAGACGATTTTTACGGGACTGCTAACACCATTCGAAGCAATTCTAGGAATCATTCCTAATTTTGTCCATTCAGTCTTTGGCGGCATCCCCCTTATTTAGGGACTTGTAGCAGGGATTTTATTTTTGACCCTCCTGCTCCGATATGGCAAGCCAAAACTCAGACATGACTCCGGCAGGAATGAAAGAAACAATCCTAGCAGTGCGCTACCGAGACAGAATAACTAGAGTCCTTGGATTGGCCAGGCTGAGAGATCTAAACATGACCTGGTTCCTTTCATTCAGACCTATATGGCAATCCTGCATCTTACCTGTGTTTCGATGTATGCTATGCGGAGATGAATGCGTGTTGGACACCTGTCTTGCACTTCCATCAGCTGTACCAATGGATATCGATACTTTGCTAAGTCCGGTAACGGCTCACGCATTGTGTTGTCCCCAGCGGCTACCAATCCTGATGACGGCATTCGTTGAGACTCCTGTGCTACGACTAGGTGGTAACAGTGGAGCGAGAAACAAAAGCAACATCACCCAGGTACGACCATCTGTGAGCATTGCTGATCCAGACTTTGATGATAGCAATCATTCTCACACCTGCCAAGTTACAGCACTATCGAACTTGGTCGAACTGTCACCTGATTTTGTAGACCAATTCTTTGAGAGCCTGTCTGATATGATGTTCTCCCCCGAACAGAAACAATAATTTTGAAAGCATTCCGACACACAGCGTTCCCATGAACTCTGAATTCGGCCTTCAGTTTTGAAAAAAAAACTGCTGAAAAGCGTTGAAACTCTATTCCCCCGTTCAACAAGAATTTTTTTGGATTGAACACTTTTAAAAAATATTTACTTTTTTCTGGCACAAAAATTCTTTGCTTAAAGTAGACCTATTCATAAAGAACAGAAGCTTCTATTTTTAGGTAAATCTAGAGACATAAATGCAATTGCTGTAACATGTGCTAGAGGCTGGTGTAAAGTTATTATATGTGATGAAATTATCTCGCCCTTCTTTTCTGTATTAAGAGATATTTCATGTGTAATTTTTTCGCAAAATCGTTCACTGATTACATATGTTATAATTTTGAATGATTTCTATGCTTAAAAACGTACAGTACCCAAATTACCACGTATTTCAGATACGCCATTTCAAATGCATATATGTATTTTGGGGTGGGTAATGTTACACATGCATCTTTTGCTATAGTTTTTAGTAAATTGATGGACATAAATTCGTGGAGTGGGTGTCGCATTCTAATCTAGGACCCCGATCAATACTGTGACCTTATGCCCCTATATGGCTATATTCCATTTGTACCCGAATATTTCAGAAACCCGTCTCTGGCCTAACACGATCAGAGCCACATTTCAGAATCACTTCCTCTGCAGCTCATTAGAGCAAATGACACAGCAGAATCCACTATCTAAGATTCCTAGATTACACTCCGAGTTCTTCAACAAGATAAAACTCAGCAACCTGGGAAATCCCCGCTTGCTATGCTTTGATTAGTAATAGAACTCTAATGAGCACTGAGAGACGATCACTTCCTAGTGACATCTTTATTGACGTCTTATGTCCAAAAACTTACGTCAAACAAGGCACCTTTCAGGTATAAATATTACCAACGTTGCCTTAAGCAAACGCTGCTGATGTTACTACCGCTGCTGCTGTCTTAACGACATCAATGATAGCGATGGTGTGGTGAACCTAGGAGCAGAACAGCTGTCCCCTGCAGAGCCCAGCAGATGCAAGCTGCCCACGGACGCTGCCCCTCCTCCTCCTCGACGCACTGAGAAAGACGCTGTCTTTTCTCCTGCCGAGAAAATCCAGCTCCGGCGTTTCCAGCTTACTCTTGCGAGTGACTGGGATATCGAGTCCTGGAAGGAGATACAAGACCTCCAACATTCTATTTCAGAGGTATGGTGTTGACTAAACCCTTACAGAGAAATCTTGAAGCAAACCTTGGCAAAACCAACTTAACTTAAACTGCTACTTACTCCCTTCCAAGTATTAGGCTTAGGTCAGGTACACTGGGGTAGGCGTAGTTAGAAGCACCCGTTGAGTACGTTAGCCTAATGTATAAATGAATGTATATATGTTTTATTCATTTTAAACCATTGTATGGCTAAGAAACCATATCAATGCTTTTACAGTATTATTTCGCAATCCTCATTTTACTGTACGCACTTTTTATAATAACTAGTCTTGCAATTGTGGCAATTCATTTCTCTTGTACGAGAAGAAAGACTGTTCAATAAATAATACTTTTTATTGAAAACGCCCGTCTCTCTATTCTCTGCATATTGGTGAAAGTAATCTGCACAAAAACTGACTGAGTAAAATAACTGTCTATTGTTTCACACGACTCTAGAGATTGACTCTTATTCTAAGGAGCAAAGTTGTCATGTTTATGCGGTTGTTGGAAAACTGAATCCCTTCTTATCTGTACCAGGGAAGCGGATCACTTCATATTCAGTCAAGAAAGTTTCCAGTGACCTCACTGAGGAAGTCTCATTTGCCACGAGGATTGTCCCTGACTCCAGCTTGTACTCTGAGGCTGTTCGTGCTTCCTCCACCTTTCGCGACACCCGCTCCGCGGGTGCCGCTCATAGACGAACTCTGCAGCCGCGAGGATCGTGTCAGCTTCCCTGCCTTCCACCTGCTCCCTGAGGCTGTTTAACCTGGTGTGAGCGGCTCCGCAGTCGGCGGATACCACACTCGCTCCCAGTGGATAACGGCCCAGGTTGAGGACTTTGGTGGAATCACAGCGAGTAGAGCCTACCGGGGGACTGCGAGGACCAGCATCCTCCATTCTGCCCAGCTGGTGCCTCTTCCCCCGGCGGCCACGCCCTCAGCCTCCAGCCATAATTACTCTTCGCAACACCGGCTGCTCGGGTGCTACTCACTGAGGAAATCTCATTTGCCATGAGGATTGTCCCTGACTCCAGCTTGTACTCTGAGGCTGTTCGTGCTTCCTCCACCTTTCGCGACACCCGCTCCGCGGTGCCGCTCATAGACGAACTCTGCAGCCGCGAGGATCGTGTCAGCTTCCCTGCCTTCCATCTGCTCCCTGAGGCTGTTTAACCTGGTGTGAGCGGCTCCGCAGTCGGCGGATACCACACTCGCTCCCAGTGGATAACGGCCCAGGTTGAGGACTTTGGTGGGATCACAGCGCGTGGAGCCTACCGGGGGACTGCGAGGACCAGCATCCTCCATTCTGCACAGCTGGTGCCTCTTCCCCCGGCGGCCACGCCCTCGGCCTCCAGCCATAATTACTCTTCGCAACACCCGCTGCTCGGGTGCTACTCACTGAGGAAATCTCATTTGCCACGAGGATTGTCCCTGACTCCAGTTTGTACTCTGAGGCTGTTCGTGCTTCCTTCACCTTTCGCGACACCCGCTCCGCGGGTGCCGCTCATAGACGAACTCTGCAGCCGCGAGGATCGTGGCAGCTTCCCTGCCTTCCACCTGCTCCCTGAGGCTGTTTAACCTGGTGTGAGCGGCTCCGCAGTCGGCGGATACCACACTCGCTCCCAGTGGATAACGGCCCAGGTTGAGGACTTTGGTGGGATCACAGCGCGTGGAGCCTACCGGGGGACTGCGAGGACCAGCATCCTCCATTCTGCACAGCTGGTGCCTCTTCCCCCGGCGGCCGCGCCCTCGGCCTCCTCGTACTTTACAGGCAGATTCACCACCGCGACGCGGGCCGCGTGCGTGACGGAGCCCGGGGCTAAGACCGGGCAAAGAGCGGGCCGTTTGAGGCCGTTCGAGTACGGGAGAGTCCGGTCCGGGCCCCCCCCCTTTTTATTGCTATATCTGGTTTCCCAATCCACGGAGCAATGAGCACCAGAGAAACCAGAAGCAAATCTACACTAGCCGGAGCCGCAAAGGGCCCCATTGGCAATTACTTCGTCAAAGCCAGATCTCTTCTGATTGAGGAAATTGAGGTTTTGGAAAGAAGAATTTCCCAGGAAATTGACTGGGTTAGAAGATCTTCAATGGGGCCAATGGCTCAAGCCAGAACTCCAGAGGGGAGGTCCGAACTTATAATCAACGAAATGACCGACCAGGTCATACATCAACTACCTAATGCAACAACTACTGACCCCGATTTTACAATCGAGGGTCCCAGTGAATTTGAGGACAGGAGTCTAATCGCCCTCCCAAACACCCAATTGCCTCAAACCTCACCAGGAATTCTTCATCCAACACTCGATCCGAAAACAGTGGTAGTTAATGACAAAGAGTCTAGCCCCGACAGAGATAGGGGGTCAGGGAAGGTGCTATACAAAAAAAGAGGGGGGGTCAAAATAAAGAAGTTAACAGGTTAAAGTGTCCAAAATCTAAACCATCAAGGGGAAAAGGGGCGAAGGGAGGCACTACAGTTATTAACCTAGAGAAGCAGGGTACAACAACTACCCCCTTAATTCATAGTATAACGGTACCACCACCGGCCACAAACATGACTCTAGTGGATAACTCCAGCGATGACATCACACTGGAGGACATTGGTACACTTCTCAGGTCGCTATTGAGTCCCCTTGAAGCTCGATTGATCAAGATCGAAGCCAGGCTAGTTAATATCGAAAAATCCACTGTGCAACTAGCTGATTCGAAGAAACTTGAGCCTAATGGAGCTAAAGTAGTGAAAGGGGGCCCCGATCCAAAGTCTAAAAAGGGTAACGAATCCACTACAGTTGTATAGAATAAGTTACCCTCCACTGACTCCCACAACCCACAAGCCATCCCCTAACAAGACACCCCAACCCCCGCCCAACCTCAATACCAACAACGCCCCTCCATTAACTCCACAAACAACTGCTACTCCAATTACCATCCCCCCACCTAAAGATACTGCTCCTACCCAGACTAACACCAAGGGCGATTCAACACTTATGGGAGAGAAATCCAACCACACCCGTAAACCAAAACCTGTCAACCTTCCTCCAGAGGCTGCCCCTTATACCTTAGTCTTGGCAGGGGTTCCGGAATTAAAACCCATGACATCAGAATCAACATCCTCACTTAGGAAAAAGGTTATTAGCTGGTTATCCACATATAGACCGCTCCCGAGAGGAATAACCAGTGACATTTCTATGGTCAGGCGGGCTACGTGGGTGGGATATTCTAGAAAATCATTAAGGGGAGACTGCGTTTTGGTCACCTTCAGAGAGCCGGGCACTGCTGCTTACATCTGTGCCTGGGCTTCTGACGACCAAGGCAGCAACATCCAACCCCTTCCTCTCTCATTCTTCTATCCATCAAGTCTATACAACTTGGAGGATCAGAGATGGGGGCATCACCAAGAGTTGCTGGACGACTGGGAAAGTTGTCGCAGGGAGAGAAGCGCTCCACTTCATTACAGGGGAAGACCTACAGACCATTTTCTACCGTATGGGAAGGAGGCAGGTTGGGAAACTATCACAAGGAGGAGGGGCGGCGGGGGAGGATTTATGAGAGGAATTCCAGAGCCCCACAGAATGCATTATCCAGCCCATTTTCCCACCTACAACAGATATAGTAGCTTGGAAATGGTGGATTGACACTCGGATAATGAGGGGTGTGAATTGTCCGCATCAGACCGGATGGGGAATAGTTCGCTCCCAGTACCCATATCACACACAAGGGCACAAAACGTATTGGAACTAAATCTAGCCCCAGAGCCTATCATAGAGGATCCAATTGCGATCCACACTAATCAAAGATCGGCTCTGGCCCATTCACCCCAAATTCAGATGGCCACTTTGGAGAATAGTGTCGTTAATACCATCACCAAAGGCTCATCTACTACTAAACCATACCCCTTAACTCTGATTTCATGGAACGTCGCAGTATTAGCCAGTAAAATTGACTCCACAGAGTGGGGTTCCTTTATTGGCTCCAAAAATATTCTACTTTTTCAGGAAACCTGGGCGCGAGAGGAACTCTTATTCCAGGGATATGCAGTCATTTCTAAACTCGCTAAGTGGGGGGGAAGGGGCAGGCCATCGGGAGGACTCGGATATGGGTAGCAACGGATCTAGGCTGCCAGGTTACCTGTTTGGAGACAGACTCCGACGATATTCTGGCCGTCCTACTAGAGTGGCCAAATTCCTCGAAATTGGTGGTCGTAAACACATACTCAAGGCCGGTACCCACGTCAAAAGAATCTAGCACCATAGAGCAACTCTCCGTGTTCCTTGATGGTATTCCCTGGGAACTTGCATGCCTGGTGGGAGGTGATTTAAACTCACAGTATGAACCACTATCAGGCCTACGTGATGGCCCCTCTCTCGAGGAAGACTCACGTTGGCTTGTTCCTGCGACGGTGGCGCCTCCCCCGAGGGCCTGGACCCCCCTGGCCTTGCAGATAACTGCCCTCACTCTAAACCAAGGTTTAAGGGCCTGCAATGGTCGTTGTAAATCAGACACACCAAGTATCTGTACTTACAATAAAACCGGTAGAGAATCGAGACTAGATTATATCCTTGTCAAATTATCAATGTGGTCACAAGTAGTTGATTTTAAAGTTATTGAGAGAAGGGACAGTGACCACAATGCCCTGGAACTTTCTTACATCTCACCAGGGAATGAGGCTACAACGCTTGGCATGGACAAAGACAAGTCAGGACTCCTATTAGAAAACAACCGGAGAAAAGTCAGGTGGGAGAAATTGGCCTCTAGCAGAGACAGAATACCAAAACTATACGCAAGGATCATCCCACTTTTGGAGAAGGCTTTTCAGATAGGGAAGGAGGTGGAAGGTGTAGCAAATAGAGAAAAGCTTGCTCAGACACATGCAGATCTAATTAGTACCCTAGAACTAGATTTATTTTCAAAGCCAGGGAAAAGAATAGGACTCTCAGCCAAGACGACCTGGTACAATGCTACCTGCAGGGAATCTAAGGCCAAACTGCTACTTGCTATTAAGGGGGGCAAAAGCAGGGAGGAAATTCAAGACAGGAGAAGATCTTATAGAAAGCTCCTGGTGGATGCGAGGGCTGAATGGGATCAAGAATACTGGGAAATCCTCTCAAGATCACTAACCATCAAAGACTCGCGCAAATTCTGGCGTTTAGTCTCCAACGGTACTGAGGACTTATCCTCAGCAATCGAGCCTAATATTGCTCCTAGCTTATGGCGGAGTCATTTTCAAGCATTATATGTTATGTTATGTTATGTTAATAACATTTATTAGGCGCAACAGCTGCCCCAGCGAAGGGGCGTCCTGGCGCCTGATCATATGCAACAACACAACAGATCAGAGCTGAGAAGGGGGACATTAACTAGCAGAGATGAACAGGTGGGTTTTGATGGCCTGTCTGAAGAGAGTCAAGTTGTTGAGGGCGCGAATGTGAACAGGAAGGAAATTCCATAGATCCGCCGCCAGAACACGGAAGGAACGTCCTCCCATCCTGCTAAGCCTGAACCTAGGCTTGTTCGCCAAATGCTGAGCTTTGGATCTGAGGGACCGCGTGGGGACATAAGAAGAAATAAGGCCTGTCAATGCCGGGGGAGAAGAAAGCTTTAAAATCTTGAATGTCAGACAGAGAGCCTTAAATTTGATTCTCTGTCTGACCGGAAGCCAATGCAGAGAGGCCAGGACAGGAGAGACAGAACATCGTCTCGGAAGACCTACAATGGCCCGTGCAGCAGCGTTCTGCACCCTCTGAAGCCTAGTCGCCTCAGCCTGGTTGACTCCAAGGAGCAAGGCACTCCCGTAGTCTATCCGGGAGAGGATAGAGGCCTGAACCACCAGTTGACGTGTGGGAGGGTCGAAAAATTTGAGGACTGGTCTGAGTCCTCGCAGAATACCATAGCAGGTAGCTGCTGTCTTCTTTGTATGGCTGGTAAAAGAAAGGTTAGAATCCAGCCATACCCCCAGATTTTTGACTTCGTCCACTGGAATGGGCATCGTCCCCAATTCGAGAGGCCACCACTGGTCTCCCCAGAGTTCCGCCTGCTTCCCTACAATCAGGACCTCGGTTTTCTTGGCATTAAGCTGTAAGCAGTTGTTACGCATCCAGCTAGCCACAGCTATAAGTCCTGCCCGGAATCTGGGCGCAGTCACCTCAGGGTCCCCACTGAGTGTCACCGCCAGCTGCGTGTCGTCGGCATACGATGTCATTGTGAGGCCATATTGCCTGACGACAGCAGCCAGCGGTTTCACATACAAGTTAAATAATGTGGGGCTAAGGGCAGAGCCCTGAGGGACTCCCAGTTCCAAAGAATGGTACGAGGACTGGCCAGGTGGAATGGCTACTTTAAAAAACCGGTCCGAGAGGAATGAGCGGAACCACTGAAGAGCCTTCCCGACGATCCCCACTTCCTCCAGACGCCGCAGCAAAATGTCATGAGACACCGTGTCAAACGCGGCGCTCAGGTCTAACAATAGGAGCGCCGCGGTCTGCCCCGCATCTAGCACTGACCGCAAATGCTCGATCATAAAGCGCAGAGCAGTTTCAGTGCTGTGTTGAGCACGAAACCCATTTTGACTCTCGTCAAGAATATTATTGCGCGAGAGGTGGGCAGACAGAATGGTGTTCACGTGCGCCTCCGTGACCTTGGCGGTCCAAGGCAGGAGGGAGATGGGCCGATAGTTCTCCGGGAGCAAGGGGTCAGAATTAGGTTTCTTCAGAATGGGCTTGACCACAGCTTGCTTCCAGGATGGTGGAACCACGCCCTCACTGAGGGAGAGATTGATCAACTCCAGAATGGGCTCACGACAGAGAGGCGGGAGAGAGGCGAACAACTCCGGCTTCAGAGGGTCTGAGGGGGAGCAGAAGAAGGGTCTCCCAACATTGCAAACAGTATGATAGTCCCAGGTCCAACTGGTGACCGTTTCACAGAAAAAGAGGTGAGGGCGGCTATAGCTGGGCTGTCCGCAGGGAAAGCGCCCGGTCTTGATGGGGTACCTGGGGACCTATTTAAGCAGGAACCAGGGATATGGGCCCCATACCTTACATTGATATTTTACGCTATTCTGGGGGGTATGGAGGTCCCGTATACTTGGCTGGGTGCAGAGGTGGTTCCAATTTACAAAAAGGGGTCCCCTCTGCTCCCAGCCAACTATCGTCCAATCAGTCGTATTGACATATCCCAAAAGCTCTTTGGGAGACTGATTTTGGACCGGTTACAGGATTGGGTAGATGAGACGGGTATCCTGACTCCCTATCAGGCGGGATTTAGACAGGGGGTGTCCACAATAGACCAAATTTTTAGGCTGAACCTCCTATATTGGAGGACAGCTGTAATCGAGAGCGGTACTTTGTATACAGTCTTTGTAGACTTGCGTGCCGCCTTGGATTTGGTACCTAGAGCGAAACTATGGAAAGTTATGGAGGAGTTGAATGTCCCTGGAGATATCTTGGCTATCCTGATGAGATTGCATCACAACAACTATGCCCGCGTTGGGTGTGGCAGAGGTGGCAACTTAACCGAAAGGTTCCCCGTTCGCAGAGGGGTAAGACAGGGTTGCGTGCTCGCACCGACCCTGTTCTGCCTCTTTGTGAACGGGGTAGTTGCCCACCTGACCAGGATTCCCAACACTGACGCCCCTAAATTGACTGGCAGCAGGGTGCCTGCAATTATGTTTGCAGATGACACCCTGCTGCTGTCCAAATCCCCTATGGGAATTCAACGTGTTCTGGACGGGTTCTTACAGTTCTGTTTAGACCTGGGACTTGAAATCAACACACAGAAGACTAAATATATGATTCTCAATCCCAAGCCCCATAACCGTGCACCACCTAGGTTGGGAACAGTCCAATAGGAACGGGTGCACACAATTGAATATTTGGGGATCACTCTTAACGAAAATTTAACGTGGTCGGCTCACCAGTCGAAAGTGAACATCAAACTGGTACAGTTGGCGGGTGGCACTATGAGACTGGTGAACAAATCCCCCTACCGGCCACTTAGCCCCATTATCCATATTTACAAAGCCCAAGCCCGGGGGGGTGTTACATATGGGGGCGAGATGTGGGGTCATATTCCATCATCCAAATTATTAACAACTGAGAATAAATTCCTGAGACAGATTGTTGCTCTTCCACAGAGTACTCCATTACTCCCGCTCAGACTGGACTTGGACATTCGACCTATAACGGAGGAGCTGGGTCTTAAGCCTTTGACATTCTGGCGGCGTCTATGGAGTAGCCCAGACCTTTCAAACTACAGAGCTGAGTTGCGGGAATTTTTAGAGTTACCCAATGCCAAAAGAATTCCATGGCTGATTTACATCAAGGGAACGCTGGAGGCAATCGGACTCCCTGAACTATGGCTGGACCCACTAAACATCTGTCCAAAGATCCAGAAAAAGGTACTGGCGAGAGCTTATTACGAACACATACTCTTCAGAGCTACAGAAGGTACCCGGGACGGATCATTGTCCAACCAGTTCATAAAAACAAAAGACTCCTATCAACTCGAAAGTGTCTTAGATGCCATTACCCCACAATTAACTAGGAAATTATTTCTCCAATGGAGATATGGAACTCTTCCCCTAGCATCATTTACAGCATCCTGGTCTTCTCGCTCCTCTTTAGAAACTTGCCCGGAATGTGCACACCCAAAGGAGAACGACGTCCATGTTGTCTTCTTTTGCAGGGGCTATGAGAGGAGCAGGAAATACTGGCTAGTCCCCTTGCTCAGGAATCTGGGATTCAGAACTTTTTTACCCGCTTACAGAGTTTTAAAGACAGATTTATCCCCTACTGTAGTTTTTGCTCTATCCAAATTTTTAACCTCTATGTGGTACGCCCGAAGTCGTTGTGTAAAAATGCTTGTGTAAAAGACTTGAAGACTTGAGATAGTTCTAAATTTGTGGCACATTTTTACTTTTAGCTTTTATTCTGATCACTAATGTTGTTTAATACGTTTTTAAATTTTGTATAGAATGTAATGCTTATCTTTTATGATCTTGTGATCGAAATAAAGATTATTCGAATCGAATCGAATACTTTTTATTGAAAACGCCCGTCTCTCTATTCTCTGCATATTGGTGAAAGTAATCTGCACAAAACTGACTGAGTAAAATAACTGTCTATTGTTTCACACGACTCTAGAGATTGACTCTTATTCTAAGGAGCAAAGTTGTCATGTTTATGCGGTTGTTGGAAAACTGAATCCCTTCTTGTCTGTACCAGGGAAGCTGATCACTTCCTATTCAGTCAAGAAAGTTTCCAGTGACCTCTGAGCTAGTTGGTAACAAACCCAATTAAGTTTAGCATAGTCGGTGGAGACCTGGAAGATCCGCACTTCTACGTCTATACTACTGTTTATGTTATTCCAATGTGCAGGGCCTATTGGGAAAATAGGAACTACACTACAGTGTAACCTTCCACAGGTGCAAGAGTTATGCCAAAGAATAGGCAATTGGACCCTCTGTGTGGTCAGGAGATTGCCACCCCAGCATTTTTATTTCAATTTTAAACAATAACAACAATATTTTGTTCCTAAATGGAATTGAAATAATCCCAGGAAGGGCCCTAATGGTCAACACGGAAATAGGGGAACACCCTACTAAAATATGCAGTGTATATGTGCCAACAGAAAAAAAGCTAGATTTGAGTAATCTGAGAAATGTATTCTTTTTCCTAACCGGCACAACACCTACTTTCATTGTAGGTGATTTTGATTGCATTATGCACCCCAAAGAGAGGAAAGGAGCAAACACATGGTACAACTTCCACATGTCTTCCACAACTTAGCTTAAAATTACACACACATTACATTGAAGGTATTTGTATGGGGATGATATTCCAAAGGTTCAGATCTGGTTTGAAAGTCTGACAAAGGTGACACCTCATCAAGATTAGATTTAGTTTTCACATCAAATTCAATCACCTATATAGATGCAAGGACAGAAAACAACTCACTGTCTGACCTTGACACACTAATTATAGAATGTCTTTTAGCTATCTAAAACCATAAAGGTCCAGGTACCTTAATATCTGATAGAGACATCTAGCCACAGATTCCTTAACTTAGAATATCCCCAGGCGTGAGACTGGATCTGGAATTGTTTGCAGCAGCACCTCTGCGCGAAGGGAGACTCCGCCGCACGACCCCGCCCTGACTTCGTCCTTGTACATAACATCAGCGAGGTCATATAAGTCCCTCCTGGTGCCCTTACGTCAGTTTCCTTATTTTCTGCGTGCAACGCGGATCCGGAGTGAGCTCCTCTGGCTTATTTTCAGGCCCCATTTTCGACGCTTCGCTTCGGGAACAGTGTGCGATGCATCAGGCTTTAAGTCTTGTCATTCTTGTTTGCGGCAAATGTCCGTGAGAGACCCACGTCATATTTGTATGTGGTGTCCGGTTTCAGATGTTGACAGGCTTCGCAGTCTGTGGAGTCATGGTGCTCGCCCAAAGACTCGGCCGGAGCGCAGTATAAAGCTTTTCTCAGCACGGCTGTCCTGGTCGGAGTTGTCTCGCCCCCCAGCCTCATTGTCGACTGCAGGTCCCTCTACTGTCTGGTTCCACCGTGGATCGTCCTCTGGGGTCCGGGGCCTTCATTCTCCACTTGGTAAGTCAAGGTGCTTGTCGCCTAGGTCATTGTCTTGACCTCCTTCTGTTATCCGGGGCTCTAGCTCCCGGAACTTTCCGGACGTTCTTTCCCGAAGGATGCCCTCCCTCTATCCGCCCTTTCCGGATGTGGGGGGCAATTCGGGCCCAAATGGCGGCCTATGCTATGGCTTGCAGGCCTCCCTTGGGTCCTCTCCTGTTCCTGGGGTGTCCTTGGGACCTCTGCTTCAAGTGGAGTCTCCGACGGACTCGCCGGCGGGTTCGCCCCGGTGCCAATTCAGCCCTTGCCTTCCTGGAACGTCGGGGATGTGGTGGTATTAGGGCGCGAACCGGTTGAGTCGCCCTCTACGCTCAACGTGGGGTTGTTAGGACGCAGCCCACCTGGGTCCCTCTCTTCTTCCTATGGCGCCTCTCCAACGCTGCATAGCCTAGCAGGGCTCCCTGTCCCCCCGTAGGTGGTTACCCGTGCTCATAGCCCTGACTTGTTTTGAAGAACAAAGGTCCTAAGCTTGAGAATAGATAATGAAAACATTTCCACATAGACTTCAGTAAAAACTATGGATGGTCTTCCAATGTCCAGCCGGACAAAGGAACATTTATTTAGAGCAGATGCAAAAGGAATTAAACAAAGTGAAAGCAACAAGAAGGGTGAAAAGCGGGCACAATCCTGTACCGAGCTGTTAAAAGAAAAGAATGGAAAATGAGAAGAAAACAAAGTAGCAGGCAACACCGTTGGAGCAAGTGGTGGCTTACTATACAATACAATCTTGAGTAAGCTCAAACCAGCAGTAACCACAATATAGTTTACACAGTGGATAAATAGCCCTGCCTTGGCACACCCCAGCCTTCCGGGCAGGTGGCCACCGTCCCTGCGCCGGAGGCTCGCCTCCTCAGCTTTGCCACTGCCACTTTCTCTGGAATCGGAGCCCACTCTGGATGAGGCGGAGCTGGTGCCAATTGCCTCGCCAGCCTCAGTGACTTCTTCTTCAGAGGGGAACTTGTCATAGTTTCTGCACCGACTTGACGCGTTGTTTCGACGCCATGTTGACGCCAAGTTCTGGATTCTTCTATGGAGGGCTCTGCAGAGGGTTCGGCGGCGTCCTCCTGCCCGGCTTCGCCGGAGCTAGTGCTACCAGTGCACCCCTTGAAACTTGTGGAGCCTCCTCAGGAGCTCCCAGATCCAGCAGGCTGTTCGCCTCCCAGGAGCCCCGTCAGGATCCTCATTCTTCCATGGGGCTCCCTTCCGTGGGAAATTGGGTGCACCCTCGGTGCCTTGGGAGGGTCAGTCTACAACACTCCCCCACTGATGAGCTGTTTTCCCCTCAGCGGAGGGCTACCGAGGCTGGTGCGGCTTTTTTGAGAGTGGTCTCTTCAGCTGCCCACATTTTGAGGTTCGAATTTGCACCGCCACCGCCCAGCTCCACATGATCTAGTCTCTCTTTTTGTGCACCCTGATGCGCAGGGGGTTGTGTTGCAGACTGCCTTTCCTTCTTTGCCCCCTCTAATGCTTCCTCCCTCTTGGGGGTCCAGGTGGCTTTAATCTTGGGGTAGGAACATCTTTGCATCCACTAGTGCAGCCCTTCGGTCCTTAAATACTGTGTGTGTTTTGGCTTAGGGTACCTCTGCCCTGTGGGACTCTGCAGAGTCTGTGCATACTGCCACCTCCGAAGGTGCTTGTGCTGCTCTCCTTCACTCCATTCAGGATGGCCGCGACCTGCCCGAATTCACAATCGTTCAGCCTTAGATACTGCGGATTCTTTGTGCCGACCATAGCAAGTTCTGTTGCCTTAACGCGTCACGCTTGGCTGCGAGACAGTGTATTCCCTGAAAATATCCGAGAACGTCTGGTTGATTTACCCTTTGATGGGGTTTTGCTCTTTGACGCTCACGCCGAGTCGGCGGTTCACCGGCTGCTGGCGGGCTTTCACCCTCCCACTTAGGTCTTTTAGGCCTGTCTTGTGTGGTACTTTTTCATTTCGCATCCTTTAGATGCGCTCTGTGGTTAACATAGGCAGTGTGCCTTACATCTTCTTTTTTATATGGTCACAGGTGTTTACCCTTTTATTAGCATCTCTTGGATGTGTTTTGCTTTCAGTTGCCTGTTGGCATTCTGTGGCCATGTTCTACAAGTTGCTGTGACCTCTGCTTGTGGTTTTCAGCCGGTGGCTCAGCGCGGTAATGTCATTATGGGCCGGAACTCTGTTCAGGGGTTCGGTTCGTTGCTGCATTCTTTAGGCCTGCCTCTTGCCCTAAGAGGTGTCCCCTGTTGTCCGGGGAATACATACTCCATGTGGGGTACTTGTACGCTATTAGAAAGCCTTGCTTATCTCACCTGGGCCTGGGGATCATGTGGGCTCCATGCACCGATAAAAGGTCCGTTGTTTCATGTTTTTCCTGAGGCCATCTGCTTTCGCCATGGTTATCAACCTCTTTTGGATGTTCATAGTCTCCTCTTCGCAAACGGATCCTACCTGCCCTTAATGTGATAGGTATATACTTTGTCTACCTACCGGTTGCCTTGGTTTTCTCTTCCTGCATTGCCAACTCTTGTCGTGGTTGCAAGGTTTGGACCAAAATCTCCATGTGTGAGGGAGCCTTTTTAAGTGGTTGCAAGTTCCCATAGGTTCCTCTTTGCTTCCACTTCCTAGAGTGATTTTCCAATGGTCAAATGCTCCCTTTTTGGTGTTTGATGCTGTCCGTGTCTTTTGGAGTGTTGGTCTTGGATTCTGAGACTCTTTCCACCATTCGTTGACTTGGTGTTTTTGGCCCCTCTCTTCGTTCGGATTGCCTACTCTTGTTAAAGCTATGCTTGTGGGATGGTTCTTCTGATGGCACTGGTCACTGATTACTGTCTGCAAGTCTATTTTGTAGTTGTACCTCTCTTTGGCTTCATGCTACCCGGTCAGGTGCTCTTCTGTTCCTGCATAAGCTGCTTTAAGATCTCTTTTGCCAATGGCATATTCTACCTGGTTCAGCGGGTTGGGGATTGATGCTCTTGCCCATCTTTGCCCTTTCGGGGATCCGGTGTGCCCTTGGCGCGCTTTTGTCCTGCTGGCTGTTTCCAATCCATTGCTCAGGTTCTGGCTTGCCTTTGGGCTCTTGCCACCGGCACTCTCGGCTTCCTCTTATAGCCTAGACTGTTAGGGGCTGGTGCCATTTATTCAAGTTCCTTACACGCATGGGTTAATGCACTTTTTGTGCGCCATTTAGCGGAGAGTAATCCTTCTCTCTCTCTCTCTCTTCTGGGGATCATAGCGCTCTGTAATTTCTATACTAGTATGGTGTGGCGCCATTTTGGCATGTTGGCGGATATCTACTTTCCTGTGACTTCTGCTCGTCGAGCTGTTGACATTGCTGTCGGACTGTTCTGCTGCAGTTTTCCCCCTTTACTCATCACCCTGTTGCCGAATCACATGCCTGGTGCTTTGTTGTCCTGTTGCAGACCCGGTTCCCTCTTGGGTATGTTATGGTACATGTTATAAAGAACTTGTAGCGCGCACTAATACTCTGGAGTGTACTGGCGCGGGAGTGAACTGGGGAAGACAGATGGGAACCATTCAGATGAGCTGTCTGCACAGATGTGTCTTTAAATGTTTTTTAAAGAGTTGAAAATCTTGAATAAGTTGAAGGTCCACGTGGAGCAAATTTCAGGCCGCTGCTGTTTTAACGGAGAGTGACTGGCCTCCCATACAGGCTCTGCGGAAACGCAGAATTACCATCCGACGTAGAGAAGCAGACCTCAGAGATCGATTGGGCACATACAGAGTGAAACACTTCCTGAGATACATAGGTCCGTGGCCATGAACGGCCCTGTGTGCAAGGGTGAGGGCATTAAATTGTACTTGCAGTGCAGATACCGCAGAAACTGCCGAGCACTAGATCTCCTAGAAACGTTAAAGAGGAGTCTAGCGGTGGCGTTCTGTATAATTTGCAGTTTTTTCAGCAAATACCTGGGAATGCCAATGAACAGAGCATTGGCATAATGGTATGGCTGTGGTATCTATTCTAAGTTGAGGAATCTGCGGCTAGATGTCTCTATCAGATGTACGAGTTACTTACCTTCGATAACAATGTATCTGGTAGAGCCGTTGTCTAGTCGCAGATTCCTTAACGCCCACCCATCCTCCCCCTTCTGCGAGGACCTTTTCTAGTGGTGTTTTCCACTGGCCTCTTCAGTTGCCATTGGGTTTTATCTCCAGGGGGTTCAGGTTGTTGAACTCCCCTGGGTTCTTTCATATACAGTTAACCTCAGCTGAGGGACTTCTTTTCTGTTATATCATACCATTAATTCAGGGGTGGTTTGTTTTTCCTCTCCAATTCCCTTCCCTTCAATCTGCTGTACTGCCTCGGGGTCCTGGTCTCCTTGTGGCCATCCTCTTTGAGGGTCAGTTGTGCTCCGTTTCCTACCTCTGTTTTTAGAGGGGAATGGCCAGTCTTCTCTTTCTTTCCTACAGTGGACTGTTGTTCTTTCTGTGTTCCGTTCTTACTGGCCGGCATAGTTCCACATGGCGCTATCAGTCTATTTCTGTCTGTTGTAATGTTCTTCCCATCTTGCACTCGGGAGGGGGCCTCCACTTGGCCTGCGGGGCTCTTTCTCTCAGCCTCCACTTATATATATATAGGTGGTGTCTATTCTGTCTTTAGGATGGTGTCATCGACCATCCCCCCTTCTTTATTCACTGAATTTTCATTCCTCGCAAACTGTTCCCATACTTTCACATTTTTTAGTTGGTGGCTCCGCGTTGTGCCGCGGAAAATATTCTCTTAAGAAAACTGACGTCAGCGCGCTGGGAGGGACTTATATGACCTCGCTGATGTTACAACGTCAGGGCGGGATCATGTGGTGCCGTCCCCCGGCGCTTAGAGGTGCTGCTGCAAAACATTTCCGGATCCAGTCTCAAGCCTGGGGATATTCTAAGTTGAGGAATCTGTGACTAGACAACGTCTCTACCAGATACATTGTTACCGAAGGTAACTCTTATGTTAACGTTTCTAGTCTAGATGAAAAAATTGTAAATAACTATGGAAAATAATATGAAAAAGGAAAGAATTTGAAAAATTATTTTATATCAAGTCAAGTGGTGGTAGTGGGTTAAGAAAAAAAGCAAAACTTTGTTTTATTAATGCAAGTAAAAGGAACGCTGTTGCTGCTTTCTTTGTGTTGGAGGCACTCTTTTCTGGACAAACACTCCAGTGGGACCACCGTCTCAAGAGTGCAACATCTTCAGCTGCTGGCCGCACCGTCCATTTCTCCCCTAACCTCTGCATACCTTACCATAGACCCTGGTGAGGACTACGAGTCCCAGGGCGCCACGCTGCACTTTCCCGCTGCCGCTGACGAGGGGGAGGCTCCAGCATCGTGCATAAAGTGCTGCCTCACTCAGTACCTGGGCAAAGCCAGGGCCAATGGCGGGCCCGTCCTTGCCCATCATTGACAGAAAGAGGCAGGGCAGGGCCACCCCTTTTTCAAATGGCTCCAGGATAATCTACTGTTTTGGGTTAGACATCTAATTTCTCCCTCCCAAACACATTGGAGGGAAGCTGCTGCAAGCCTGTGTACACATCAGTCGATTGCCTAGTAAGTACTCCATATTTTAAGAATCTATGATGGAAAATTCAATGTACAAAAATGAGAAATAAAACACAACTAACAATCTTGAGTATTATATTCTTCTTTTACTCCTGAAGGGTTGCCCAGCCAACACTTGTTTCATCTGGGGAAGTAACCAAAGACTACTTCAGGTCCCATCCCAGACGCTGCAATCGTCAATGGCAGACAGCGCACTCGCTGTTTAAGACCAGCCCTTTCATTGGCATCATCTCATGGTCCCCACTCTGGACCATTTGTGACCTAAAAACCATCACCTCTTCACTACAGCCGGGACAGAAGTATAACCGGTAACAAGTGAAGCCCATATTTTGGCTCCACCTCATGGTCTGAATTCCGGACCCCCCATGTATTTGGACTACGCCCATCATCTTTAACCAGCCGGGACAGAAGTACAACCAGCAGTGAGATCCAAGATCTGATTGTGCCCCCGATCTCGCCTGGTATCATCTGGAGACTGATATTGCCCTCAGCTCTGCTGCTTGATCTCTGATTGTGCCCCCGATCTCGCCTGTGATGGTATTGCTGTATCTGGTATCGTATTATTGTTGCTTTTCAACTGTTCTGCCTTGCTTGCGCCTGGTTGTCCCCCCGATCCCCCCCACTGCATTTTGTACTGTGCCATTTGGTCCTAGCTCCCTGCCGCTGCTCCCCCGCGGCCCCACCCCCATTCCCTCGAGCTTCCCTGGACATCGCCACCCCGCTCCCGCCTCCCAGCTGCTCCTCCCTCCCACTAACAAACAAATAGGTTGTCCCGCGAGCGGAAGCGCTGTGACCGTCCTGACCCAGTCAGCTACGTTCGCTCCACTCGCTCCCTGGACCTACTTGCGCCTGATTGTGCCCCCGATCTCGCTTGGTATCATCTGGAGACTGATATTGCCCTCAGCTCTGCTGCTTGATCTCTGATTGTGCCCCTGATCTCGCCTGTGATCGTATTGCTGTATCTGGTATCGTATTATTGTTGCTTTTCAACTGTTCTGCCTTGCTTGCGCCTGGTTGTGCCCCCGATCCCCCCCACTGCATTTTGTACTGTGCCATATGGTCCTAGCTCCCTGCCGCTGCTCCCCAGCGGCCCCACCCCCATTCCCTCGAGCTTCCCTGGACATCGCCACCCCGCTCCCGCCTCCCAGCTGCTCCTCCCCCGCTCCACCCCCTCCACTTTACACTTATGACAGCTGCACTTACCCGCAGCGTTCACGCGCAGCGGGCGCACCCCATGCGCTCCGAAGACACGCCAAAGGTAAGCCCGTCTACGCCCGTCCGCGCCTGGACCACGCCCAAAGCCATACCCCCTGGCCCCCGCAAAAACAACTCCACCCGCCTAACTACGACGCCGCGTCCCTCATTGCACTCAACACCGGCCGACTCCCCAACTGCCACCAAGTGTCAGGAATCAAGAAACAGACGCCCAAGAGTCCACAGGAGTGAAGAGAAATCCCCTTAACCTCTAAAAAACAACCACAGGATTAATGTGTAACATGCACTCCTATGGGCTGTTCTCTAAAAGTATGGGGGAAAATTCCAAGGAGTGTCCACCACTCTCCCCATACGTGGGGTGGAATCACAGGAGGGCAACAGGTCTGTCTGGTCGCAGGACGCTGCAATGAAACAATAGGAGGATCCCAATACACTTTGCTATACAAGTTACCCAGAAATACATTGACATGTGATTAGCATTGCATTACACTTACCCCAGGAAAGTACCGGAATGTCCTTGAAAAGAGATATGGGTAATATACTGGACGCGGGAAGGCAGGAGTCCTGAGGCACTGGGAAGGGCTAATCAATATCGCACTCACACGACATACAACCATACAGACCAAAAAGAAACTGTCAAAGAACTAATAAGGGGTTTTAACATAGGGATTTGAGGAGCAATGGCCGGCTCTTCTGGGGCACCGAAGAGCGGAGCATCTACTCTCTCAAGAGAGGGGAAGCCCGGCCCGGGACTAAGCACCAGGCGGAGCAACACTCTCTCAATCAGAGATGAGGAAATGAAAGGGGAAAGTCGACTCTTCGAGCCGTTCACAAGAGGTGCGTTCAGGCTCAGCACAACAAATGCGGGGAAAACAAACTTAGGCTTCCAAGCCGAGACGTGCACCGAGCGGTGCGGTAAGAAAAAGGAACCGGCTTTCCGTGTGAGCCGGGGGGTGTGCAATGTGGAAGGCGGGGAAGTCCGCGCTGGGAATAATATCTCTGCAATCTCCCCAAAAGCAATCTTCGGAGAGCGGAGGATTCGGGCTGGATCAAGGAAACGAGCGACACGCTAGAGGTAATGGCGTTCGCAACAAGCAGGAACAGGAACGGGGGCGTGGTCACGGCAGTAAGCCAAGCGTCTGCTTACAGGTAGAGCGTCTCTTTACGTGATTCAGGGACCGTCTCTAAAGAGCATACTATGTGTACTCGATGGGGGAATGTGGTAAAAGAGACATGGGGTTTGCTACTAACCACATGTCAATGTCGAACCCTCGTAGCTATCCTCAAACCCCTAACAGTACCCCTCCCCAAAGGCCTATTCAGAGGTCGAGGTTTAGAGGGATGTAGATTGTGAAATTCTCGTATTAGTCTAGCAGAGTGGACATGCTCAGCTGGTTCCCAGGATCTATCCTCAGGGGGATAGCCTACCCAATCCACCAGATATTGTAGTTTACCCCTGACTCTACGGGAGTTCAAGATTTTCTGGACTTCATATTCTTCTTCTCCCTGAATTGTTAGTGGAGGGGGAGGTGTGTCTGGGTTTACAGGGGGTATGTATTTTTTAAGCTGTGAGCAATGAAAAACGGGGTGTATCTTGGTTTGTGGAGGTAACTGTAGTTTCAATGTGACTGGGGTAATAACTTTCACTATAGGAAAGGGTCCTATGAATCTGGGATGGAATTTTCTTGACCCTTCCATTCTAAGGTTCTTAGTGGAAAGCCAGACTTTCTCTCCTACGGTATAAGTGGGTTCTTTTCTTCTATGTTTGTCTGCCTGTTTTTTCATGGCTTCTTTGGCTTTATGCAATTCACCCTTTGCTGCTTCCCACACCTCTTTGATTTGCCTATGTTACTCTTCTAGCGCTGGGACCTTTGCTGGCGAATGATCTAGGACTAAGGGCAGCATTCTAGGGTGTTGTGCATAATTAAAATAAAAAGGAGACACACCTGTCGCAGAATGTTGTGAATTATTATAGGCGAATTCTGCTAAGGGAAGAGCCTGAACCCAAGTGGCAGAGAGGGTGGTGAGTAAACAGCGGAGGTACTGTTCGAGGGTTTGGTTGGTTCTCTCGGTCTGTCCATCTGTTTGTGGGTGGTATGCTGTTGATAACCTATGATCGATGGCTAAAGTTGAACATACTCCTTGCCAAAACTTGGATACAAATTGGGGACCTCTGTCGGAGATAATCACTGAAGGCAAACCATGGAGACGAACAACTTGCTCAAGGAACACCTGCGTTAATTCCTTGGCTGAAGGAATCTTTTTCAGGGGGATAAAGTGTGCCATTTTAGATAACATATCAACCACTACATATATGGTGGGGTAACCTTGACATCTGGGTAACTCAGTAATAAAGTCCATGCTGATCGAATGCCAGGGTGAAGAAGGAACTGCTATGGTTTTTAATAACCCTGTGGGTGCACAATGAGAAGCCTTTTCTCTCGCGCAAGTGGAACAGGCCTTAACAAATGACTGGATATCTGAGACATGTTCTCCCACCAGAACCATCTGTGACATAGATTCTGAGTCTTCACACTTCCTGGGTGACTGGCTAGTACGCTGTCATGACACCATTCTATTATTTGTTTCTGTAATTCATGAGTGGGTATAAACAACTTTGTTTCATGGTAATACAACTCATCCACAATAGTGTTGGCTTCGTCTTCTTCCCATTGTACAGGAGGAATGGTGCCATAGTGGGCTTTTAGCTGTTCGAGGAAGGATCTATTTGTGTCTCCTACACCAATGATTTTATGTACCGGTATGATAGGGAGAGAGCAGTCCCTAGTTTTTTCTATTGTGTGGCCCAAACGGGATAGTGCATCCGCCTTGCCTTGCTGGTGTCCTAGACAATAAGTGATGACAAAATCGTACTCGCTGAAGGAAGACACCCATCTCATTTGTCGGGGAGTAAGGGCTCTAGCCGTTCTGAAAAACTGGAGGTTCTTATGATCTGAGTAGATGGTAACAATGTGGGGGGAGCCCAATAAATGATGTCTCCATTCTTGGAAGGCTAATTTAATAGCCAATAGTTCCCGTTCTCCAATGGTATAGTTTTGCTCAGCAGGTAGCAAGGTTTTGGAGTAGTAAGAAATGGGGTGTAATTGTCCAGTATTTATGTCTCTTTGCGACAACACTCCCCCTACTGCATACTGAGAAGCATACACTTCCACAAAAAATGGTTGGGTGTTGTCTGCGTGTTTATTAACAGGCGCAGTGGTGAACTAATTTTTTAGATTCTGGAATGCTTGTTCCGCGTCGTCGGACCAAAGAAAGGGTACTCCTTTCTATAACAACTTTGTTATGGGTGCCACCGAGTCCGAAAAATGATCAATAAAACGCCGATAAAAATTGGCAAAACCCAAGAAGGATTGGACTTCCTTAACAGAAGAAGGACTCAGCCATTTTAGTAAGGCTTGAATTTTTGGGGGATCCATGACTATACCTTCCGGGTTGATGATAAACCCCAAAAATCTATTTCTTTCGTATGGAAGGTGCTTTTGTCCAATTTAGCATACAATTGGTTTTCCTGTAATTTTCTCAGAATCTTTTTTACATGGTCAACATGATCCTGTTCGTTCTGGGAGAAAATGAGTATGTCCTCAATGTAAACTATGACAAAGATGTCCAGGTATTCTCTAAGTATATCATTGATAAAATATTGAAAAGCCGCAGGGGCATTACAGAGGCCAAAAGGCATTACACAGTACTCAAAAAGACCGAATTTTGTTCTGAAGGCTGTTTTCCATTCATCCCCCTGTTTCACTCTAATAAGATGGTAAGCTCCTCTAAGGTCTATTTTTGTGAAGATCTTAGCTCCTCTTAGCTGGTCAAGAAGAACAGGGATGAGTGGAAGAGGATATTTATTTTTTATGGTGACTTTGTTTAACGCTCTATAGTCCAGGAATGCTCTCAGACCCCCTTCTCTTTTGTCTATAAAAAAGAGACGAGATGAGGCTGGAAACGTAGAATGACGGATAAACCCCTTGTTTAACATGTCATCAAGATAATCTCGTAAGTATTCTGTCTCAGAAGGCGTAAGAGCATAGATCCTACTGCTAGGCAAATCTGCTCCAGGAATTAAATCAATGCGGCAGTCGTAACTGCGATGAGGGGGTAATTTGGTAGCTTCTATTTCATTGAACACTGCCTGAAACAGATAGTGTTCCAGAGGAATATATCTAGTCACAGCTACTTTTTGTATGGCACACTGTAAAGGGGGAATCTCTTCTATGGCCTCTCGATAACAATGAAGAAGGCAATGTTGAGATTGCAGGACAAGTTCTCTAGTGGACCAATTTATCCAAGGATTGTGTACTTGTAACCAGGGGATACCCAGAATAGCGCCAAAATTAGGAGCATCATTTAGATCAAACACTATTTGCTCTGGTTTAGTTGTCTATCAAACACCACCTTTAGTAATGGTATTGAGTAATGGGCATTCAGAGGATAATTCAGTACCATCTACTGCTCTGATGGGTTCAGGGTGCTCTTTCGGGATAAACGGGAACCCTAACCTTTGTGCCAGTTTTATGTCAAAAAAATTACCTGTGGCTCCTGAATCAAGAAGTACGGACATGTCACCTCTACACTGTGCAGTATAAATAAAGGTGACATTGAGCGTGAAATGTTTTACTACTAGTTGTCTCTTAGGAGAGATCTGATTTTCCTTACCACTTGAAGAAGCGATCTCCTCATTCTTCAAGTGCGTTAGTTTTCCTGTTTCTGAGAGCCATTGGTAATCTTTTGGGATCTTTTACGATCTGGGACAATAGGTCTTTCAGTTCATCCCCTAATCCTTGATAAAATAAGGAAGTTCTTTTATCTTCTGGCCAGTGGGTTTCTGCGACTAGTCTGTTAAAACTGGTTATATAGGAGAAGAGATCTTTATTCCCCTGTTTGCCAAACACACCTACATGCAGGCTAGTGACAATGAACTCTTGAATCTCAAACAGACTTTACATCTTGTCTTGAAATAATTGGTAATCATTCAAGTGAGGATCATTAGATTCTATCAATGGAACCGCCCATTCGGCCGCATTGCCTGCCAGATAAGAGATAACAAAGGCAACTTTGGTAGAGTCATTGGGAAAGGACGCAGGTTTACACAGAAACTGGAGCTGACATTGGTTCATAAATACGTTGAATTTAGCACTGTCACCCGAAAACCTTTCAAGCATAGCTAGAGGAACAGGACTCGGAGTAAGAACGGTTACTTGTACCAGGGGTAGGTCTCCTTCTACTCTAGCTTCAGCTCCAGTGGGAGATGAGGGTAATGTGAATCTAGCGGGTTGGATGTAGCTTTTTCTACTTTTAGGGATAGTGCCTGTATCTCGGTAATCAGGGGTTTTATGCTGCAAGGCTTCTGTCTGTAGTCTCTGATTCTCCTGACGCAGTCTCCCTACTTCCGCCTGGAGTTCTACTACAGCTGCCGCTAAATCTTCCATGGTAGGGGTGTGTATCCTAGTGTCCATGTCTATTTCAGTACCGTCAGGATTCATCTTCAATCGAGTGAACAAAAATACGTGGGCTTGGCTTTCTGTCTGGAACCAAGAACCAGACGCCCAAGAGTCCACAGGAGTGAAGAGAAATCCCCTTAACCTCTAAAAAAACAACCACAGGATTGATGTCTAACATGCACTCCTATGGGCTGTTCTCTAAAAGTATGGGGGAAAATTCCAAGGAGTGTCCACCACTCTCCCCATACGTGGGGTGGAATCACAGGAGGGCAACAGGTCTCTCGGGTCGCAGGACGCTGCAATGAAACAATAGTCAAGTCAAGAATTTGTATAGCGCACTACATACCTAGAGGGTCTCAAGGCGCTTGAGGAAGGGGGGGGGAGGTTTACTTATCGAATATCCAGGTTTTAAGCTGTTTTCTGAAGGCTAGGTGGTTTTGAGTAAGGCGGAGGTGGATGGGAAGGGAATTGCAGGTTTTGGCCGCTAAGTAGGAGAAGGATCTTCCCCCCATGGTGGCTTTGTGGATGCGCGGAACAGTGGCGAGGGCTTAGTTGGACGAACGCAGCTGGCGGGTGGGGGTGTAAAAGGAAAGGCGCGTGTTGAGACAATCAGGTCCAAGTTCGTATAGGGCTTTGTGTGCGTGGGTGAGGAGACGGAACGTTATCCTCATGTTGACGGGGAGCCAGTGAAGGTCTTTCAGGTGAACGGAAATGTGGTCTGTGCGGGGGATGTCTAGTATGAGTCTGGCTGAAGCATTTTGGATGCGTTGGAGTTTTTTCTGCAGTTTTGCGGTGGTACCGGCGTAAAGGGGGTTTCTGTAGTCCAAACGGCTTGTAACCAGTGCGTGGGTGAGCATTTTTCTTGTTTCGGTGGGGATCCAGCAAAATGTTTTTTTGAGCATGCGTAGGATGTTGAAGCATGATGATGAGACGGCGTTGACTTGTCTGGTCATCAAGAGTGAGGAGTCCAGGATGATGCCCAGGTTCCGTGCGTGGTCTGTCGGTATGGGGGCTTTTCCTAGGGCCGTTGGCCACCAAGAGTCGTCCCAGGCGGAAGGGGATGCACCTAGGATGAGGACTTCCATTTTGTCCGAGTTCAGTTTCAGACGGCTGTGCTTCATCCACTCGGTTACATCTTTCATCGCTTCATGTAGGTTGGTTTTGGCGGTGATTGGGTCTTTGGTGAGTGAGAGGATCAGCTGAGTGTCATCAGCGTAGGAGATGATGTTGAGGTTGTGTTGACGTGCGATGGTTGCGAGGGGGCTCATGTAGACGTTGAAGAGGGTGGAGCTGAGTGATGATCCTTGCGGGACGCCTCAGATGACTTCGGTGGCCTCTGACTTAAAAAGGGGGAGGCGGACTCTCTGAGTTCTTCCAGCGAGGAACGAGAGGATCCAGTCCAATGCTTTTCCTTGAATTCCGATGTTTCTGAGGCGTTGTATCAGGGTGCTGTGGCAGACTGTGTCGAAGGCTGCAGAGAGGTCAAGGAGGATGAGGGCGACTGTGTCTCCGTTGTCCAGTAGTGTTTGAATGTCGTCTGTTGCTGCGATGAGGGCGGTCTCGGTGCTGTGTTTGGCTCGGAAGCCAGATTGTGAGGAGTCGAGTGATTTGTTGGTTTCGAGGAAGGCGGCGAGCTGATTGTTGATGGCTTTCTCAATGATTTTGGCAGGGAATGGGAGGAGCGAGATGGGGCGGTAGTTTTTAAGTTCGGTGGGGTCAGCTGTGGGTTTCTTCAGAAGGGCGCTGAGTTCGGCGTGTTTCCAGCTTTCTGGGAATGTGGCGGAGTTGAGGGAGCAGTTGATGACGTCTCGGAGATGGGGTGCGATAATGGAGTCTGCTTTGTTGAAGATGTGATGGGGGCATGGGTCTGTAGGGGATCCTGAGTGGATGGAGTTCATCAGGCGAATGGTGTCTTCTGTGTTGATTGGGTTCCAGTTGAAAAGGTTATTCGGAGGAGGTACAGGTTCGGAGGTGAGTGGGGTGGACTGGTTTACGGGTTGGTTGTCAAAGCTTTTATGAATGTCTGCGATTTTGTCATGGAAGAATGAGGCGAGGGAGTCGCAGAGGACTTGAGAGGGGGTGATGTCGTTTGAGCTGGCGGTGGGGTTGGTGAATTCTTTGATGTTGAAAAGTTCCTTGCTGTTGTGGGCGTTGTTGTCTAGTCGGTCTTCGAGTGCTGATTTCTTGGCTGTCCGGATTAGTTGGTGGTGTTTGCGGGTGGCGTTTTTGAAGGCGGCTTGGGTGATGGTGTTTGGGTCTTTTTTCCAGGTTTTCTCAAGGGAACGACAGAGCTTCTTGGATTTCTTAAGGTCATCGTTGAACCAGGGGGCGTTCTTGCTTCCTTGCTTGATTTGATGTTTTTTCAAGGGTGCTAGTTTGTCTGCGGTTTGGGTTAACCATTGTGTGAGGTTGATGGCGACTTGGTTAGGGTTCGTTGAATAGGCAGGGGGTTTTTGAAGAAGCGATGTGGAGATCTGGTCGATGGTGATTTTGTTCCAATTTCTTCGCAGAGTTGGTTGAGGGTGGTTGTGGATCGTGGTCTTATTGTAAATGAAGTGGATGCAACTGTGGTCCGTCCAGTGGAGGGGTGTGGTGTGCGTAAAGGAGATATGCTTGCTGGAAGTGAAGATAGGGTCGAGTGTGTGTCCTGCATAGTGTGTGGGGGTGTTAACAAGTTGTTTGAGTCCGAGATTGGCGAGATTGTCCAGAAGGGTGGTAGTGTTACTGTCGTTGCTCTTTTCCAGATGGAAATTGAGGTCTCCCAGTAGAATGTATTCTTCCGAGGGGAGGGCGTGTGGGGTGATGAAGTCAGTGATGTCTTCGCTGAATTTTGTACGGGGTCCTGGTGGCCTGTAGAGGAGGGTGCCTCTGAGTGTGGTCTTGGGGTCGGAGGATCCCAATACACTTTGCTATACAAGTTACCCAGAAATACATTACACTTACCCCAGGTATGTCCCGGAATGTCCTTGAAGAGAGATGTGGGTAATATACTGGACTCGGGAAGGCAGGAGTCCTGAGGCACTGGGAAGGGCTAATCAATATCGCACTCACACGACATACAACCATACAGACCAAATAGAAACTGTCAAAGAACTAATAAGGGGTTTTAACATGGGGATTTGAGGAGCAATGGCCGGCTCTTCTGGGGCACCGAAGAGCGGAGCATCTACTCTCTCAAGAGAGGGGAAGCCCGGCCCGGGACTAAGCACCAGGCGGAGCAACACTCTCTCAATCAGGGATGAGGAAATGAAAGGGGAAAGTCGACTCTTCGAGCAGTTCACAAGAGGTGCGTTCAGGCTCAGCACACCAAATGCGGGGAAAACAAACTTCGGCTTTCAAGCCAAAACGTGCACCGAGCGGTGTGGTAATGCTCAGCACACCAAAATGTGCAGTAAGAAAAAGGAACTGGCTTTCCGTGTGAGCCGGGGGGGGTGTGCAATGAGGTAGGCTTGGAAGTCCGCGCTGGGAATAATATCTCTGCAATCTCCCCAAAAGCAATCTTCGGAGAGCGGAGGATTCGGGATGGATCAAGGAAACGAGCGACACGCTAGAGGTAATGGCGTTCGCAACAAGCAGGAACAGAAACGGGGGCGTGGTCACGGCAGTAAGCCAAGCGACGGCTTACAGGTAGAGCGTCCCTTTACGTGGTTCAGGGACCGTCTCTAAAGAGCATACTATGTGTACTCTATGGGGGAATGTGGTAAAAGAGACATGGGGTTTGCTACTATCCACATGTCAATGTCGAACCCTCGTAGCTATCCTCAAACCCCTAACACCAAGCCGCCCCAGGCCGCACCCACAGACCCTTCACCTGCCTAACCTGCAAGTTCTGCTGCATCAGAACCCACACTGCATCCACAAACGCCAAGCAGAGCTCCAACAACAACCACCTAAAGTGCATCCTGCTCAACACCCGCTCGGTCCACAGACACGCCATTGAACTATGGAACCTACTCAACACTATAACTCTGGACGTCGCCTTTCTCGCGGAAACATGGATTACCGCCTCATCAGCGCCCGACATCGCCATAGCCATCCCGGACAGATACAAGATCATCCGAAAAGACCGCATCAACAAAACAGGAGTAGGTATTGCCATCGTTCACGAAAACACCATCCGCATCACGACCAGCCCCGACGACACCTTCTTAGCCACTGAACACCTCCACTTCAACAAGGCCGACTCCATCATCTCCCCCCAACTCCGGGACATCATCAACTGCTCTTTCAACACCGCCACCTTCCCGGAAAGCTGGAAACATGCCGAATTTAGTGCGCTCCTGAAGAAACCTACAGCGGACCCCACCGAGCTTAAGAACTATTGTTCCATCTCGCTCCTCCCATTCCCCGCCAAAGTCATAGATTCAAGGAAGGCGGCGAGCTGACTGTTGACGGTCTTCTCTAACAATGCCCTAGATCCCTCACAATCCGGTATCCGAGCCAACCACAGTACCAAGACCGCCCTCATTGCAGCCACGGACTACATCCGGACACTGCTCGACAACGGGGAAACAGTGGCCCTCATCCTCCTGGACCTCTCCGCAGCGTTCCACACAGTCTGCCACCGCACCCTTGTACAACAACTCAGGAACGTCGGAATACAAGATAAGGCCTTGGACTGGATCATCTCATTCCTAGCCGGAAGAACCCAGAGAGTCCGCCTCCCCCCTTTCCGATCATACGCCACCGAAGTCATATGCGGTGTACCACAAGGATCTTCACTTAGCCCCACCCTCTTCCACGTCTACATGAGTCCCCTTCGCATCCATCGCACGCCAACACAATCTCAACATCATCTCCTATGCAGACGACACAAATTTGGTCCTCTCCCTCACCAACAACCCAAACACCGCCAAAACCAACCTACACGAAGGGATGAAAGACGTAGCCGAGTGGATGAAGAACAGCCACCTAAAACTGAACTCAGACAAGACAAAAGTGCTTATCTTAGGATCATCCCCCTCTGCCTGGGACGAATCTTGGTGGCCCTCGGCAGCGCACCCAAACCAACGGACCATGCTCGCAACTTGGGATGCATCCTAGACTCCTCCCTCTCGATGACCAGACAAGTCAACGCCGTCTCATCATCATGTTTCAACATCCTACGCATGCTCCGAAAGATCTTCCGTTGGATCCTCACTGAAACAAGGAAGACGGTCACCCAAGCACTTGTCACAAGCCGTCTGGACTACGGAAACACCCTCTTTGCCGGAACCACAGCCAAATTACAGACTAGACTTCAACGCATTCAGAACGCTTCTGCCAGACTCCTCCTAGACATACCTCGCCACAACCACATATCTGGTCACCTGAGAGACCTGCACTGGCTCCCCGTCAACAAGAGAATCACGTTCCGTCTCCTCACTCACGCACACAAGGCCCTTCACGACCTAGGACACAGATACCTCAACACTCGCCTGACCTTTTACACCCCCACCCGCCAACTACGATCGTCCAACCAAGCCCTCGCCACGATTCCACGCATCCGAAGAGCCACCATGGGAGGAAGATCCTTCTCCTACTTGGCGGCCAAGGCCTGGAACTCCCTCCCCACCCGTCTCCAGAACCACCTCTCCTTCAGAAAACAACTCAAGACCTGGCTGTTCGATCAGTAGCGAACCCCTCTTCCCTTAAGCGCCTTGAGACCCTCTGGGTGAGTAGCGCGCTATACAAATTTATGACTTGACTTGACTTTTTGGCATTGCCTTAAGCTCTGAAGAAGTCTTGGGGTACTTCCCAAAACGAAACACGTGTTGGCTGGCCAACCGTTCAGCAGTAAAAGAAGAAAATAATATTTCAGATTGTTCGTTGTGTTTTTATTCTCATTTTTGTACATTGAATGTTCCATCATAGATCTTAAGATATTGAGTACTTACTCGGCACTGAACTCTGACGTGTGCACAGGTTTGCAGCAATTTTGTGTGATCTCTGGTCTATGATTTAAAGGGTTCACAGTGTTTCCCCCTCCTGCTAGCACCGTCTCAGACACACACACGAACTCAAGAACACACACACTCGTTGTAGGTGCCATTTCCGAACCACATACTTTCAAAACACTGACCTTTGTCCACATCAAAGGGAAGCATTTTGTCCCCTTCTGCAACCAAGGCACAAGAGATATATTTAGTTAATATCACTGCTCTGAAAAGGGATGAGGCAAGGACCTTGGACACATTTTATTATTATTGACAACTAGACATTCGCCCCATGTAGCACTAATGGTCGGTGGTCTGCATGGACAGGGTCTAAACTGAGAATACTGGAGATTAACTGATACAATCATCATACATCTGGTGTAACTAGAGGCAGCCTCCTGAAATCTCTCCTCTCTCTTGCTTTGTTCCCACTGTACTCGTATATCTGTTGGTTTAAATTTTTCCTCTGCTCTTTTTTCTCCCAATCTGGCAAAATTATGTCAATAAGGGAAAGTAGAATATCCTAAAAACCAAGGTGGGAACATTGAATAATAAAGGGCAACCTTTATCCAGTAATCTATTGGTCATAATGGGAAGACGAGAGGCCTCTGAGGGGCCAGTGAAAGGCAAATCCTCTAAGATTAGGAAGAGTGCAGCAGAAAACTGTTCTGTAGATGAAATAGACCATTTATTTGAAGAGGTTGAATCAATGTTAAACCATAAATGCATATCAATAAATTGGACTTTAGTATACAAAGGCAGTACTTATTTTATTTTTTTCTAACTAATTCACAAGAAGAGATCAGTATCATTAAGGGCAAGAGCAAGGCCACTATTGAGCACCAACTGTGTACATTAGATAGATAATTTTTCCCCCAAACAAGTGTCAAACATCCAGAATGACCAATTCCATCAGGAACCAAAAAATGGCAAAATAGCTGAACTTTATGCCTTTCACTGGCTAATTGAGTCCTTGACACCAGTAGCATGTTCAAATAGGTTTGCCCTCTTAGATACAGCACATGGGGCAGACATAGAAACTATAGGCCTTTCGCCTCTGCCTTCCGTAACAAACACTCAAGCACCGCACCCTGACTCTACCCAGGGACTAGCTGGCAAAGCATATGACCTATCAATATGGACTGCAACACAGATTAATAGCCCTTTAACCAATGGAAACACACAACTGATAATTGACCTTGTACGTAGAATAGAGGCACTAACTAAAGAGGTGGCTAACCTTCAAAACATAATCGAACATTTAACCTGTCATAAGGGTACAGCTAGGGCAGCTATATTAGACGAACCCTGTATAAACTGCGAGTAGGGCCAGAATGCCTCCCCACCTCTAAACATAAACAGAGAGATCCCACAACCCAACAATTGTAGGTGGGAAACAGATGGAACAAAGAGCCGCTAAACAAATAGAAGGTATGAAATCAAGACCAACGAGGGAAGTCAGACAGTAAAATAGAATAGAATGAATGAATTACAATTTAGAAGGAATTAGACCTGAATGTGGGACTATCTGGAGAGGAGCAGTACAGAGAAACACCATCTATAAAAACACCCAAATCAAAACAAACGAACAGGGGGTCACCAACTGGCATAGTATGGGGAGAGACAGCCGAACCAGGGTACAGGATCATTATAATCCAATACATTTTAGAGATCCATCTATTAGACAGGTGGAGACTAGGCAGATTAGATGTATACGCAGGAAAATTTGCTGGAGAGTTTTTATGAACAATATCCCTAAGCTCACTCCCTCCTCTCAAAGAGAGGATGAAGAGTCGCAAAAAAAAAACAGTTAGACAGTTGCGTTTATGGTGGATCCAATGTATATCGGTAATACATTCAGACTTACTGGAGGAGCATTTATCCAGCAGGAATTTATCCCATGATACCATACTCATCACATTAAGAACTAAAGACATAGCTGACGGGCTAGTTGCTCTTGATTTGAGAACAGGACCACACCATCATAGCCCAGTGAGATTCAGACTACAAAACTTGAGTAACCTGTCGAAGGGTGGGGGGGGGGGCTATCTTCACTTCAATCAAAGATCATCTTCTTACCCCAATGCTCCAGATAACCTGGAGCCAGTTGATTCACAGCCAAAGTTGCCACTCCTGTTTAATCAAGATGAGGGATCCTCCTTCACCTGCAAAGCCATTCCATTAAAATCTCCTCCCAATAACAGTGTTGGACCCGGCCCTTTTGGCAGGTTCACCCCGAGACTTTTTGCTTTTTCCTAGCTTGTTTCTGGAACCTGGTGTTGGTGATTTTAGGCCTCTGCGCACTTTTTCACTGTGGTACAGTGTAAAGTGTGTGAGCTCTCTGTGTATGTGTGGTGAGTGACCTGCCCTCCCATAGGAATGAATGGGGAATATGTATGACCATGGTAGTTCCTGATGTGTGGGGAGTGCAGGGTCGAGTTTGGTATGTGCGAACTTGTGAGATTGAATGCTGCGCAATGGTATATGCGGCATGATTTTGTCTAGTGTAGAAGTGCCAATTGTAGAAGTTGGCATATTTGTGTAATTTGTGTCTGGCGTGTGATTGGCTGAGGCTGGCTGGTGAGCTTGGCTCCAGGAGTCTGGGAGGGTCTGCCCCTGTGGTGAATGGAGTGTTTAGCATGCTGATGTGAGGGGAGGAGTGAGCCTGGGCCTGCTTGTGGATTGACCGTCTGGTTTGAGGGTCCTGAATGAGGCTGGGTTTTCCCCACACAATGCTGGCTCCACCCCCTGGGGTGAGTCTGATGTTCCTAGCCTGGCCAGTGAAAGAAATTCCCTATAACCAGTTCTAGCTGGTTCTCACACTGCCTGCACCCTTTAGACACAGGATTTTGGGTATAAAAAGGGTGCTGTGACACTCTAAAAATGTTCTTGTTTCTGACTTGAATCCTGCCAGGGGCGTGCTGCTGCTTGGGCCCAGGGGAATCCCTGGGTCTTGCCCAGCCCCTGGATGCCTGGAGGACTTCTGGGGGACCCCTCTTCCTTGCCTGGGCTGATAGGGGTACTTTGCTTTGCCCTGGATACCTGATGGACTGCTGCAGGTCAAGAGGGACTTTGCTGCTGGACTTTTTGTGCCTTTAAGTGCTGAGAGCACTTTATTCCTGCTCTAAGCGCTTGGGAGCACTGTATTTCTACGGGGACCTTGTTGTCTCTCTAGCGCTTGGTAGCGCTTTTATTCCCCGTTTATTTAATTCATTTACGGGTGCCACCCCATTTATTTATTTATTTTATCTGGCGAGGGTGCCCACCCCTCATTCTGTCCCCTTCGTTTCACCGCCGCGGCCCGAGCCGTTTGTGGTAATGGCCGCTGGAGATGCCGCGCTGTGATTGGCGGACCGCGGGAGGCTCGCCCTGGATGCCGCCCTATGATTGGCGGGTCGCGGGAGGCTCGCCCTGGAAGGCTGTGTAGCTCCCGCGACCGAGGGGGAGCCCCGCTGCCACAAGAATCCCAAGGAGCGGGAGCACTCCGTCCCCAGCCGCTGATAGACCCGGTGAGTGTGTGGCAGCCGAGGAGAAGGGAGGGGCGCCGGGACACATTGTCGGGGTCCGCCTCCCCCCAGTAGCGCGATCTCGCGCTCGTTGTTGGGAAGCCGCAAGGGATTCAAGGGCATAGCTTGTGGTTGGGCCCCCGAGCGGGGCTCCTACGTTGCCTGGGGGCATTTGCCCCGTAGAGCCTGCAAGGCTCAGACCCGGAAGATAGATTAAGGAGCCCAGAGAGGCTCCAGGCGCCATTAGGATTGCGAGTCCCCCGAGAGGGACTCCCGCCACCATATTGATTTACGAGCCCTGAGAGGTTCGAGGGCCAGTTCTTTTGCTCACGAGGGGCACAGGCGCTATATCTGCGAGGAGCCCCCGAGGGGCTCAGGCATTACTTCGTTTTAGAGCCAAGAGAGGCTTTTGGGGGACACTAGTGCTTTGAGCAGAGCCTGGAAGGCTCCAACGTTGTCCCCACCATTTTTACACCAGCTTCCCAGCAATTAGTGGGCAGCTGCACAGTTTAGGCCCCTGACTATTGGGGCTAGGACGCCCTGTGTCCCAACAAGGCCAGTTGGCCTAGGGACTGCCACAAGTGGTGGCTTATGTGTTTTTGCTGTGTGCTTACCTATGTGTGTTTAAACTAGTGGGACATTGCGCAAAACTCACATTAGGCCTAACCAGTAAAAACTACAGTAGGCAATGTGATGTGGTGCTAGGAAATGTAATGCATTTAAAATGATTACACACCTTGATCTTACACCTCTGAATGTTTTTGGGCATCATGTGTCTTCCTGGATTTTACACCTCTGAATGTGTTGGTTTATGCTTCATGTGTTTTTCCTTCCCTGCACCTCTGAATGTGTTTTTGATGCATCATGTGTCTTGTTATGACACCGCTGAATGTATGTTTTATGCATCATGTGTTTACTTTCCCTACACCTCTACACATGATGCATCACAACATTCAATGTGTTCTTGCTTATACCCCTAACTGTATTGCGATACTTAGGTGGTTGTTCTTTTTAGTACAGGTGGTCCTAGTGAGGTTCTGGTTCCCTGCGTGACATTCTCCTAAGGTGTTTAGGGTTGCGTAGGTGGTACTTACCTGTTACCAGTAGTTACTGGTTGTGATTTATATTTGCTAATTTGTGCTACAGTGATTTTATATCCTATATTCTATTTTCTACTAAGTGCTGATTCTGACAGGCGCCCACGTGGCCCTGTCCTGTGGAAATAATCCCTTGTGAATATTGCCCGTGCCAGTTGGCACAATGTACATGTGTGATTCTATCTGATGTGTTTTGACAATACAGAAGTTATTTTTATACAACCTTGTGTGGAGTTCCTTTTGTGGTGTGCCTAGGATGTTGTTGCTGTTGTGTGCTGGCGCAAATGCTTTACACATTGCCTCCGGGATAAGCCTGTCTGCTCGTGCCAAGCTACCAAGGGGGTGAGCAGGGGTTATCTTGGCATGTGACTCCCATGCCCTTACTAGAATGGTGGTTTCTGCCTAGCTTTGGCGTCAGCCTTAGCCAACCAGAAATAGCCAGTTCTAATAAACAGGTATATTGATAAAGGAGGAAAAAGGATGGATTGTTATGTTATGTTAATGTTATGTTATGTTATGTTAATTATTATTTGTACAGCGCACGTACGCCCATGGGCTTCATGGCGCTATTGGAAAGATCAGATAAATAACATAACAAGGGGAAAGTGTTAACAACAATCTATACAGCGAAAGCCTGTGTGAAGAGCAAGGTTTTAAATGCCCGTCAGACAGAGTAAGGATCTCCTTACCTTCAAAGAGTCAGAGGCAAGGAGTTCCATAAGGAGGCTGCCAAGAAGTGGAAACAGCTGCCTCCTTGTCGCTTCTTCTTAAACCGGGGCACCACCAATAGATCTTTATGGGCTGAGTGCAGACTACGCGAGGGGGTGTATCTCCCTATAAGCTGTCTTATAAACAGGGGGCCCTTGCCTTGTAAGGCCTTGAAAATAATGCAACCGGCTTTAAATGCGGCTCTCTGGGCCACATGTAGCCAGTGTAGTCTCTCTAGTCCTAGTTTGATGGATTCCCACTTGGGTAACTTGCAAATCAGCCTGGCTGCTTGATTTTGAAGATATTGCAGTCTTTTAAGTTGACCTGCAGGCAGGCCCAAGTATAGACTGTTGGAGAAATCAATGCGGGACAGAACTAAGGCGATAACTGCTTGGATCAGGGCAGAATGGGTAAGAAGGTGAGCAATTTTCTTGATTTTTCTCAGTTGGAAGAACCCCGAGGAGACTACTGTTCCAATCTGTGTTTTCAGAGAGAGATCCTCGCTGATGGTCACTCCCAAGCTTTTTACTGAGTGAGATTTTTTAGGAGGAAGGCCCATATCCAGGGGCCAGAAATGGGGGCCCCAGCTGATCTCACTCTTCCCGGGCAAGATCAACTCGGTCTTGCCCGGGTTCAGCTTGAGATGGTTCAAGGTCATCCACCTCTGGATATGGGTCATAGTAGCCTGGAAGTCACCAGCAGCATCGGAGGAGTTCAGGGTGAAAACGAGCTGTAAGTCATCAGCATAATTATATGCGGTGACTTTGTACATGCGGCCCCTATTGTTTTCCTTGAGATATTATAAATTAAATATTAATGCGGACAGAGGAGCCTTGAGGGACTCCGCAGAAAGAATTAATTTTGGGGGCTGTAAAAGACCCTAGCCGGACAGACTGGGTGCGCTCCGATATGAAAGATTGCAGCCAGCCCAAAGCAGAATCTCTAAGGCCGGCCTGTTCGACACGGTTGACCAGAATGGAATAGTCAACCGTGTTGAACGCTGCAGACAAATTGAGAAGCACCAAAGCCTGATGGAGATTTTTGTCGTCATTGGACCTCAGGGTGTTCTGGACGGCAAGTATCACTGCCTTGGTGGAGTGACAAGGCCGAAAGCCTGCCTGATTAGGTTGCAGGTACTCAGTGTTTTCAATAAATTTCGAGAGGCAGTTGGTAACATGAGCCTCCAAAATTTCTGAGAGGTGTAGGGCAGGAGAGAAATAGGCCGATAATTTGTGAGGTCGAGAGGGTCTATACCGGGCTTTTTTGTGAGTGGAATTAGTAAAGCCTGTTTAAAACTGCGAGGGACCGTGCCAGAAATAAGGGATTCGTTAAGCAGTGGTATCATGCCATGAGGGATGGCACGTCCAATTTCCCTCATAATGTGAGGTGGGCATATATCCTCAGGGGATCCTGATTTTACTCGTGTCAACAAGTCTGAGAAAGTTTTTAGGTCAATAAGGGTGAAGGAGTGTAATGTAGAGGGGTCGTAAAAGCAGTCGTCCAAGATGGCACAGACAGGGGATTGAAATATATTTTGTTTTATGGCGGCTATTTTTTCACTGAAGAAGTTATTCAAGGAGTCGCAGAGTGTTTGTGTGGGGACTACCGGGGGGCAAGTTCTGTCATCGTTGCACAGCTCGTTCACAATGCTGAATATCTCCTTCGACCTATTTGTAGAGTTTAAGATTTTTGTCGAGAAATATTCGGCCTTGTGGTGAAGAAGAATTTTTTGATAAACTTTCTTAGCCAAGCAATAAGCTACCCTGTCTTGTGGGTGATAGTTGGATCTCCATGCTCTCTCTTTCTGTCGTACTTCAATTTGAATTTCTTTAGATCGGGTGTAAGCCACTTATGGGCATTAATGCTTCAGTCCAAGATAGCCCCCATTTAAAGAGAGAATGAATCCAACCTTCGAAAAGGAGATTGATATCATGGAACGTACCAGTTCTGAAACAAAAACTACTCCTGCCACTCTAAGTCTTTTAGATTAACGTGATTGAAATCTGTTGCAAGAAATTCGGTTACTTGAAACCCCACATGAACTTAGATATAAAACATTCAGTATCAGTGCTACCCCTCAATAAGAAGTTGAACATTGGGCGGCTTACAAATATGGATAAAAATCACTCTAAATACAGAAACGTCAATTCTGGATATCCCCTCAAAAGACATCCTTGGGGTACTTGTACTCACTCCCGAAGTTAGGTGGGATGCCCGTACCATCCCTCTTGTTTGCGGACAATACCATTCGAATATCCCAAACATCAAAGGGCCTCCAAACTGTATTATTTTCATCTAGTAACTATTGTGCCACGAAAGGCCTGGAAATTAATTATAATAAAACAAAGTATATGGCAGTCAGACTGCATAAAACGTTCAAGAAGAATTTGACTATCCTTTTTTTTATTTATAAGGTTTTATATAGAGCAAACGTGACCCACGAGGGTATCAGAGCGCTTTACAGTATACAGTTATTAAAGTCAAGTCAAGTCAAGTCAGAAAATTTATATAGCGCGCTACATACCCAGAGGGTCTCAAGGCGCTTGAAGAAGGGTGGGGAATTATTGGTCAAAAATCCAAGTTTTAAGTTGCTTTCTGAATGCTGGGTGGTTTTGTGTGAGGCGAAGGTGAGTGGGATGTGAGTTCCAGGTTTTGGCTGCTAGGTAGGAGAAGGATCTTCCTCCCATGGTGGTTTTGTTGATGCGCGGTACAACAGCAAGGGCTTGGTTGGAGGAGCGTAGCTGGCGGGAGGGGGTGTAGAAGGAAAGTCGTGTGTTGAGGCATTTGGGTCCAAGTTCGTAAAGTGCTTTGTGAGCGTGGGTTAGGAGGCGGAATGTTATCCTCTTATTAACGGGGAGCCAGTGGAGGTTTTTCAGGTGACTAGAGATGTGGTCTTTACGCGGGATGTCTAGTATGAGTCTGGCTGATGCGTTCTGTATGCGTTGGAGTTTTTTCTGATTTTTTGCGGTGGTACCGGCGTAAAGGGTGTTTCCGTAGTCCAGGCGGCTCGTGACCAGTGCGTGGGTGACCGTTTTTCTAGTTTCGGTGGGAATCCAGCGAAATGTTTTTTTGAGCATGCGAAGAATGTTGAAGCAAGATGATGAAACGGCGTTGACTTGTCTGTTCATCGAGAGTGAGGAGTCCAGGATGACGCCCAAGTTCGTGCGTGGTCCGTCGGGATGGGTGCTTTTCCAAGGGCCTCTGGCCACCAGGAGTCATCCCAGGCGGAGGGGTAGGTACCTAAGATAAGGACTTCTGTTTTGTCTGAGTTCAGTTTCAGACGGCTGTGCTTCATCCACTCGGCTACTTCTTTCATTCCTTCATGTAGGTTGGTTTTGGCGGTGTTCGGGTCTTTGGTGAGTGAGAGGATCAGTTGAATGTCATCAGCGTAGGAGATGATGTTGAGGTTGTGTTGGCGTGCGATGGTCGCGAGGGGGCTCATGTATACGTTGAAGAGGGTGGGGCTGAGTGAAGATCCTTGTGGCACGCCGCAAATGACTTCAGTGGCCTCTGATATGAATGGTGGAAGGCGGACTCTCTGAGTTCTTCCGGTAAGGAATGAGGTGATCCATTCCAGTGCTTTTCCTTGGATTCCGATGTTTCTGAGGCGTTGTAGCAGGGTGCTATGACAGGCTGTGTCGAAGGCTGCGGAGAGGTCAAGGAGGATGAGGGCGACTGTGTCTCCATTGTCCAGTAGAGTACGAATGTCGTCTGTAGCTGCGATGAGTGCGGTCTCAGTGCTGTGTTTTGCTCGGAATCCGGACTGTGAGGAGTCGAGAGATTTGTTGGTAAATAGATGAGGTAGTATGCAAGCATATGATAGTAATAATTTCGTACAAAACAGGTATATAGTGTATGGATAACATATGTGACCAGTAGTCAAAACATAATACTTGGTTATTAAACATTAGGTGGTTGAGGTCATAAACATACATATAATATTCTCCTTCAATACACAAGAGGTAGGCAGTGAAATGAAGATCATGTAGGAGACTCGTGATCAACCTAGAATTCAGTCTTAGGACGTGAATTTGCTCATAAGGAGTATATTTACTTCTTTTTTGAAGGCGGTAAAGGAGGAGATTCCACGTATCCCAGGAGGTAAGGCGTTCCAGATCTTTGAAGCAATCGCTGCGAAAGCTCTGCAACCAGTTCTCTTTTTATGGAAGGATTGTGGTTCTAGAAGTAAAGAACTCGTGCTACATAGTTGTCTGCATCCTCCCGATTGCTCCAGCTTTAGAGCTAAGTAACTGGGTGTATTGGAATGCAGAGATTTGTGGGTCATGAAAAGCGACCTTAAGGTGTATTCTTGCCGCGAAGGGCAGCCAGTTCAGAGCTTTCAGGGTTGGAGAGATGTGGCTTTTACTTTTTGTTCCTGATACAAGTCTTGCTGCAGCATTAAGCGATGCCCTCAGCACAGCCAGCTTGTTTTTGGGGAGACCGCAAAGAGTGGTGCTTCCATAGTCTAATCTTGGTAGCACTAGGGCTTGCAATGTCATTTTTAGGTCGACCTGTGGGAGGAAGGATTTGAGTTTCCTTAGTATACTCAACTTCTGATTAGCTCCCTTGGTGGCATTAGTAATGTGAGCTTGCATATTTAGGTGTTTTTCTATGGTAACTCCCAGGGACTTCGCAGAGTCAATGATGAGGGGAGCAAAGTCAAATGAGCTTAGGTTTTTAAACCATAGATCTATCTTAGGAGTGCGATTGGGTGGGAAGATGAGATGGAATTCTGGGTTTTTTGGTATTAAGCATGAGATGGCTGCCAGTGAGCCAGCTTTACGTGTTCTGTAGGATAGCATTGAGGGAAATGAAGTCTTCTGGAGTGGAGATTTTCAAATACAGTTGGGTGTCATCCGCATACAGGTGATAGAGAATGTTAGCTGAGTTTAAGGCATTCGCCAGGGGTCCATTAGTAGGTTGAAGAAAATGGGTGATAGTGCTGAGCCCTGTGGAACGCCTAGGGTGACCGCGGAGGCTTGAGAGAGTGAATGATTTGTCTTGATTCTTTTGTTCTGTTATTTAGGAAGGAGAAGAACCATTGTAACCCTGTGCCCGTAAGGCCCATCCTAAGTTTCTATAGGGACAAAAGGTTGTCCTGTTTAAACATGTAGAAGGCAGTGGATAAGTCTAGAAGTATCAGTAGGCATGATTCGTTGTGGTCTAGCATTTTTAGTATGTCATCCATTATGTGGGTGAGTGCAGATTCAGTGCTGTGACCCTGCCGGAACCAGATTGGTGTTAGTCTAGGAGGTTGTAGTCCTCGATATGGTTACATAATTGTATTTGTACACATTGTTCCAGCAATTTCGCTAAAGTGGGATGTTGGATATAGGGCGGTAGTTGTTGATATCTGATGGGATGGCGTGAGATTTCTTTATTATAGGTGTGACCTGCCCCTATTTAAGACAGTCGGTATGGAGCCTTGTCTCAGAGAGGCGTTTACAATTTTTGCCCATAGGGGTTGAATAGATGTTTTTAACATTTCGAATTGGGCAGGAGGAAGGGGATCCGAAAAGTGATTGGAGGGGTTGATTGCTAGCAGAGTGTTATAGATTATTTGTCCTAGACCAGAGACTAGAATATGTGCCAAATTTTAATTACCTGTGTATCACAATAGACACACTATTTACTTGGCACCTGCAGCTACAAAAAAGTAGGTCCACTCTGACTCAAAATGCCGCACTCAATGCCGCACTCATATTAAAGAACAGCAGAATAGCATTAGTAAGGTGGTATCTCCCGCATTTGAAGTATATAAATTTAGGGCGCAAGCAGAAGCCCGGTACGGTGCAGTACTTTGGTGGTCACTTGCAGGAACATGTTTATTTTATTATGAGGCTCTTGTCCCTTCCTGTAAGAACACCCATGATCTCAATAATTATTGATTTGAATTTTAAGCATAATGATCACCAACCTCTTTTAAAACCATTGCTATTTTGCATTATATGGATGGATTACTCCAGAGTACTCCAAATACAAAGAAGGCTTAGAAGAGATTTTAAGGTTTGACCAATCCACTAGCCTTTTATGGGTAAAGCATGTGTGTACATGGTTCTGCAAATTAGGGCTGGTGTTTCCCAAAAGTGGTTAATCCCCAATGTTACCCTGCTCGAAAAAAACACTAAAAACTGCATTTTGGGCATACATTCAAAACACTAATTCCCATAGTTCTGCAACTAGTAGGTTAAAACAACAATTTATTCTGTTCCAACCCTTCCCATTGTTCGAGCCATACTGTAAAGGATCTCACCTTGGTTTCTGCAGGAGCGTCCAGGAACCAAAGACAGGTCCACAACTTCCCACCAACACCCAAGTGACTATCAAACACTAGATCACGAGTGTGCTTGCGGGGAAGAAGGGAAACAAAACAAGGAAAGGTAGGGGAAGAATCTGTGAGGCGATACCCTCTGCTGGTGGTTGCATGAATCTCTTCCACTGGCTGGATTGGCCCTAGACAGGAGCTGAAAGGAAAGGAAGAATTTACAAGGTAGTAGAGAAGGAAACAAATAGGTAGTTATTCTGCAAGCACGTTCTTCCTGTACATAACTCTTTCCTCTGTGTGCAGAATCTGTAAGTCGAGGGAAAAGCTGATTGGTAGTCTTGGCCTCAGGTAACGATGGGAGGATCCTATATTCAAGGAAAACAGGAAGACCTTTAGGCTTATATACTGGATAATACTCTTCTAACACTCCTCCTAACTCTTTCCTCACCATTCGTACATACAGGGGTTTAGCCGAGGATCAGTCCTTGTGTAATAACAGGGCTACTTCACCAGAACTGAAAGTCACACAGAAAGGGAAATGAACGTTAACAACTGTGGCTATAAAAGTGGCAGGAAACAGCGCATGGCGCTGCTTTTGCTTGTTACCAGTCTTTGAGGATGGCTTCAGGCTGGATAGGAGACTTCTTGAAGTAGATGACCAGCAAACAGGAAATAAACGCTCCAACTCGAAAAGGCTTTAACAAATAAATAAAAAGTGGAAAAGCAAAAAGACGGGCAGAACTCCAGAACCCCCTTATATCCACCAAAGAACCTGCGGAACCGCCCAGCCTATGTCCGGACGGCCGACGGAACACAAGTCCGGTCGGCGGGCGGAACCAGACCGGGAGCAGTCCAGCCGGCCCTGCGGTGACCAAAAGGAGAGGAGTCCGGCCCTGGGGAAACTTCAAACACGGGGGAAGTAACAATATAATCCGGGCTCGTGTGGAGTGGCAGCACTACAGGATTGCGGGACTCGAACACGGCGTCGGTAAAGAGAAATCGGGAATCCTGTAGATGCAAAGCAATGCAGAGTTTCGGATAACAGGTAGTCAGGAACACAGAAGTAACGGGTCGCGGCAAGGCTAGAACGCAAAGCGTTGCGTCGAGGGGAAGTCAGGCTCTTAAGCCTGCCTGACCTCCTCACGCATGCGCGTTGCCAAGCCGCCATCCTTCCGGCTACGGGAGCAGTTTTGACACATACTTAGACGAAGTCCAACCCAACTTGCAAAATCACTATATATGAAGTTTTGCTCTGGTGTCTTATGAGTGCATTCTAACACTGTAAAATGAGGTTCCATTAATGGGGAGTTTAATGATTATTGTCGTCTATGTCAAACTTATATACCAGAATATTACCCCCATATACTGTTTTTCTGCCCGGCATATGCTTCACCGAGGCGCAAATCGATTAAACATATATGTCAGAACCTGGGAATTAGATCGTGTGACGATGTGACAAGAATTTTAAAGACTGAAATCACTCAGAAAATTGTCTTGAGTGTCAGTATATTCACAGCAAATTGAAATCTAAGAACAGAAAATGGTATGAAATTTTAATTAAGTACTTTGTTCTGAGGTTTTTTTAGCCCCAACACTCTCTTTAGTAGCACCTATATGTTACTACCCTGCAAAAGAGCGCATCTTGAATTGTCTATGAATTTTATGCACTCTGCACTTTATATTGGATTCAAGACAGCGTACAGTGCAAATTCCATTACTCTATTCCCATCCTGGAAATTTTATTACCCCCTGTTCAAATGAAAAGATTTGAAAACCGATTTTTGTTAATGTATTTTAATTCTTTTTACTGAGCTAATGGTTTTAGACCTAATAGAAATGTGCATTAACTGTCTAAGGACCGACTATGAAGATAATTAATGTAACTATGGATATTTTATTTGCTATTGATTTAACCAAATAAAGATTTTTGATTGGAAATTGTGGTACTGTTTCACATGATCGTATGATTCAACGGACCATTGGGTTTTACTCCTTTACCTTGACCTGCAAAAAAACCTTGTAGAAAACGGCTATACCCTGATTCAATACTGGTTTATGTTGGAAAGTAGTATCTGCTTCTTATGGTTACCCCTACTTTTTGCTGATGTCACACTGTTTTTGGACTAGTCAGACTGGGGTCCTGCTAATCAGGACCCCAGTCAATCTGTTTTTTTCCTTCAATTGATATGCATGTACTTTAGGTACACTACATATTCAATTCTGGGGTACCCTTATCAGTCCCTAGTATATGGAACACCATGTACCCAGGGCATAGGTAGCCCAGAGGCTGTCCATGACCTGAAGCATGTATTATGCCACGCCTGAGAGGCTATCCAAATTGACACGACAAGCCTCCTACAGCAGATTGTGTAAGCTGGTGCTTGCACCACTTACTTAAGATATAGGTTCACTATATCTATTTAAATCACTACACTTAAATACCTATCAGTCACCCCTATTGTGGAAATATGCTTTTTAATGAGCGCACCAGTGCGGGGTTTATCCTTCTCTGTCCACGGGTCCTTGAACTAACAAAATAGAGATTGACACTGAAGCTGGAATTCAAAATAACAAGTTTATTCCTGCATGAGTGAAACCACATCCATACAACACCCTCAAGTGTTCCAGGAGGTTGTAGCTTGAATACACAGACCATGGTGCTTATATACAGAGTTTTCTGCACTGGTAAACATGTAGTTACAAATGGAAGGTGCAAGTCCACACAGGAATAACTACCGACTAACATGGGCAGATGGAGATCACTTAGTTAGCAAAGTGGGAGGGGGAACAGGACTGCTTATAGTGGCTAAAGATGTAACTGTTGATCACTCTTTGCTAAGTGCATTCAGCAGCTGCAGGCCTTTTCTCATACATTGCTTTGGCTCAGTACAGAAGGAGTTAACTAAAGAAGATGACACAAGCAGAATAGAAAGGCAAGCAACAGTAAAGAAGGAAGAATTACATGGCTAACAAAATGGTTGCACAAACAAGATGGCTTCAGCTCATGTTAACGCCATAATTTTCGATTTACACACTATGGCATGCCTTAACAACCCTGAAGGCAGGGTGCTGGGTTTTACGTGAGCGGGTGCCCCTGCATGATCAGAGCCTCTCCGCAGCCTTTGGAGACCATTCCCCAGGGTGATCTGTGATGCAGCCAGAAATATATGTTTAAGTGCATTATAACCTCTCTGTAAATGCTAACTTTAGAAACATGACATGTTTGGTGTCAAACATTAGTTTTAAACACCTTGGAATCATACATTCACACCAGTAACTGGTGTGGGAGGTGTGATTCCACCCTTCCAAAAGGACATATGTGGATTACCGGTCTACCTGGTGCCAGTTTTCACGGCCTGGGCAGCACAAAGTGGACGCTTCTAGCCACAGACCTGATTCTGCTCTCATGCTGCTGAGCCAAGCTCGAGCAGAGGAAGGCATGAAAATAGGCATTCTGTCACAGCGAGGTGTGACCAACTCCCAGACAGGGTTTAGTGTATTGGGGCAGGGTGGGTGCACTCTGCAGAGAGACACCAAATGTGCCCCTAGTGCGCACTTTCTGGCACTCTCATAGTCCAGCTCAAACCACTTCTGGGAGCCATTTGCTCCTGCTATGGTATTAAACTGGACAAAGGACATGGGTGTAGCCACCCCTCTGTCCTGCCCCTCCCCTAGGAGGGTTCACAGTATCTTTCCAACCCCTTCCCATGGGTATGAAGTGGGTTACCTGACTACAGAACTATATAATTTACCTGTAAAAGATGCTGCTAAGATGAAACCAAATATGTTGACTGCCTGCATGACGCTGGTCGACTGAAGAATCTCCCTCGGAGTCAATGAGTTACTACCCTGCAAAAGCAGGCACCTAAACGCAACTGACTGGTTTGCTTCTCCAAAGCTTCTGAGGATTTCAGCAACACAGGATTGCTGAGAGGGCATATCAACCTAAGGGACCTTCAGGATCCCACCTCCTGAGACCAGTATCCCTTGTGGGGACCGTGCAACCTGAACCCCTGTGCACCATGTACTTTTTCAGCAGCATATGCTTTTTGACGATCCCTGAGGCCGTGCTTTGGACTACGTATAGCCCCAACCCCAAGCAACATTTCCACTGAAGATCTCTGGCCTCCACTCCACGAGTGCTCGGTGGGCTGCTGCTTTGTGAATCTACTCAAGGTCCCCTCGCGGTCCCTGGTCTGTTGGCCTGTGGGTCCTGGTGAGGGTCACCTTGTTTATTCTTGGGCTCCCCTGGTTTCTCCAGACGTGTCCTGACTCTCCATTGCTTGGAGAGTCCCCTGGACCTTGCTGGGACACACCGTAACCTGTTTCTTCTGACTGCATGGGTTGCATTTGCCAAGACTTGTTGGTGTTCCAGCCAGACATCGACCCCTCAGCACTTGACATCCTTTGTGGACATCTCACCTCTGGACCGTGGTCATCCTCGACATCTCCTGGTCCCCGTGGCTGCAGAGTCAAGCAACCCTTCTTCAGTTCTGAAGCACTGGACATTGATGGGCATTCGACTACCAAGCCCCTGGTCACCTGAAGTGATCCAGACTCTGTACCCTCTGCTTCAGGTTCTTCGCACCTCGAATCCAGGCTTGGATTCCACCAGACATTCTTCACCCTCCTGGCAGCAGGACTTCTTTGCAGCTCTCCTTTGAAAACAACAAAGTTTTCCGCCACCACTTGACCCCTATGCACCCGGCTCCTCTGGGATAGGAAGTTCTAAGGCCACCCCACCAGTGAGTACTGAAGTACCTGTGTTACCTAAGTTCAAAGGGTTTTCTTGAATTCCTCTTTGAAGTGTCCTTAACTTGTAAATTTGCAAGTGCAACTTTCCTATAGAGTTGTACAGAGCACCCGTCTGTGTTTCCTCACTGCACCCGTCCTCCGTGGCCTCCCTGTGTCACTCCTCTGGGTGGTTTCTTGGGGTCCTAGTGATTCTATATGCTCTAGGCACTGTCTAGTTAAGTCATTGTTATTATACAATTTTATTAGTATATGGTTCGGTCGCCCCCTGGAGCCCGCTGTGTATTTTGCTATTTACGAATGTACTATTGATTCAGTATTGTGTGCTTTGTGCCCTAGTCTTGTGTAGAGACTAGTAGAGAGGGATGTGTGATCATACATTGCGCTTCACAACATCGCGGGCTTTAACCCCTTGGTGAATATATCGCAAAGCCCAACACTTCGCCATCTTTTACATCGCACTTAGTTAGAACGGCAATGCGTTGATTTCTATTGGTAAGCATGAAACATCACAGGCGCTTAAATTGCACGTCATGTCAACGCGATACATAATTATGCACACATTTCTTCTATTTAATTATTACAGGTCGCCGACCATGACAGTTTTAAGATAGACACACACGCACCAGAAAGTAGGCCAGCAGGCTTAAGTAATCTATGGCAATTTTAATTGCATCTGCTCAGCATATAATAGTGCACGTTTTCCAGAATGTAAATAATCGCCTCCGAAATTAAATGGAAAAGTTAGCAATCTCTTTACTGTGAAATCAAAAATCTTTATTAGGCAGATAAAGAAGGTACTGGATGAATTGGGATTTTGAGTAATGTTGAAAGAATGCACATCTGAATGTTTTCCCACATACACATTTACCCAGGAGAGACTGGCAAAACGTGCAAGAGTAAACATAATGGAATTTTTGCAGAAGTACACATTTCTGCAGTTATTCCGGTTTTAACACTGGTAATACTACTGCAGTACCTCCTCCAGAGATAAACGCACCCTGCTATATTGAATTCTGGTAGCGGTATTACCAAATCAATGGCGCCTGCCAAATCACCTGCCTCAGATGAGAGTCCCCACGCTGTTTTCCCTTCTTTCCTTCCAACTTCTCCTCACGCCTCTATCTTTCTCCTTTGTCTGACTCTTTCTTCAATTCTCACTCTTGTCTCTGCCACTCTATGTTCCCAATGATTCCCCCTCCACTCTATCAAAAACTATTTAATTCTATTATTTTCCTTTCCTCACTTCCGAAATGGGATTTTGTCTTTTTCATACACATTTATCTTTCCCCATGTTGACCCAATCAGCCTTGAAAAAAGCCCACGGCCTAAACAGGCCCTTTGGGTGAAACACTTGTCGGCTGTCCTACTATACTGTGAAAAATGAAATAAAACGTAAGCACGCTAAACTTTCAAAGAACTCCTGAATTTTCTTATGAACCTTTATTGACAATTGTGAGGGCACAATCCTCTACCTTTCTTCATGCAATCTTTTCTTGGATGCTCTGCAGATGAGAACCATTTCAATGTGCTTCTTTCCAGTTGATGGCAATGATGCGTTCATAACATATACAAACAGCTTAAAAATAAAGAAGTCTGATGGCCCTGATACTGTTCAGCAGATCTCTATGAAGTTTAGATAAAAACATAGGCAACGCTTATGTGCATTCTTCAACACAGTCTACAGCAGGTACTACGTACCTCGATCTTGAACATAAAAACCAATTGCATATACAAAAAATGCAACTGCCTTGATCCTGCAACCTCCAGCTCAATTTAATTCCTGGATAGAAGAAATGGGTATTTTGGACCAGCAACTCAAAGCCCTGATGAAAGCACATCAACATACACGACAGCCAGGGTTAGATATGATATGGATAGGGGATGCACAGATAACAGTGCAATCAATGTTGGTGCTCAAAAAAGATATATATTGGACTTGCTCAATTTTAGGTTGAGCCTAGCAGAGCGCATACACTGCTCTGCGAAGTATGGTGTAGGCATTACATGTGCTTCAATCCGGGCCATCGCTTGTCATTCTGGGTTCTGGGTGCCTCTCTAACTTCCTTCATTTTGAATGGTAAATGTGCCCGTTTGTCCCTCCTATGGGTCTGTCATTCCCTCCCATAGTGACAGGCCCCGTTATAGGGCTCATTCAGCCTCTTTCCAACACAGTTCATTTCGCACACTTCGAATTCAAATGTATTACTGAAATGCTGCATGAGAACCCTTGATCCAATTTTCTAAATGTGTTACCTATTTAAATAGCATCGCTATGAAAAAAAACAATCTGCTAATGAATCTAGCTCTCCTGCCAAGCAATAATTTCTGTGCACAGCCTGATTACAATAAGTATTAAGGCGTGTCAAGCATGGCAGTTGTCTCTTCTTTCGGCTGGAGGGATTACAATCATAAAGATTGCCCTTAAATTGGCCACGCTGCATTAGTCCTAACATTGACTTTGGTTTTAAAAAGGTCATGCAAGAGCTGTGGCATAATAATTAATGAAGTAGAGGGTCCTACTCTATTGATCAGATATTCAAATTAATGCAGAATTATGCTGAATTATATTTATGATTTCTGTACAATTTATAAAGTGGCAGTGTAGGAAGCTGGCTCTGTATATACTATGACACATTGAGGTATAGTGTGCACAAATTCAAGTGGATTCCCTGAGGCTTTACCGTGGCGCATGTACATCATAAGAATTCTCTCTTTTGTGGTAGTGTGGGTCAGCAGTTAGGCTTATCAGAAAGTAGTGTTAAGCATTTGTTGTACACAAACAGGAAAGAAGTGTCTACACACACTCAATGACTACATCTGCGACAAATGCTTGGTAAAAATAATATTTTTAGTATATTTATTTTATAGAACCAAAGATACTTTGAAAAGCATGAATATTGCAAAACGCATTTACATGCAGCAATATAAAACGTTGATGCTCAGTGCCTTTTTCAACAATACGTTATCCTATAGGTGGAAACACAATCAGCAATATGCAAGTAAGTAAACAATTTACGATATTGAGTTTCTGGAGAAAAAAAATCAGTACCATGTAAGGTTCAGGTAAGTGACAAAACTGCACTCAGCCACCCCAGTGCCGCTGGGAGTGCAAAGGTCAAACTCAGTATCTGGTACCAATGTTATCCAGAGAAGAAAGAGTGCAATGGAAGTGGTACTACTTACAGTAAATAGCACGGTTTGGTAACCGAGCCTCTGGAGGTTAAGGTAAGCACGGGGGGCCACAAGACTGCACCTGGCCGTCCCTTTACCTCTGGAGGTGTAAGATTGGTGCTGAGTGCCAACACAGCGTCCGGGGCCGAATGCAAACCAATAGGGAATCTCAAAGTCAGAAAAAGGCTGATTGGCCTCCTGGCTTGAACTTGCAAAGGAGACCTACAGCTGCGCACATAAGTTGGGATGTGCTGGAGGATCAGGACACTGTTGTTGGTTGTCCCCAAGGCCCACAGTTGCAGGGGTGTCCTTTGGCATCGGGAAGCAGCTTACAGGTGCAGGTTGCAGTAGGGTGCTCGTTGTGAAGTGCGTGCAGGTGTCAATGTGGAATCCAGCAGGGGTCAGCCCACTGTGGACTCTTGCTTAGTCATGCTGGGAAACCTTTTCTGGACCGGTGGTCACTGGAAATTGGGCCGTGGGCGTCTGGTGCATAGGTAGTTGGTTTCGCAGTTCCGCAGGCAGAGCTTTGGTTGTTAAAGTTGGTTTTCCTTAGGACAGGTCTGTTGTCCACAGGAGATCAGGAGTCTTTATTGAAGGCAGACAGCCCTCTCAGAATTTTGGAGGTTGCTGGTCTGCGGAACGAGTCGTGGTAGCTGCACAATTCGCAAACAGACTGGCAGGGCTTGGATCAAGTCAGTGGCTGGATCTTCTTTTCATGCAGGGATCAGCTCTTTTTATCCTTTTCTTCATAGGTCAAAACCTCAATCCTCAGATTACCGATGGAGTGCCACTAAATACAAAAATTTGGAGTCTTTCAGGATTCAGAAGGTAGTAGTCATTGGGCTACTTACCTTTAGGGTACCTACACTCTTTGTATGTTCACTCCCTCTGGTAAATAGGGTTAGGGATATATCCCTCCACAGAGTCCTCCATAACAATATGGAGGATTCCCAAAGGAGGGGGGTGTGGCCTGCAGCCGATGAGAGCAGACGTGAGCTGAGGAGCTCCAATTGCTGCTTCCCTGAGTTTACTATCCTGAACCCCAAATTATCTGGGGATGGCAGATTTTAATTTGGGGAACACCTGGCACACTTCAGCAGTGGTACCGTGTCCAGGCTGCCTGATTTGCTGTGTCACAAAGGAGAATCCTGGAGCTGACTAGCCATTGAAGCGCAGTGTCAGGTTAGGGTCCGGTCGCCATCTTAACAGACCACAATGATCGTAACTCACAGCCCGGACAGCGGAGTTTGCCTGCAGAGCCCTTCTTGACCTGGCGAGTCCCTGATGGAAAAGATGGTGGGATAGGGATGCTGAAATCCAGACGATCCCTGCACGGGAGCGGACCAGCGGACCAGTGGACCTGGCTGCTGGGACGGTGAAGGGGTCCTGACCCCCTGTGGAGCCCCAGCCATCTGGTGAGTGCCAGAAGACAGTGGTGCTGCTGGAGCGGTGCAGAAGCTTCTGACTACAACCCCCCACATCTGGGGATGGTGAAGGGGAGTCCTTATGAGACCTGGATAAAGCGGAGCCCGCGGGGAGAAGGGCCCTAAGTTGTAAGCCCAGGGCAGCAGAAGGTGCGCCCAAAACCAGAGACCCCAACCTCGCACACGTCCCTGCTCAGGGTTACTGTGGAGAACTTTTGCCTGTATGCCGCGGGGAGGTGGTCTGAGCCCGGCGGCGCCGCTCACAAAATAGCGAGCGCGCCATAAATGTCCGCGAGCAGCTGCCATGGTGGAGGGATGTCCCTGCGGCCCCAGAGAACCACGACGAGCCTCCAGCGGGGAAGAAGCCATACGGAGGCGGTGACACGCTGAAGACCCAAGCGATATTACTGCATGCCCGCTGGAGCCAGGTGACGTTGGGTGGAGGAGGTCTGAAAATTGAGGCAAGCCTGGACAGACCTGTTGGGTCCCCAAGGATATCCAGGCAGAATTCCAATGCCTCAGGAGTAAAGCTGATGCCTCAAACTTCACTAAGAGTAACGCCACCCTGCGTTCTAAAGAACAGGCTGAGTGACCGGGTAATCCCAGAAAAAGAAGCGACCAAGTCCAAAGGTCTATCCGCTGAAGTAAGGTTCGATGGGACCGGACAGAAATAACTGAGACATCACACACCCAGTGTCCTTTCTAGCTGGGGTAAAAGGTGGGTTGCACCCGAGAGTAACTTATTGTTATTTTTCTTCTTGTTTCCACTGCAAACTTACGCAGGAGGTATGCAACTCAGGACTACAACAGCGGTACCAGAAAAGTAGGTAACTTGGTCTCCAAGAAATAATAACTGGTTCCAGTGTATCCAATAATAAAGCGATAGCGATAGCTTCACGCGAAAATAACCAGCGATCCTACCTTAGGACCTAGAATGTTTGTAATTGTCAATAAAGTTTTTTATAGTCCGTGATTCAATTCCTCCGAACCACAGTACTGCTATGCACGTAGAAGGAGAAGCGTCTTCTCTCCGTGTTGCACACGTGACACCAGCATCAGGGAGCAGAGAAGAATACCGTCTCTCCCGACGATCGGCGCAAGTCGGGTGTGTGTAAAAATTAAGTTTGTGACTAAAAAACCAAGGTAAAAAGAAACACAACCAGAACAGTGTCTACCCGTTAACGTCACGGGGCTCACTAGAAGTCTTTAGTGAAAGTGAAGTTGCCAAAACAACGTGACAAGGCAGCAACAACCACCCCACTGGGAGAAGCTGGGCAAAATGAATCAAAGGGTAGCAGGTCTTCGTCGGTACAGGGCGTCCCAGCAAACTCGGGAACAAAAACCAGAACGATTCCCGCAGTCACAACTCCCGCTCAGGACTGGAAGTAAAGCGGGCACATCAGCAACAGAAGGGGAGACAATGAGTATCACACCAAGGGGGAAGGGGCTTGACAAGAAGGGAATCCTCAGGTGAACGGGATCGGGAAGAAAAGCCAAGCGCCGCCATTACCGCGCTAGGTGGTTAAATTACTCCCACCAAGATCATGTGACCTGCTACAGGGTAGCATGGGACATCACACCGCTCCTCCCCGTGTAGGAATTATGGGACTTGTAGTGCAGCTTGCTATTCCCTTCTAGAGGGCCTAACAATACACAGGAAGGGACACCTCTGCTGGGAACGAGCAGTGGAGGAGAGTCTTCACCCAACTGTGTGGGGACCGTCAGAATAGCAAGTGCAGATCACAGGCCTGCAGGAAAGATTCACTGGTGGGTGTACTAGTAGTGGCTAGCGCTGAATATCTGTGACAACTACATGCCCACAATATGGGTCCCTGCTACAACCCCCCCATCCCCCCATCAGGTGAGCTGACTACCAATCAGGAGGGGGACGACCAAGACCTACGCGGTTAGAGTACGGACTGCCCTTTAACCAGTGATGGAGAACTGTGGGATCACCACCGGCACAGGGGGCGCATCTGGACATCGGCTGCGCAAAATCTGGTGAGTGGCTATCCTTAACATACGCCAATAGAAGGAGGCTGCCGGGAGTACTAGAGACGAGCTTATGCAGGAGAGTGCGGAGTACTGCCCCCGGGCCTCTAAGAAGGGGGGGTTCATCGGTGGAACTGCTCGGCCACGACTCCTGCAGTGGGCGAGCCAGCCCGAGACAGTGGCGGTGTCTTCATTGCGGGGCGAGAGGTCGCGTGGGGACAGAGGTGACCTAGAGGAGCTGGTAGAATCCCACTGAGTTGACCACAGGAAGCACAACACTCGAGTCGACACCACATCGTTACGCCATGGATGGGAAATGGGGAGAACACAAAGGAAGCGGGGGCTCGCTGTCCTCGGTGCCCCAGGGACTCACTCTGAGGAGGAAGATGATTTGCCTGACACAGCGGGAGCCCCATTCTCTCGCAGGCCCACCCTGGCTGACATCATGCAGGCCATAACGGCCTCCTGAGAAGCATTGGAGGGGAAAATTGATGCTATCGGAGCGGACCTCAACCTGCTCAAAGATCAACATTGTAAACTCAAGGACAGAGTGTCCAGTAGCGAAAAAGAGTTGTGGTCTGCTGGACTCTGTCCAGGAAATGCGCCGCTCTCTCACTGTCCTAGAATCTAATGTGAAAACTCTGTAAATGAGGGCTGAAGACAGTGAAGGGAGGTTAAAATGAAATAACATCTGCGTTGTCAGAATACCAGAAAAAACAGAAGGGACAAACATGGTCTAATATTTGAAAGACAGACCCGTCAGAGCCACCTTGGACCTGAGCCAATCACCCTTCTACACCCTGGAATGGGTGCACAGAGTTCCAGCTAAACCACCGAAGTCAGGGGCTCCTACCCGTCCTGTCGTGGCCTGACTCATGCAGACAGGTATCGCATTTTGCAGAGTGCCCGCCAAAAGAAGGACCTGCGTAATAATAATAGCTCCATCATGATTTTCTCAGACTTCACTAGGGAAGTGCAGCGCAGTAGAGTATCTTTTGCTGAGGTCAATACCAAACTACGCAGCTTGAACTTTTCCTAGGCCATGCTATTTCCCGCCCGGCTCCGAGTGGCAGACCAGAGGGGTACTCGTTTCTTTGGCACGCCAGAGGATGTTTGGGATTGGCTTGACACTCTGGGCCTGGGGGGTCATCACACTCCAGCAATTGGGACCCGCAGCTTAGCCCTCGTACCCTTGGGGCTAAAACCAAGACACCTTTGCCTAGAGAACTCCACCTGGAACATTGCAAGGCACTTCAGGCGGTGATATGGCACAGTCAAAAAAGCCCTTGTTCTCCTCTAAGTTGTCGTGGTCTCCATACTAGTAGGTCGGAGGCCTCGGCAGACTGCAGCAACAATGACAGCCTCGGAGCGGATATGCCGAAGATTACACCTCAAACAGACAACAATCTCATATGATGATTTTGGAATGACAATCAGCATGGAGACTTTGTGTCAATAGCAACTGATGGTGAGGTTCAAAAAGACAGAATGCACTGCAGGGAAGGCAACATTTCTCTGAGGAACATCCAGCAAAAGAAAGAAAGGGATTTGTATACCGAAACGGTTACGGGGAAGCGGCATCATGGAGTACTTATCGTGGCCCTTGTGTGACCACCCCCACAGCTGCTACTGAGCGACGGTTTGCTTTACTATGGTTTGGACAAAGACTCTTTGTTGGATGCCTGTCCTGGGGAGGGGGAGTTGGGACTGTTTCTGTAGTTGGGGTTTTATAAGGGGGCCCAGGCGTTTACGGGGATAACGTTTTTTAAAGGTTGTAATCATAGGCCACACCAAAGGGATCCTCATCAGGCTTGAATTGTCTTTCCAGGAATGTGAGGGGCATGCACTCTATGGTCCGGCATCATAAAATCCATGCTTATTTGATCCGAAGAGGCATTTGAATCGCATTTCTCCAAGAAACCCACATGCTAGCACAAGAGGGAAAGGCTTTGCAGCGCCGATGGAGGGGTCAGGCTTATTACACTTCATACTCTGCATATGCTTGGGGAGTGCTGATATGGATTCGGGCGGGAGTTCCATTCCAGTGCATGACACAGCTAATAGACCTGGAAGGCAGATATGTGGTGGTGTCTGGGAGGTTGGATGGAAGGGACCACACACTTGGTAGTATTGATGCATCCAAATCGGATCAGCAAGCCTTCTTCTCTCTTCTGTCAGGAAAACTGGTGGCTGTCCTCACGGGGCCCATCTTGATGGGGGGGGGTTGGCTTTAAATGTACTTTTGATGTTGCCCTTGACCGTTGCCACCCCCCTCCCCTCCCCCCATGCAACTTCACAAAAATTGGCTGACTCACAATGTCACTGGCTACAGAAATGGGGCTTAATTGACACATGGAGAGCACAACTTCCTATGACCCATGATTACTCTTTCTTCTCAGCCCTCCACGACCTGCATGTCAGATTAGAAGCTATTCTGTGTTCAGCTGATATGCATGGTTAGTTGTTGGGGTTAGTTGCAGTGAATACCTATCAGGACATTATCAGACCACAACCATGTCCTGATACAATTACAATGGCCATGTGCGTGACCTAAAATTCCCACCTGGCACCTGCGCCCGGAGACCCTGGATAATCAAACTTTTCACGCTGCAATAGGCACGGCTATAACTAACTATTTCCAGGTACAGCCACATCCTCCCTCATGGAATGGGACACCTTGAAAACGGTCCTTAGGGGGAGGTGTATTTCTGAGGTGGTTGGGGTAAGGAAAGTTCCCCGCGCCTTGGAAAAGAATAGACCCGAAAACCCAGCCAAGCAACAGGAACTGCTAGAGGCTAGGCTAGGGAGGCAGTTGCCACGCAGGTAGAACGGCTGCGCTGCTTGGATTACAAACAATACATAATTCGAGCGCACTCTAAGAGAGATAAATCGGAGGCCCTTCTGGCCTGGTTGGCCAACCCGGCTCGACAGGGATCAGTCATTTTGGAGGTCAGGGACCAAAATGGGGTGGCCAGGTACGACCAGCAGGGGATCAATGACATATTCTTAGCATACTATGCCTATTGCAGTCAACTGTCTCCAACGGAGACAGAGTTGCAGGGGTTCATGCACAACATTGAGCTGCCCAAACTAGATGAGGACACAGTAACCTTGTTAGGTTGCGAGGTCGAAATAAGGGAAGTGCATGGAGCCATCAAGAGTATGGCCCATAATAAAATGCCGGGTACTGATGGCCTACCAATAGAATTTTACCTTGCATTCATTTACCTCTTAGCTCCCGAACTCATGCAAACTCCCGGCCTCCACTAGGGAAGCGATCATCATTCCCCTACTAAGACTGGGTAAGCCGGCGTGGGACAAAACCGCGTACCACCCCTTGTCCTTGCTCAATCTTGATTATAAAATCTTGGCCTCCCATCTGCTCCTTACATGACCACCCTCATACATGTAGACCAATCCGGGTTCATCCCCTCAAGAAATACAGCGGTCAATGTTCGAAGCTTATGCACATACTGGACGCAGACACTTACTGTGCTGAGGCTGCCACAATATTTTCCGGGGACATAGAAAAGGCCTTTGACAGTCTTGAATGGACTTTCCTATTCCATATTAATGCGGAAAATGGGACTGGGGGCTGGTTTTGTGGACTGGACGGCCCTCCTCTATGCTGACTCCCCCGCCCGAATTAGAACTGGGGGACTGATCTCCGACGCTTGCAGGGTGTGACGTGGCACGCGCCAGAGTTGTCCCCTCTTCCTGTTACTGTTTCCGCTGGCGATGGAGTCCTTAGCAGCGCATGCCAGAATGGGGCGGGCATACCGGGGGCTTGATATAAATGGCCAGGTTCATCATATTGCATTATATACTGATGACCTTGTGCTGTTAATAGTGGATTCGGGTGTGGAACTCTTGGGGGCAAAGCGCTTACTCCAAGCACTTAGCAGAGCGGCAGGACTGAAGGTGAACTGGTCGAAATCCTGCCTCTTCCTGGCATGCGGGGATAGGATGTGCCTGCAGCACACAATAGGAGTCGCCTGGGAGGACAGATGTCTCCCTTACCTAGACACCCATAATTACCCCAAACAGGAGGATATCCTTGAGGTCAATATCGGGAAGGCCATTAGAGGGGCAAAAGCCAACTTTGAATTCTGCGGTTCTCTACCGTTATCAGTAGTTGGCCGAGTGGCCCTTCTTAAAATGATAACCCTCCTGCGGCTCTTGTAATACTTTGGGACCCTGCTGGTCTGGATTCTGGCAGCGTACTTCAAGCAGCTCCGTTCAATGATCATGGCCTTCCTCTGGGGCAAAGGCAGACGTAGGGTGGCGCTTAGCACACTCCTGCGACCAAGAGCAAAGGGCGGCCTAGCGGTCCCGGACTACGAAACCTATTACTTGGCAGCGCAGTTCCAATGGCTTACGCAGTGGGCAGTGGCGGTTTTACCATGGGGGCGTTTGGGCGCCGCCCCCCCTGTTTTCTCGCCGTGCGAGAAGAAGGCAGAAACAAATGGTAGTTATTTATTTATACCTACCATTTGTTTCTGCCTGCCCTTCTCGCACGGCGAGAAAGCAGTCAGCAACAAACTTCCTGTTCACTCGAGCCTCAGGGCAGGGGGCAGTGGCTTGGGGGAGGGGCTTGCCCACTGTTGTGAATACGGACTGTTTGTTTGGACAGCCTCTCAGGCTGTCCAAACAGACAGTATTAGCAACAGTGGGCAAGCCGCTCCCCCAAGCCTCCTCCCACTCTCCGTTCTGCAGCATGCAGACTAGGAGAAATGACGTATTTAGGGCAGCCGGCCGAACCAATCAGCGCCGGCTGCCATGGAGGGGAGGGAGGTTGCCTGCAGCCTTCAGTGACGAGTCTGACGACTCTGGTGACGAGGCATTAAAAAAATCCAGGATGGCGCGCAGGAGTCTGCAGTCTCGGCCCTCGGGACAGGACTCGAGCCAGAGCGGGAAGCCAAGCCAAGGTAAGTTTTTTTACTTTTATTTTTATTATTATGAGGCAAGGGATTATCGCTGTTTGGTGTAACGCGGCTCCAGAGGGCCTCCTTCACGCTGGTGCAGTAAGGTGTGCTGAGATCAGGAATTACGCCCGCCGATTTCAAATGTCACCAGCCGCGACTGGCAGTGGGTAACGAAATGAACCAGGGGGGGAAATGGGCGTGGAGGGGATCTTAGAGCCCTGATGTTGCTCTTCTGCATTATAATGAGGGTCCTGGTTAACACTGCGGCCCTCACCCTGGAGCTAGCCACGGCGTGAAAATGCTGGCACAGATATTTGCGCAGAGCTTCCATTGTACGTCCCTATGTACCGGAAATGCTGTTGATAATGTGTTGCGCCCTTCCACATGGTGGGACTTGGCAGAGGTTGGAAGCCTTGGCTGAGAGGGGACTGTCTACCATGGGAGACCTGAATGAGGAGGGGGCCATGGTCCAGTTTAATGGCCTGCAAACTCGCTTTGATTTACCTGGGGGTGATTTCCTGCACTGGGGTAAAGGACTTTCAGAACCTCCAACTTCCATGGGCTGCCAATACGTAGTGCTAGCAGCAGGCACTTTTAAAGCAGTGACGTGTCTCTTTCGGTGCATGACGCTGGAATCCTTACTCCCCCTGACAGTCCTGAAACACAAATGGGAGATGGATATCGGGAAGGAAATCCCAAATAAGGCATGGGAGGCAATTGTAGAGAGAGCCTGGAAGAGCACAAGAAATGCAAGGTTTCAGCTAGTACTTTTCCATATCCTACATAGAGGATACCCCACCCCAGCAAAATTGCATGCATACTTCCCGGCCCAATCACTGGCATGCCTGAGATGTAGCGCAGACAGCACTGATTTTAAAAGTATGTTATGGCATTGCCCGTTCCTAGACAGTTACTGGGAGGAGATAATGGCAGTACTATCAAACCTCACGGACTGGGACCTTGACCCAACCATGGCTAATTGTATTTTGCCCTGGTTTCCCCATACATCCAAAATCAAAATTACTAGTAAATGTATTGCTCTGGGTCTGCTTCTGGCAAAAACGGAACATCACCACCCATTGGAAGGTAAGGCAAGGCCCTAGTGTGCAAAGTGGAAGGTAGAATTCCTAAAATCGGCGGAATGTGAGGGAGTGGTTCGGCTACAAATAGCGAGGACAACTGAGAGTGAAAAGGCACTAGACCGGGCGAGAGCATGGGAAGCGCTCATAGTCGCGCTTAACTCTCCGGACGAGGAAGGGGGTGGCGCACTTGTAGATGATCCTGGGGCAGCTATGCTCTTAGTGCTGTTTACATGTTAGATTCTGTTGATCTGAGGCCTCACGCTTAACAGGGAAACACATCTAGCATGCTAGGAGGAACCCAGCGACAATAGCCACTCATACAACTTATTCGCCCCACTCAGATATTGGATACAGTGGTGTATTGCACCCTGCAATTAAATGACACGCCTGGGGATGGGAGGGGAGGGAAGAGTGGGGAGCTAGTTAGTTAGTTACAACCAGTAACAGTTCCCAACTCTAACGTGATGACAGCGTGAAGTGCCTTACTAGTTGATTTAGATATCTTACGATATTCAGAGATGCCATCCATACCCTGATTTGCACTGTGATTTTGCTACATGTCAGGGGCATGATACCGAAACCCTTTCTTTGCTAGCTTGGAAAAACAATTAAAATTGTTGTTTTTTTATGGAGGATTCCCAAAGGAGGACGGTGACTTCAGCTCAGGCTATCTTAAGGGTGGACCTGGCTAAGAGGGGACACACCTCTCTTGCTTTCTAATTTTCCTGCTGACCTTGCCGCCAAAAATGGGGCTCGGTCAGGTGGATGGGCATCTCCATTAGCTGTAGAGGCCCTGGTTAGCATAACAAAGGATGGTAAGCCTGTGAGGCTCACTGTATTTCCATGCTGTTCCTGCATGGGGGTAGGTGTGAAGCACCTTCACCCAGAGCAGACTTGGTGTCTGACCTAAGAGAGCAAAAGGCTCCCACCTCAGGGGCTTAAAACTTGTCTAGAGGTAGCAGGCTGGTAGGGACCAGTCAGGCACACACTAGTGATTTTGATTAAGAGGTGCCCCCTGCAATCCTATCAACACTGGCATCAGTGTTAGTTTATTAAGCTGAGATGGTTGGTACTAAACATCTTGGAATTCGGTGAAGCCGTAATGGAACTGTGGTACTTGAAGTTACAAGTTTCCAGCCATTGTTCTCCATATGGCTTCTTTATACACTTATAATGCACAATAATGAAGAATGGACTTTGCTCATGCCGTTATACCCTCACATGAAGTAGATATTGCCTACAGTGTTTTATTGCACCCTGCCTTAGTGCTGTAAGGACTGTGGTAGGGGTGACTTAACTATGCCTCATGCAGTGTTGGTTGGCCTGGCATACAGGGTTGTGTGCCAGGTCGACTCTTCAACTTTATCTGCACCAAAACACACATGCTGCTGTGGCATTATGCCTGTGTTTGGTGAGGGGTCTCTTAGGCTGGCATAATACATGCTGCAGCCTTCTGATAGATACATCTGCCGTGTGGATTCCTCACCTTGTGAATATCCCCCTTGCGTCAGCAACGTTCGGAAAATTCTTCGTAGCACGCCGGCGTGGACGACGTCACAGGAGCACGGCTCCGCGCGCGACTCCGTCTGACGTCACCGACTCCACATAAGGCCCACGTCGGCGTGATGACGTCAGTTCCCTTTTTTCCGCGTCGTCGACGCTAACGGTTTCTGGGATCTTCTGCGATACTTTTGTATCTATTCGCTGTTTAGCTGTAATTGTTTCACTGTCGGATTTCGCTTCATCGCCGGAGATGTCGTCGAGGAAGACAGGTTTCAAACAGTGTGGTTCCTGCACCCGGATGATGTCGATCACCGATCCGCATCCCGTCTGTCTGTGGTGTCTTGGTTCGGGACACGATGTCAAGAACTGTCGTTCCTGTGACAAGATGAACCCCAAAGCCTTGCGTGAGCGGGAGGCGAAGCTTCTGCTTGCTAAGGTGAAGGAAAGGGAAGCCGGAAGGTCTTCGAGGTCAGTGTCCAGGCGCTCGAAGTCGAGACAACGGTCGCGGTCGAAGTCAAGGTCGGCTTCGAGGGCGAAGTCGAGGTCGGCTTTGAAGGGCAAGTCGAGGTCGAGAGAGAGATCAAGGTCCAGAGGGAGGTCGAGGTCCGGTTCCAAGTCGGCCTCGGGCCATGCTTCGGGCTCCTCGAGAAAGAAACATAAGAGGAGTAAACATCACTCCAGACACCACTCTGGCAAGGAGTCTTCGGATTCGAGGAAGAAGTCGAGAAAACATCATAAGGACTTCGTGTCTCCTTCTCCAGCTCAATCTCGCGTTGGTTCTCCAGTTCATGAGCCGGAACCGGATCTGGAGTCGCACCATTCATCGGTGCATGAAGAAGAGGTTCCTCGAGCACCGACTCCGGTTGTGGAGCCTGAAGAACAAGAGGGCCAGGGTGCGCCTTTGCCGGATCAGCCTCCTTCGGAGCGGCCGTTGGGTTCGTACCCACCCTTTCCAGGTCCAGGTCAGGATCCCTCGCAGTTTTTAAACGCCATGTTTGGTGTTTACTCGAGGGCGATGTACCCCGCTGGTGCGCCTATGGGTCCCATGGGTCCTTTGTCTTTCAATTTGGGTGTGCCCCAGGCTTATGCCCCGGCCCCATTTATGCCGTTTATGCCGACGCCTTGCACTCCTTGGCTCGGTACGGCGCCGCCGAGGTCGTCGACTTCGCATGCGGCTTCGCCGACTCCGGATCGGCCTCGGGTGGATTCGGATCGTGGCACTTCCCGTCCTCCGGCTCCTCGCTCGACGTCGGCTCCGGCGCCGTCGGAGTCGTTACCGGATCCATCGACTTCGGTCCGTATGGAGTGGTCGAGGCGCAGGGCACAACGCCTCTTGGAGGAGAAGGAGTTTGTGGACTCCGAGGTTGAGGAAGGAGAGTTGCATGAGGGGGATTGTTTTGAGGACCTTCAGGATGCAAGTGGCTTGGAACTTTCTCCTGAATGGGGTTTGCCAACCGTTTCTGACACACCATCTAAGGACTTGGCACCCTATCATGTTGTCATAAAGAAGGCTGCAGAGTTGCTAGGCTTGACTTTGCCCACAGTTGAATACAAGCCCAACATCCTTACGGAAGTGTTGCATTCGCCCTCTTCTATTGTGGAGCCTACGCTTCCTTTTACGGATGCATTGACTGAACCGATAAAGGAGGTCTGGAAGAGGCCTTTATCTGCTCCTGCAGTTTCCAGGTCAGTGGCAAGGCGTTACAGGGTGGCTCCTGATGACCCTGAATTTCTTTCCTCGCATCCTGCACCGGAGAGTCTGGTAGTGCAGGCCGCCTGTTCCAGCAAGGCTGCGGGTTCTTTCCCTCAGGTGCCAGCAGACAAGGACTCAAAAAAACTGGACCAGTCTGCTAAAAAGATTTTCTCCTCGGGTAGCATGGCCTTGAAGTCCACCAATGCTACTTGCCTCTTGGGGAGATACGTTCACGCGTTGATGGACTCTGTCAAACAGCTTTCTGCTAAGCTTCCAGAGGACGATAAGAAGAACTTTAACGAGGTGGTCGTTGATACTCAGGCTGCAGCTCGTATGGTCATACAGAGTGGTATGGACACGGCGGACTCTGTTGCCAGAATTATGGGCTCCACTGTGGCTACAAGAAGGGCTGCATGGCTTAAGTCCTCTGATTTTTCTACTGACGTTCAGTCTACTCTGTTGGACTTACCGTTTGATGGGACAGGTCTCTTTGGCAAGAAGGCTGACGTAGCTCTGGAGAGATTCAAAGACAGTCGGGCTACGGCGAAGTCTTTGGGCCTTCAGACGAGGGGCTCTGCGACTAGAAGGTATAGGGGTTTTGGCAGATCCAATTTTCGTCCCTACAGTCAAGGACAGCAGCAGCAGCAGCAGCGCCAGAATCCTCTGTATAAATCCTACAGAGGAAAGCAAAGGGGCCGTGGTCGTGGGCGCCAGGTCTCCTCCTCCTCCTCCTCTTCCTCTAATAGCCAACCCCCTCCCCCTGCAGCAAAGCAGCCCTAGATCCGCCATTCTGGATCATGTGGCTCCGGTGGGGGGTCGGCTTACTCATTTTCTACGGGATTGGGAATCGGTTACATCGGATCTTTGGGTTCTCAATCTCGTAAAAAATGGGTATGCACTTCCTTTCCAGGAGTTCCCTCCCAATTACCCTCCTTGCCAGGGTTTTTGTTCGGAGGACCACCTTGTTCGCTTGCAGGAAGAAGTCCTGGCTTTGTTCAAGAAAGGTGCGATAGAGGTGGTTCCAGAGCAGGAAAAGGGTCAGGGATGCTACTCCCGGTATTTCCTGATCCCCAAGAAGGATGGCAGGTTACGTCCAATCCTGGACCTCAGGATTTTGAATCTCTATCTCAAGCAGGAGAAATTCAAAATGCTCACTCTTGCGCAGGTTCTTCAAGCGCTGTTGGAAGAAGACTGGATGGTGTCGATCGACTTGCAGGATGCGTATTTTCACATCCCGATCCTGAAGTCGCACAGGAAGTATCTCCGTTTTACGGTGGGATCGCAACACTACCAGTTTGCGGTCCTTCCGTTTGGTCTTACTACTGCGCCTCGAGTTTTCACCAAGGTGATGGCAGTGGTGGCTGCACATCTCAGGAGGTCGGGGATACCTGTATTCCCGTACCTGGACGACTGGCTGATCAAAGCGGAGTCGCCCGAGAAGGTGCTTCATCACCTGCAAGAAACATCGCAGCTGTTGTTCAGGTTGGGTTTTTCAATAAATGTGCCCAAATCTCACCTGGTGCCCTCCCAGCGCAACCTGTTCATAGGTGCGGTACTGGACACTACTGTATGTCGTGCATTCCCTCCTCCGCAAAGGATTCGCGACATACAGGAAATGATTCCTTTATTTCACAATGGAGCGGTTGTTCCGGTCCTGAAGGTCCTTCGCCTGCTCGGTCTGATGGCTTCTTGCATTCTCCTGGTCAACCATGCACGCTGGCACATGAGGGCACTCCAGTGGTGCCTCCGCAGGCAGTGGTATCAACACAATGGAGATCTCGGGGAGTCAGTGAGGATCTCCAGAGAAACTGCAGCGGATCTGTCTTGGTGGGGCGTGGAAGGCAATCTGTCTCAAGGAAAGCCTTTTCAGCTTCCACCATCGGTGGCCACGGTGATAACGGATGCATCCACTCTAGGGTGGGGTGCTCATCTGGGGGATCTGGAGGTCAAGGGTCTTTGGTCTCCAGAGGAAAGGCTGCTTCACATCAACCTTCTAGAGTTACGGGCGATACGTCTGGCACTCAAGGCCTTCCTCCCTTCCCTTCGCGGTCGGTCAGTTCAAGTCCTGACGGACAACACGACCGCGATGTGGTATGTCAACAAGCAGGGAGGAGTGGGGTCGCAGTGTCTCTGCAGGGAGGCTCTGCGCCTCTGGTCCTGGGTTCAGGACCACCAGATTTGTCTGATGGCAAATCATCTGGCCGGGGTTCTGAACGTGCGTGCAGACATTCTCAGTCGTCAGTTCTCTGCCGACCACGAGTGGAGGCTTCACCCGGAGGTTGTTCGTTACGTCTTTCAGATGTGGGGGACTCCTCGGGTGGACCTGTTTGCCACTTGCGAGAATGCTCACTGCCCGTCATTCTGCAGTCTCCAGTATCCGATGCAAGGAGCAAGGAGAGGTCAGCTCCTTTACGCGTTTCCTCCCATACCCTTGATTCCTCGGGTTCTGAGGAAGATTCGCCAAGACCGGGCCCAAGTCATTTTGGTCGCCCCGGATTGGCCAAGAAGGGTGTGGTACACAGATCTTCTCCACCTCTCCTCTCACCCGCCGCTCCGTCTCCCTCTCAGGGCAGACCTCCTCTCTCAGATGGAGGGGCAGGTTCTACACCCCCACCTCCAGACATTACACCTTCATGCATGGAGATTGAACGGGGCAATCTGAACTCTTTCTCTCTCCCTAACGATGTGGTGGTTGTCATACTTTCTGCCAGGCGTGACTCCACCAAGTCCATTTATTCGTATAGGTGGAATAAGTTTGTGTCTTGGTGTAGGGAGAGGGATGTTGACCCGTTAAAGGCTCATTTGTCTGATATTTTGTTGTTTGCTCTTTCTCTGGCTCGGCAGGGGTTTGCTGTTGCCACTGTCAAGGGTTACCTTTCGGCTTTATCGGCATTCCTCTGCTTGCCGGATCAGCCCTCTCTTTTTAAATCACCTGTGGTTTTAAGATTTTTGAAGGGGCTCACTAATAAGTTCCCTCCTTCTCCCTTTATTGTTCCTCATTGGGACTTGAATCTTGTGTTAACCTATCTGATGGGTTCGCCGTTTGAACCCTTACACAAGTGTCCAATGAGGCTTCTTTCTTTTAAGACGGTCTTCTTAGTTGCAATTACCTCGGCAAGGAGGGTAAGTGAGCTTCAGGCTCTTAGTTCCAAGCCCCCGTTTTTGTCCATCCATGCTGAAAGAATGGTTCTTAGGACCAGGGCTGCTTTTCTGCCTAAGGTGGTTACTCCCTTCCACCTAGGTCAATCCATTACCCTTCCTACCTTTTATCCTCCCCCACACCCTTCCAAGGAGGAGGAGAGGCTTCATCGCCTGGACCCGAAGAGGGCGGTTAGTTTCTATCTTGATAGGACTAAAGACTATCGTGTAGACGATCAGCTCTTCGTGGGTTTTGCTGGCTGCAAGAAGGGCAGAGCGGTGCACAAGCGCACACTTTCCAGATGGATTATCCTGTGCATCAAGATTTGCTACTCTCTGGCGGGTAAGGACCCTCCTGAGGGTATTAGAGCTCATTCAACTAGAGCAAAGTCTGCTACTTCTGCATTGTCTAGGGGTGTTCCTGTTGAGGACATTTGCAGGGCCGCGACTTGGGCCTCCCTCCACACTTTTGCAAAGCACTACTGCTTGGATGCTGAGGTGAGGAGGGACGGCCACTTCGCGCGCTCTGTTCTCCAAGATTTCCTGGTGTAGCAGAGTGGACACCCTCCTCCGGGAGTGGGGACTGCTGTGGGAATCTATTCACAAGGTGAGGAATCCACACGGCAGATGTATCTATCAGAAGAACAAGTTACTTACCTTCGGTAACGCTTTTTCTGGTAGATACAATATCTGCCTGTGGATTCCTCACTGACCCACCCGCCTCCCCGTTGTCCACTCTGCTATACCTGGTGTTATGTGCAAATGTAATTATGATTTTATCTGATTTTGTATAGTTTTGCACTTTGAATGCATTTGTTTTGCATGTACTGTGTACATTGTGTATATATATATATATGTACTTGTTGGTCCGTCCGGGTGCCTCGAAGGCACGGAAAAAAGGGCGGAACTGACGTCATCACGCCGACGTGGGCCTTATGTGGAGTCGGTGACGTCAGACGGAGTCGCGCGCGGAGCCGTGCTCCTGTGACGTCGTCCACGCCGGCGTGCTACGAAGAATTTTCCGAACGTTGCTGACGCAAGGGGGATATTCACAAGGTGAGGAATCCACAGGCAGATATTGTATCTACCAGAAAAAGCGTTACCGAAGGTAAGTAACTTGTTCATTAGAGACACTCTCCGGTCACAAGGCCCCCCTGGTACCACTGCCACCTTTTACAAAGGGCTTGTATATGAGCCAGAGATGTGGCATTTGTGAAAACAGAGGTATAGTTTTGAAAAGGACACGGGCATTGGCAACCTGAATAACAGGACCCAGTGCACACTCAGTCAATAGTGCATCATACTCAGGCAAAAAGTGTTGGGGTAACCATGCCAAAAGGTATACTTTCCTATAGACGGTATTGTGAATTACAGCAGTGGGGATGGAAGACCATGTTTTCCATGTTGATTCTGCACCTAATTTGGCAGTAAGACACTGGCAAGTCAGCAGCAACAGGACCTTTCAGTCTTGGCAAGACTAGCATGACAATTGTACATATGAAAAAAACTTGAAACTTATGGTAGAATCTCATATGGAATGTTTTCTATTTCCATTGTCTGATTGAGGCCTGAGGAGAGGAGGGGATAGCAGGTATATCAACAGGGCTAGGTGGAAGGGTGATGGTTAAAGAGGTAGTAAAAGCTGATAGGGTGTGAGAAGAAGGAGAGTTTGCAGCAAGGGAAAAGTGTGATGTGTATCAGGTTCTCATGCAATGTTGGGGAGAGACACTAGAGGCGGAGAGCAGCTGGAAAGGGCAAAGATTCCATATGGAAGAAAATTAGGGGGCAGAAGAAGGTGAAGGATGGAATAGAAGTTGGATGAGTCTGAGAAAACATAGAAATGACAAGGCAGGAAGACACCAATGTTTTATTTGGGACGTTCATTGGTATAAGGGCGAGACCAAGGGAAGAGTGATGGAAATAAGGGTGGATGAGCAAAGTAAAAATATCAGGGGTAGTCTGATTGGGCACGTGATATGGGAGTGGAAGGATTGATAGGTGGAGTAAAGGAATTTGGAGGGGTGGTTGAGGTAGTTAGTGGAGAAGGACTTTCTGAAAGTGGTTCCAAAGGAATAGATGATGTACTACAAAAATCAAAGTGTATTAAAAATAAAAGGCTGAATACAAGATCTTCAATAAATGTTATATGTGTGCAGAAATATAGCATGTCTGGGGGAAGATCCTTCCTGGGTTTCCAAAAGATCCTTTGGCATAGCCTCTTACACTATGTACTCCCTTTAGCAGTGTCGTACCGAGAGGCAAGCACTATTTTTTTAAACAAAGAGCCTGTTTCTAAACAATGATTCGGCAGGCATTTCAGGGAAAGTTATTACTTACTATAGCTCAGTGCTCCCAGAAAATATTGCAAAGACCACAGAAGCCAGGTACCCAAAATTTAAGAGGTCCATCCCCAAATCATATAAACAGGCCCAGCAAGACCTGGCACTCCGAAGGGCTTGCATGATACTTTCACTAATCTACACAGTGCTCCCTATGCGGAGTAACTGCACCAGGTTACAGAGCCCTGACTAAGTCACTCCTTCATCAGTTTGTATAGCGCCAATCAATAATCACCAGACACTCAATCTGTACTCCCTTGAATTGGTAGAGGGGGCAACACGTACTGAAATAGTAGATGGCTAATTAGCAGGCTGTGATGCCAATTTATCTCTGGGAGGGGTATTACAATCTTATCCTATACTCTTATGCAGATAGAGCGGAGTTCTAACTTTGCAATGCACATTATGTGCATGTACATATATTATTTGCAATCTCCATTTTTATAATCAAGCCACTCTTTCATATTTATACCGATTAATGCGGAGCACTGAATATTTGAGCCTACACATACTTCCAATATGACGTGATGAATTTACATATATGCTTATTGGACTATGAATTGACTTCATGTCTGTATTTTAATCGTATTTATGTATAGTAATCAATATAAAATTAAATGTTATGCCTGAGTTTGCAAGCACTATGGAATGAAGCCAACTGCCAGTAAGCGTCCCAGCGCTGCCTCACAAATAACAGAGACTCTAGAGGGGGGGTCGGAGTTTTAAAGAGCTTTAGGGAAAAGAAAAAATTTGAGAAGCTTTCGAAATTTAACAAGGGATGGTTCAGTGCGAATGTATCTTGGAAGGGCATTCCAGTTTTTTGCCACATTTACAGAGAAGCGGCGGCCTCCCGTGCGGGCTTTTCTAACTCTGGGAACTATGGCCAAGTTTTCCAGATCCGATCGAAGGGCACGTGGAGGTCTGTATGGGCAGATCAGGCTCCTTAGTGCCTGAGGGCCTTTGCCTTGGAGCGCTTTATGCACCATTCAAGAAGATTTGAAAGATATTCGCTCGCGTACTGGGAGCCAATGAAGGGCTCTCAGCAATGGTTTCGCGGATGCTCTTCTTGTGGCGCCCATAAGCATCCTGGCCGCAGCATTTTGTACCCGTTGTAAGATGTTAATGGTAGCTTCTGGGGCTGCCAAAAGCAGCCCATTACTGTAATCCAGTCTGGCCAGAATCAGTCCCTGGATCAGTAATTTCCTGGATTGGTAGGGTAGCAGCGGGAGGACTTTCCGCACTGCTTGGAGCAGGCCAAAGCATATGCCCGCCACTTTCTGGGCATGTGACCTAAAGGTTAGTCCGGGTTCGAACCATACCCCCAGGATTTTAATTTTATCTTTCGGTGGGGGCACCTCACCCATTCAAGGTGGCCAAAATGCTTTGGGCAGGGAAGTGAATTGGTGGCCCAGGATCAAGATCTCGGTTTTTGCTCCGTTTAATTTGAGCTTAGAATTAGTCATCCAGGAAAAGATTCCAGAGAGACATGCCGAGAGGTTGTCTGAGCATCCCACTTGTTGCGTCAGCGAGACGACAAGTTGGGTGTCGTCTGCGTAAGTGACGCATTTAATCCCGAACGGGGCTACTACCTCCTCCAGTGGGGCCATGTAAACATTAAACAGGGTAGGGCTCAAAGATGAGCCCTGGGGAACTCCACACTGGAGGGGAGTGGATTTGGACATAACGCCATTTTCCCAGACCCTGAATGCTCGTTTGTCAAGAAAAGATTTCAGCCATTTCAGGGCTGTTTCAGCAATCCCCAGCCTTGCAAGACGGTGGACTAGTATTTTGTGGTCCACCGTGTCAAATGCAGCGCTTAGATCCAGGAGGATCAAAAGTGCTGATCCCCCTGAATCTAAGATGCACCTTGCCTCCTCAGCCACCACTATAAGGGCTGTGTCCGTGCCCTGGCCAGGACGAAAGCCAGTTTGCGAGCTACTTAACAGGCCATTACTTTCTAAAAATCCTGAAAGCTGCTGGTTAACAATCTTTTCGGCGATTTTTCCCAGACCAGGTAGCAGCGAAATCGGGCGAAAGTTGGCAAGGTCAGCAGTATCAAGGCCTGGTTTCTTTAGGAGAGTCTTGATTCTGGCTTGCTTCCAGCTAGGTGGGACCACCCCGTTGGTAAAGGAGGCGTTTAATAATTCCGTTGCATGGGGGGCAATGGTATCCGCAACTTGTTTGAGAATGTACATGGGTGCTGGATCGGATGGAGAGCCACTCTTCATCACAGAGAGCGAGTTACAGAAGTCATCCATAGAAATGGGTCTGAGGGCATCTAGCCGGGGTGCATTAATCGGGACAGGGGGGGCTTCATCACCTGCAATGAGGACAGTCTGTGGAAGGCTGTCAAGTATTTTTTGTACTTTGGTGTCAAAGTACTCTGCTAACAGATCACATCTAGCTTAGGTGCACTCCTGGTTGGAGGTTGGAGTAGAAGTTTTAAGCAATTGCTTTACAATTTTGAAGGTCTCCTTTGAGGATAAAATTAACACGGCGGCCAACTCCTCTAAGTAGGACGCCTGTGTTTTCTGCCGTGCCACTTTGTAAAGTCTTAAAGCTATCTGATAGGAAAAGCTGCGAAAAGCTGGAACGTATCTGGAGGAAGGATTGGGCAGCTAACAGCAAAGCCTCCTAAGATCTCTCAATTCGGTGGCATACCATGGGGATTTAAATGTGCTACTTTTTTTGTGATCTTTTTCAGGGGCAGTACTACATTCAGGGAGTTGTTTAGCCAGTTCTGAAAGTTTAAGTCTGCTACCAGAGGGTCTGATTCTACCGCAGGGGCCATTTGTTCTAGCGCCTGAGTCCATTCTTCCACTGGTAATTTTGCCCATGCTCTCTGTGTTATACGAGGGCGAGGAGCATTTATTTCTTCTAAGGAAATTATCCAAGAGAAAGGGACCATGAAATGGTCGGACCATGGAAGTGGCAGTGGGGGCTTAGCCATCAGCTGGTTATTGTTGGAAAAAATGGGATCCAGTAGATGTCCCTTAATATGAGTGGATTCTGTGTTTAAGAGTGCTATTTCAAGTGCTTTAAGGTCTGTACTGAGGTCGGAGGCCGCTTTATCACTGGGATCATCAAAATGCAGGTTCAAGTCTCCCAGAATCAGAAAGTTGGGCGACTGGGCTGCCGTCCCTAGTATGGTTTCCAGTAGGGAACCTGTGAACTGTTTTAAGAGGCCTGGCGGGCGATAAATAAGGAGTCCTGCCAAAGAGTTAGTGGGGGAGATTTGAATATGAAAATGGGCACTTTCGGTGTCTAGAATGCCACCATCTTCAATTCTGCAGGTATAGATATCTTTATAGATTATAGCAAGTCCTCCTCCCCTCCCTTGTTCCCTATGCTGGCACTGGATAAAAAACCCGCTTAGAAGAGCGGTGTTAATATCGAATTCTGAGCTTGAGTGAAGCCACGTCTCGGTAAGAAAGAGCAAATCCAATTTGTTGTCTTCGATTAATAAGCTAATCTCAACTGCATGTTTTGGTAAAGATCTGCAATTCAATAGTGCCATCCCGATGTCTCCACCGGTCTCCTTATCATTATTTTTAACAAGATTGGGGTCCGGGCAATTTTTACAACGGGAATATTGCTCATCAAAGCAGTCCATCTGGGAGCACCACAGACCTTTATTATCTTGTAGTATCAAAAGCTCTTCCCTGGAGTAGGTTATATGTCGCATTTTATCTGCCGGCATAGTGGCTGGCCCTAGGTCCGGTCGGGCCCGGACGGGCCCAGACGGGCTTGCCTCTGGCGCGCCATTGGCGCGCCCGCTGGCTTTCATTTTATGGGGCCCGGGCCATAATTCGCCTGAGCGCTAGAGCGCGAACCCTGCCTTTTCCTCCAAGATGGCGGCCCAAATCGTCGCCCCCGGGAAGGCTGTGTGTGAGCGTGGAGAGCCCCAATATCTGCCCTCGGTGCGCTCGTGGAGTTGTGTCTCGAGCCCCCAGTTAGAACACGTGGGTGAGTGCCACAATCAGTTTGTACAAAATTAGCAATTTTAAAAAAGGATCTTGTGCAAAAACGCGATTAAAATACAATAGCAATTTTAAAGCAAACCCCCGGCTTTCCGCCTCAGGAGCGATCAGTTACAAGCAGGTATCTGTATAATTTAAATATGTAGTTTGAGTCACATCTAAATTAATCTAATTAAAATGTAACAACAAATTAATATTCAGTACAACGTTTATTTATTGCCTTTCAATATATTACATATTGCAACATATTGCCTATTTTGCTTTGTGACAGGTTAGCAATATATGGGCTGTTATTAGAAAGCATAGTAAGGATGGCGTAAGTTTAGATTGTTACAATTAAGAAAATGTTATTGGTACATATCTGTTTTATTATCCATACTAATATAATAAAGAGAGAGCCCAAACCTTTGAGGCGGGTAATCTCAGGAACCACAGCACCAATCACAACACCCAATACAGCGTTGGAAAAGGCAGTTGCAGCAGAAGGACATAGGCTATGCATACGCCCACCATATACATTTAAAAGGTAAAAGAAGCGTGCCAGCAAAGTAGTCCCCTATGGGCGTGTCTGCGTTGTGCTGTGGGCGTGTGCTGGGGGCGTGACAAACGCTGGGGGCGTGTGGTACGTTCCGCCCTTCATGCCATGTCTCATATCGTGTGCTAATCCCACCCTGTTCCTTTTAAATACCCCTGCACCCCAGAATCATAACCCACCCGTACTCCTTAAAATACCCCAACACCCTTAAACACTAACCCATCTTAACCCTATAAATATACCCTGTACCCCAAAACCCAAACATGCCCTGAACCCTATAAATACCCCTGTACCTCAAAACCCAAACCTACCCCTGAACCCTAAAAATAACCCTGTACACCAAAACCCAAACCTAGCCTTGAAGCCTAAAAATACCACTGTACCCCAAAACCACCCCTGAACCCTAAAATACCCCTGTACCCCAAAACCCAGACCTAGCCTTCAACCCTTAAAATACCCCTGTGCCCCAAAACCCAAACCTAGCCCTGAACCCTAAAAATAACCCTATACCCCAAAATCCAAACCTACCCCTGAACCCTAAAATACCCCTGTACCCCAAAACCCAAACCTAGCCCTGAACCTTAAAAATACCCCTGTCCCCCAAAACCCAAACCTAGCCCTGAACCCTTGAAATACCCCTGTACCCCAAAACCCAAATCGACCCCTGAACCCTAAAAGTACCCCTATACCCCAAAACCCAAACCTAGCCCTGAACCCTAAAAATACCCCTGTACCCCAAAACCCACACCTATCCCTAAAACTACCCCTGTACCCCTTAACCCAAAACTATATCTGAACCCTTAAAATACCCAAACACCCCAAAACATATACCTCAGTACCCCAAAACATATACCCCTATACCCATGCTTACCTTATCCAAACATTTAAAAAAATACATGTAAATGCATGAATGGTAAAAGCAACGAATTTTGTTGTAAATGTATGCGTGGTAAAAGCATATAAAATGTAATGCCATGCGTTATAATGGCATTGCGGAGTCATGGTACTTTCAATATTAAAGTATGCGGAGTGATGGTATGCGGAAAGAAAGTTGCGGAATAATGGGTGTTTACCCTCCCCCGATAAGTACATTGGTGGCACGGCGGCCCACATCTCCAGCAACATAATCATGGGGCATATTACCAACAACTAGCGATAATTTTTGTCTCTAACTTGTTTAGAGACAAAAATTATCGCCGCACATCGGCGATTTTTATCGCAGATAAACCTTGCTATTAACAAGGTTTATCGCAAATGCGATAAAAAACGGCCGAAATGCATGAATATCGCTGAAAAGTCAGCGATATTCATGCATTATCGAGCAAATGCTCTTAGCCATGTTATCCACCTCCCATTGGATAACATGGCTAAGAACTGCTCAGGGCAGGTGTTAGCTTTTGGAGATATTCCCGCTTAGCGTGAATATCTCCAAAAGTTGGTAATAGGAGATAGCGATGTTAGCGACTGTTTTCAGTCTCTAACATCTTGGCACGCCCACTTTGCATCTCATTAGTGATAAATATCACTGACATGCAAAGTGGGGCCCAAGATGGTCGCTATCTCCTACTAGCTGTCGCTAACTGGTGTTAGCGACAGCTTGGTAATAGGGAGATAATTTTATCTCCGCTTTCTTGGCTTTTAAAGCCAAAAAAGCGGAGATAAACCCCCTTGATAATATGCCCCCATATTTTTTCACCACCCATTTGAAAAATGCACAGGTCTCTCTCATTGATGGCCAGCACGACATACACTTTTAGACACACCTCCCGCCACAAGTTCTAGAATTGCGAACTTTAGAGCTGAGGAGCTTCGTTCGAATCTCGGCATCAGCTCAACATCCTGTGATTCCAGGCAAATCGCTTTGTCTCCCCGTGCCGACCACAAAGGAATGTGTTCTTCTATAATGTAAATTGTGCTCATGCCATGTTGTCGAGTTCGCGCTATATAATATTGCAAGGAAAAATAAAGTAGGGAAACTCGAGTTCAAACACTACTGAACGCGCACTCTTAAGTGCATCAGCAGTGCACTGTGAATCGGAGCGTTTCACAGGCCTGTCACATATAAGAAATGCTATTAAAACGAAATCCTACACAACAATATACTACTGGCCGGCAGCAATTCATACCCGGACAACGTCGGGACGGGCTGCTAGTTCTATATATTAAAGTGGAAGTCCATATACAGTTTAAGCCATATTATAGCTAAATCTAAATAAAATATTGCCCTCCACTACACAGTTAGAAGTTCTCAATATCTTCAGGATTGTTTTTGCAACACCTGGACCCTCTCTTACTTGTGGCCAAACTGCCCAGAGGTAGGGAGATATAGAATTAAAAAGTATTTCATCATCTCTCCTAAAAGCAGCAGGCTAGTTCAGTACTAGTGTAGCCAATCTCATAATGCCTAACTAATGGTTAAAGTAATTTTGTACACAAAAGCAAATTACTTCTCACAAACAATGAAAGGTGCAAAATATTGTTCCTACCCCATCATACAATTACAGAATTTTCTTCCACTTGGGAGTTTTGCACAGTTGCCCAGAAATTCCAGAGTAGGAAAAATCCCTTATCTGAACTTGATATATAGTATGTGTTTCAATTTAAGATGGATCTGATCCAGGTAAAAATGACAGCCTTAGCCGAATATGATGTCCAAATAGTCACCCAATATAATACCTAGTTTTTCGGTACTGAACTTAATTTGCCACTTTAGCATATAATAGCACTCATTCACAAGTGATATGGCATCATATCTTATCCAACTTGGGTCGGTCCATAGAGGTCCCAGCTGTAGCTTGATTAAATCGATTAATAATCTCCTCAATGAGCCAACCAGTTACTTCCTCCTAGACCACCACATCTATCTACATCCTCCAATGATTGTAAATATGTTGATGCTTTCAGGTTCTCTTCCAGGGGATCCTCATCAAAGTCATAAGCATTAGAATATTCCCGCCTATGTGCGGGACCCCGGAAACACTATATTATATGTGCCCCACATATAAATACACATATATATATAAATAATATATATATAAAAAACAAGCAATAGCAGCCAAATCACATTAGAGCTGAAATATGCTGTGAAGAATTTCCACCATACATGAGTAATAGGCATTAGAAACAGGAGAAAACAACACCAAAGTTTGTTTAGGAATTGTTTTAATGCTCAGAAAGCAGTAGAAATTCTCAGAACTCACTGGAAGCATAGGAAGCTCCCAGGCTGCATTGCAAACACACAGTCTAACCAGACTGAAAAGCTAACCTGTAGCTAAATAACAAAAAACTGACACTGTGCCTTTAAGGCACTCATGACCCCCTGAATCCCATCATGCCTCAGGAGTGGCAGTTAGGTCAGTTGTTCTTTCCGGCTCCTTCAGTGAAGGACCCTGGTTTCACAGCTCCACTATTTTTCTGATTTTTTGCAGAAAAATTGCTTCTTTTTGACAACTTTTACTCTTACTTCGACGTCTTACACCTGGTCAAGTAAGATACTTCTTGTTTTGAGCAGTTTGGAGGGCATTTTACTTCGAAAATGCCTTCTCTATTTGATAAATGTCCTTCTTGTAACAGCAAGAAGGCCAAGACAGACAGCCACGAGGTCTGTATCGTTTGCCTGCCTGATGACCATGATCCAGACACCTGTCCACATTGTGAGAACCTGTCAGGAAGGACTCTCAAGGACAGGGAGAGAATTCGGATTTATGGCCTGGCCCACAGAGCTTCTAGAGGGAGATCTCCAGTGAAGAAGGGCTCCAAGAAGGCCCATTCGTCTTCAAAGAAGAAGTCTTCACACCCTTCTACCTCAGCGTCGGGCTCGGCGCTGAGAAAAGATCCACAAGAGGGACTTTCCTCTGGGAAGCTGCCGTCGACGGCGGGCTCGCCGTCGGGAGGAAGGCCAGGTACGTCGATGACATCGAAGGCACCGGCGCCATCTTAGAAATCGCCTCTGCCGTCGTCAACCGGGCAGCGATCGGCGTCGAGGAAGGCTACTCCGCCGCCGTCAACCGGGCGACGGTCGGCGTCGAGATCCATTACCCCTCCGCCGTCGTCAACCAGGCGACGACCGGCGTCGAGGGTCGTCACCTTGCCGTCGTCAACCAGGCGACGATCGGCGTCGAGAAGGGGGACTCCTCCGCCGTCGACAGGTGCTCGTCGATCGGCGTCGAGGACGCGGTCTCCGTCGGTGCAGCAGCAGCGCTCGGCGTGGAGGGTGCCCAATACCCCTCCGCCGTCGTCGCACAGGCATCCGACGTCGAGGCATGGCTCTACGTCGGCGACTGACCATCGCCGTTCGACGTCGAGGCAGAAAGCTCCGTCGACGACAGGGCGAGACCGTTCGACGTCAAGAGAGAAGCCTCCGTCGGCGACAGGACATCGTCGTTCAACGTCGAGGCTGAGGTCCCCGTCGACGACCGGACACCACCGTTCGACGTCGAGGCAGAAGGCTCCGTCGGCGGTTGCTCATCGCCGCTCGACGTCGAGAGACTACGAACATTCTCAAGGACATTCGAGGTCGAGATTGTTTGATCCCCCAACTCCTCGGAAGCGGTCGGCTGCGAGAAGTGAGCGCTCGACGTCGAGGCACTCGGATACGATCATGGTGACAGAATCTGCTTCTCACCATTCATCTTATCGGTCCTCGGGCTCCTCTACTGCGCATTCAAGATCCAGAAGCCCTGTGCACAGGACTCCTGAACGTCGTCCAGATCCCTCTGCGGGACGCATCAGGCTGTCGCCGAGATGGTACAGGTCCTTGGACCATTGGAGGGACGATGGGCCTTCCAGGCGTATGCAGGACTATGCCAGCCCACGCCACAGGTCAGCTCTTCAGAACCTGGTGGAGGAGATGGACAAGCATAGCCCTCCCAGGCGCTCAACGCCTGTGAATCTACCCACCAAAGCGCCAAGGAGGTCCCGTTCGCCTACAAGGGAAGTTAGACGGGATGGTCGGGGAAAATCTAGATCGCCTGCAAAGGATCCTAGACTGGATGGTCGGAAGACCTCTGTCCCTCCCCGGGGCAGGTCTCCTGTGCGGTCGCCGACCAGATCCCCCAGGGCGTCCCGATCCCCTAGGAGAGGCCATCGTCCAAGAGATCGGGTCAGGTCTCGCTCTCCTAGACGGGAGGAGCGTTCCAGGAAGTAGAGGGAGCGGGGACGCAGTTCTCACCATCGACGTAGACGTACCCCGTCTACCTCTTCTACTTCATCTACCAGATCGTCAAAGAGGGACTACTCTCCGACTTTGACGGACAGTCCAACGTCCAGGTCCTCCCCTGTGGATGATATTGGCACGTACCTGGACGTTCTGCAGAGAGGTGTGCTTAAACTGAACATCGAAATGTCTGTCACTCAAGTGACGACGACGGTCATTTTCGAAACCTTGCACAAAAAGGCCATCTCCAGACCTCTGCTGCCCTTGGTTCCGGGGATTATGGACCCTGTCAAGGACGTTTTCCTAACCCCAGCGACGATCAGAGCAGTGCCAGCACGCATTACAAAGAAGTACAAACCGGCGGCTTCTGACCCGGTGTTTGTGAAGTCTGACCCTCCGGCGGACTCTGTCATCGTGGCAGCGGCGAGAAAGACACATGCGGTTGCTGGTTCATCTTCAGTCCCGCCAGATAAGGACAGCAAGACCCAAGACTCCTGGGGTCGGAAGGTTTGCAACTCTGCTGCTTCCACTCTTAAAGTCGCCAGTGCAGCTGCGCTCCTGGGTCGGTATGACAGAGCCTTATGGGACTCGATGGAGAGATTCAAAGCCAAGCTGCCGAAAGAAGACCAGCAGGACTTTGAGGAAACTGTTACGGAGGGGTGTCTGGTGGCTAACCAGATGATCAGCACGGCCGCGGATGGGGCGGTGCTTTCGGCTCATTCCTATTCCCATGGAGTTTGTGCCAGAAGATCGGCCTGGTTGCCTTACAGGGCTGAAGCCGGATGCCCAGCATCGGATTCTGAATCTCCCCTTTTCGGGTTCCGCCCTCTTCGGGGAACACGCGGACGAAGAGATGACCCGAATGAAGACTGAGCTGGACACGGTGAAAGCGGTGGGCTTGGAGAAGAAAAAGGAGTTCAAGCGCCGTTTCAAGTCCAACGAGGGGAGAAGTCCGCACCACGAGTCTTCACCAAATGCAAGGCGGTGGTGGCGGCTTTTCTTCACAAGAAGGGTCTCTTCGTTTACCCATATCTGGACGACTGGCTCCTGAAGGGTCCGTCCCCGGTACGGGTAACACAAGATCTGCATCTGTGCCTGCAACAGCTTCACAGGCTCGGCCTCCATGTGAACCTGGAGAAGTTAGTCCTGCGGCCTACGCAATCCATCCACTACCTAGGCTCCGTTTTGGACACAAGCGTGGGAAGAGCATTTCCTTCGGTGGAGAGACTTTCTTCCATGAACCTGAAGTGCGAGATTCTGCTGGAGTCTCGTCCTCCAACAGCACGACAGGTGGCGTCTCTGCTGGGTTCCATGGCGTCCTGCATTTTTCTCATCCCACACGCCAGGCTGAGAATGCGTCCTCTGCAACAGGCCCTGGGGGATCAATGGGACCAGGCAACAGGTCGTTGGGAGGACCATATCCATCTTTCCCAGGCGACAAAAGAGTCCGTCAGATGGTGGACTCGGAGACACAATGTGATGGTGGGAGTGCCGTTTCATCAACCCATTCCGTCCCTCTCTATAGTGACAGATGCCTCCCTGCACGGCTGGGGAGCACACATGGGTCCGCTTCAGATTCAAGGTCGGTGGTCTGCGCAGGAGCAGACATACCACATCAACATGCTGGAACTCAGAGCGGTATTCCTGGCTCTCAAAGCTTTCCTGCCAGCGATCACATCCAACTCAGTCCTAGTTCAGACGGACAATACGACAACCATGTTCTATCTGAACAAACAAGGAGGCACGAAATCTCGCCCACTGTCTCGAGAGGCTCAGTCAATATGGCATTGGCTCCTCGCTCGAGGTCTCACAGTGGTGGCGGTGCATCTTCCGGGCGAGTTGAACGTCAAAGCAGACACACTCAGCAGGCACTTTGAAGATCAGCCAGACTGGGTGCTAAACGACGAAGTAGTAGAAGAGCTTTTTCGTTGCTGGGGACGTCCGTCCATAGACTTGTTTGCAGACGACGAAAACACCAAGTGCCACGCCTTCGCGTCCAGGTTCCACAGACCAGGGACGCAGGGGAACGCTCTTCTGTTGGATTGGGCAGGGATGTTCGCGTACGCGTTTCCTCCCCTGGCTCTGATCCCGAGAGTGGTGTCCAAGCTCCTCAGGACGAACGTGGAGATGATCCTGATTGCTCCAGACTGGCCTCGGCAGTGGTGGTATCCGGACCTTCTACATCTGTCTGTGTGTCCACACAAACGACTCCCTTGCAGACCAGACCTGTTGAGCAAAATGAACGGGAGGATAATGCATCCCAACCTCCCATCATTGAACCTAACAGCATGGCTCCTGAGGTCCTGCAATACGGACATTTGAACCTGCCTCCAGACTGCATGAACATTTTGAGGGAGGCTAAGAGGCCGTCCACGAGGGCATCCTATGCCTTCAAATGGAAAAGGTTTTACTTGTGGTGTAGGGATCATCATTTGGATCCTATTAAAGGGCAGGAGGACGTCATCTTACCATACCTCCTTTCCCTCGCAACGGCTGGTTTGAAGTACGCTTCCATTAGAGTACATTTGTCAGCTATTGTGGCCTATAGGAAGTCCCCTGACCAGGTGTCTTTCTTTCAAGTTCCGGTGGTCAAGGATTTCCTTCAGGGTTTGAAGAAAGTGTATCCCCCTGTGCGCAATCCTTCTCCTCCGTGGGAATTAAACCTGGTTCTATCTCGGTTAATGTCTCCACCTTTCGAGCCCATCCACAAGGCTTCCTTACAACATCTCTCTTGGAAGGCAGCCTTTTTGGTGGCAATTACCTCTGCACGCAGGGTCAGTGAGATACAGGCGCTCTGTGCAAAGGAACCTTATACGGTATTCCACCATAACAGGGTAGTTCTAAGGGCTCACCCTTCTTTCTTGCCTAAGGTCATCTCTGATTTTCATATAAATCAGTGTATTTCCCTCCCTTCCTTTTTTCCAAATCCGACGACCCCGGCTGAGCGGTCACTTCACTCCTTAGATCTTAAAAGAGTGCTGAAGTTTTATTTGGAAAAGTGTTACACTGGGAGCGGGTTGTGGCGCTAAAGTTAGGGGCAAGAGTCGAGCTCGTGGCAATTGAGGTTTTATTGATGCAAACAGTTGGTCCGTACAGCTTTTACGGTTAGGGTATTTCCTCGGAGACCGGCTTCTACTCCGTCTTCGGTGGACGACCTTCTCCTTTTTCCGGGTCACGTCCGGTCTTCGGGGTGGGGTCTCTTCTGCTTCGGAGTCCGTCCCGACTGTCGGAGTAGCTCTCCAGCGACCTCCCAGCCAGGGGAAAAAGGAAAGAGACAAGTGTCAGGGGTGTATTCCAACTATCAAGCGGTGCAGGGGAGGGGGAAGTGAGGGGACTCCCGGTGCTCCAATTAACGAGTGAACGACGGTTTTAAAGGTGCATGAAAGAAAAACCGTAATAACTAAACGTCCCGTGGAGTTGTACCTAGCGTACGCTGACCTCCTACCCAGCCCCTCAAACGGTCACGTACCTGGAGAAGCCACGCACCTCCCCTGGGTGAGTGGCTGGGCGGCTCGTGGGAACGGTGGCCTCCTGGCTTTCCTCCGTCCGGGGCAGGCGCCGACTCTGCTCGCGTTTCCACTCCCGTCGTCTGACTCCCTTCTTTCTCTCTAGCTAACCAGCTCTCGATGTTTCCCGTGGCGTCTCCCGCTCTCTCCTCCTGGGCTCCAATCCTCCGATCTGTACGTTCCTCCTCTCGATTCTCCGTCCTCCGCACGCTCTCTCCCTTCGTCCTCCAGGTGAACAAGCACACCTGTGACTCGTCTGGATCTCCTTTTGAGGGGCAGGGCATGTATGTCGGCTCCTCCCACTCGGCGTGTACTTCAGGGTTAAAGGGCCAGTCCAAGTCGTTCGGCTCAGTCCGGCTCGCCACCGGGTCCTGTGATTGAGACAGAGAGAGGGGAGGGGAGGGAACAAGAGTTAAGTCGGACCTCCCCTCGGTCGTCCCCTTTTCACTAGGTAGACCAGCACCGGGAGGCTCTGAGTCCTGCCTGCCCTGTACCCTTTTGTACACCCCGTTACAAAAAGACTAAAGGGATTAGGAAGACGGACCAACTGTTTGTGAACTATGGTGCAATGAGAACTGGCTTTCCAGCGGCAAAGAGGTCCATTTCCAGGTGGATTGTCTCTTGCATTAAGTTGGCCTATCAACTAGCAGGAAAACCTTTGTTGATGTCTCCAAAAGCGCATTCCACTAGAGGGAAGGCGACTACAGTGGCTTTCTTGCATGACGTTCCCATGTCAGAAATATGCAAGGCCGCGACCTGGAAATCAGTGCATACCTTTACGAGGCATTACTGCCTCGACTCTGATTCCAGGACTGACACTCAAGTAGGGCAAGCCTCCTTGAGGAATCTGTTTGGGTAGTCTGTTTTTGTCTACTCAAGCTTATTGATGAGATTTCTGTCTTATCTTTCCTTTGCCCGCAGAGATGAGGAGAGGCTCGCTATTCTATTCTAATGCTTATGACTATTGATGAGGATCCCCTGGAAGAGAAGGATTAGTTACTTACCTGTAATCCTAGTTCTCTTCCAGGGGTATCCTCATCAAAGCCATAAGCAACCCTCCCGCCTCCCCGGGCAAAGGATACTCTTTAATAAGGAGATATTGTTCACCTATGTGTTATTGGGTTTGGTTTTCAGTCTCCGAAAAGAACAACTGACCTAACTGCCACTCCTGAGGCATGATGGGATTCAGGGGGTCATGAGTGCCTTAAAGGCACAGTGTCAGTTTTTTGTTATTTAGCTACAGGTTTGCTTTTCAGTCTGGTTAGACTGTGTGTTTGCAATGCAGCCTGGGAGCTTCCTATGCTTCCAGTGAGTTCTGAGAATTTCTACTGCTTTCTGAGCATTAAAACAATTCCTAAACAAACTTTGGTGTTGTTTTCTCCTGTTTCTAATGCTTATTACTCATGTATGGTGGAAATTCTTCACAGCATATTTCAGCTCTAATGTGATTTGGCTGCTATTGCTTGTTTTTTATATATATATTATTTATATATATATGTGTATTTATATGTGGGGCACATATAATATAGTGTTTCCGGGGTCCCGCACATAGGCGGGAATATTCTAATGCTTATGACTTTGATGAGGATACCCCTGGAAGAGAACTAGGATTACAGGTAAGTAACTAATCCTTCCTTGCCAGCCTAATCCAATACAGCACTGGATTTATTCCTGCTAGATAGAAGATAGATGTTAGGCTAAGTTCTACATAAATTCTGGCAAGGGGATGCCTGGACCCGACCTTGGGAAATTATTTGCAGTTAACATACCACTAGAGCGTCGTCCATAAAGTGCGCCACTAATACTTTCTGCCTATATATTCGGAATATGGTGCTAATGCATTGAGCACCTGCTTGTTTTCTAAATTTGAATACCGTCCCTGAAGTCTGCAATAAAACTTTACTAGTCTTCGATATCTGGCCATTCAGCTAAGTTGCTCAGGGAATCGTATCCCCAGATATTGTAATGCTTTACATACTCAATGTGCTTATCATTTATCAAAAGTTTCCTCCTCAATGTGGGCTATGTGTTTAATGTCAGGATCTGTGTTGTTGCAATTAATGGACAATGCCTTACTACAATAATCAGTAACTCTTCTCACCTATCTGTGAATTACATATTCTGTTTGGACCAAGAAAACTGCATCATCAGCAAAGAGAAGGATTTAGACCTTCCGACCAGCTAGTTTGGGAGCATCAATTGGGTTTTCCAATAGACAGTCTACAGCATCACTTAAATAAATCCTGAAAAGAAGGGGATTAGCACACATCCTTATTGTACACATTTTTCAACAGGAAATGATTAATTTTGTTGGTTGCCAGTCCATCTCAAACTTTAGCCGTATTACAGGTATGGAGTGCTAGGAATGGGTTCTCCATACTCTGCTCTGCCAGTGATTGATATAGTCTTGTGAGATCAATACAGCCAAACACTGACTTCAGGTCAAAGAAGGTCAAATAAAGTGATGACTTTTATGTTACTGCATATTTATAATAAATCATATACCAGGGAATAGACTGGCCTATGGTTCCTACATTTGATCTGAACCCAGCTAGTAGTTCAGTTAAGATAAATTGACTTCAAGGTTGGATGGAGAAGTAACATAATACAACTTTACAGAAGATTGTACCGGCTCCACTCTAGAAGGAGATTGGCCAGTAATTAGTGGGACCTCCTATGCATAAAGATTCATGCATTTAACACCTTGCATGCTCTACAGTGCTCCGGTGCTCATGACGAGCTGAGCTCGTCATGGCCTTTAGAACGCTCGCACGCTGGGCTAATTCCCCTGCTGTGCTGAGCGTTCTAAAGAAACCGGTGCGGCCGTGACGAGCTTAGCTCGTCATGAGCACAGGAGCACTGTAGCTCATATCTGAAAGAGACACGTTAGTGATAGATTCCTTACCTTAGAATATCCCCTGCCGTCAGACTGGATCCGGAAATTTTTTGCGTAGCAATACCCCTGCGCGTCGGTAGGCGTAGTCCGCGGCTCCGCGGCCGTCGTTAGCGCCGGAAGACGTCGTCGGAGTACTTAGACGACGCCCATGTGCGCTGACGTCAGTTCTTCTTTTTTCCGCGCCAGCTAGCGCAGATCCAGAGAAGCTCTACCCCTAGTCATTTTTTGACTAAACTTTTTGATCTTTTTGATCATTTCTTTCTTCGAGTCTTCGACTCTATCGGTGCCGGTAGGGATGTCCGGGTTCAAACCCTGTTCAAAGTGCGACCGACTGATGTCGGTTACGGACCCCCATCACCGATGTCGGTTACGGACCCCCATCACCGGTGCCTGAAGTGTTTAGGCCTCGACCACGATGTCCACACCTGCTCCGACTGCCGGGCCCTGATGTCTAAAGCTAGGCGGGAGCGGTCCCGCAAGCGACTCGAGCTCTGGCAGTCGGCCCCGCGCCGTTCCAGGTCCCGGTCCCACCGGAGGTCGAGGGACCGGTTGCGGGGTCGGAGTCATCGCAGCTACGGGATTGGACATCGGTCGTCAGGCTCCAAGTCCTCAGGTAAGAGGCATGAGAGGTCGGAGAGACGTCATCGATCCTCCGACCCACCCTGATGCTCGAACGATGCAGCCGGGGGTTCTGGCGACACCGCCCATGCGGCTCCGAGGGAGTCGCAAGCGTCGCCGCCTGCCCCACACCTTCGGGTCCCTGGGCACGGCTTGATGCCGGAGGAGATCGAGAAGTACCTCATGGCCATGAGGTCCCTCCTCCTCAGTCGGGTACCGTGGCGCCTCCGGGCCCATCGGTCCAGGCTGGAGGCCCTAGCGGGTCGGGCGCTTCGGCCCCGACGCCGGCGGCGACTTCGGTCCCGGCGCCGCAGGACCTCACCGGATCCGCTTCCGGATCCGGGTCCTCGCCGGTCGACCTCACGACCTCACCGGCGCCGGCCCCACGGGTGTCGCTCCCGGCGTCCACTGTGGACGCCGTCCCCAATGTTCCCTTCGGTCCGACTCTGGCGCCGGAACGGCGCCGCTGGGCGCCGCTTCCGACGGCCTTTGGAGATTTTTATTTCCATGAGGAGGCCCCGTCTGTTAATCCTGCTTTACAGGAAACGGGTGACGAGGGAGATTGGGAGGGGTCTGAGGACCCTCTGGCACTGGAGTGCCAGTCTCAACAGGACTGGACTTATGAGCTTGGGGAGGCCAGTGGTATTGACACTTCGCAAGACACTGGATTTGTCTCCCCTCCGACCGTGGCTTCGGAGGAGGGGTCTACATATAGTGTAGTGTTGACGAGGGCGGCCAAGGCCTTAAACCTTGAGCTCCCCGTCGCGGCCGTGAGGACTAACCTCCTGTGAGAAGCTGGCCCGATATGCAACGTTCGCTATTCTAGCGACCGCTATGTATCGTTCCAACGACCCTTATAGTGTTTGGTTGTAAGTCAACCTATAGACCAGCTATCCTAGTAGCGTGGATACGAGCAGTCTAAGGCTAAAGACTCGAGAGGGCGCGTTAAGCCAGCTGTTTACCACACATGTACCCCTTGAACACCCGGTGAAAGGACACCACACAAGTGTTATGAAAATAAACAGTATATTTATTAAGAATCACAACAGCCCTGTACTCTTTATGAGGACAGGGTACTAAGCACAAACCAAATCTCTTTAGCAAATACTTCAAGTGCACAATTAAAACAAGTGTCCGAGGACACGGGATGATTAAAGTCTCGGGCGGACCCGATAAGGCAAGTCGGAAGCGAGGGACTCAGGACCCTAGAGTAAGGAGGCTATGCAGGCACCGAAATGCCGAGTTACCTAGCCACAAGGGCTGCGGCTGCACAAGTCTTACAGGCGTCGGGGTCTTCGCTGACGAGCCAGGAGCCGGAAGAAAAGGAGTTGCTGGCCGGCGACCAGTGCTGAATAGTTCGTAGAGATCCAAGCCTGGATCGGAGATTGATGAAACCTGAAAGCAGAGGGGACCAAGTTCGTACTACTAGCCAGTAGTCAGAAGGTACCAGGAAGGCACCGGTTGGCCGTCACCTCGACCAGGTGAGTGGGCGACGCTAGGCTCTGCAGTCTCACGGACCAGGAGGCGTTGTCGGCGACCACGGTGGAGGTGCGAGCTGTCCCACGAAGGATGATGCTGTCGGCGTCGCTGGGCCCAGGATGGGGCAACACGCCTTGGCAGATCTCAGGGCCACGTGGTGGGCCTAAGATGGCGTCTTGAGTGGACCAGGAGGGTCCGGGGTGCTTCTCGCAAAGATGGAAGCAAGGGCCAGTCTGGAGCAACCAGACCAGCAGTGATGATTCTCGGATGTCGTCACAGAAGGGCACAAGCCAGCGGCTAGTGACCAGACAACGTGCTGAGCAGCGAGCAGAAGGGCCCCACGCAGATCGTGGAGATGCTGGGAGACTGCACTTCGGTGCTGGAGCGGCTCAGGGTCGGGGCTTCTCGGACCCCAGAGCACTCACCAGAGAGTTACCTCGATGGTCGTGCTGGTTTTAAGAGCGTGCAGGTTCTGATGATGGCCGGTCCCTCGAGGTCTCGTCGCACCCACAGATCACAGCTGAGCTGATGACGTGGGTAGAGGTCAGAGGTGCCAGGGAAGCCGGTTCTCGTCGAGCTGGGCCGTCGGATTCCTTGAGGAAGGACTTACAGCAAACCGCAGAGTTCTTAGTTGGTGCCCGCTGATGCAGGGTGACTACTCCTTAGTCACAAGGGAGAAATCTTGAGAAGAGTCTTGAATGTCCTTTCGTAGAAAGTAGTTCTTGAATCAAAGATGATCTAATTTGGAAGGGTCCCCGCTCCGGTCTTTATTCTAAAGAAAGGGGTGGGTACATGACTAGGTCCTGCCCTAAGGGTGGGACCAGGAAGGGGGGTAGTTACACCCCTCTCCCCTGCCGGACTTTCCCCAGGCCAGGGCTGTCGCCCCTGGAACTGGTTCTAACCGGCAGATGCGTAGTGAGCACCGGGGTGCCACTCCGCAGTCACCTTCTCGCCAAAGCCCTACCTACCCAGAATACACAAACCCTGTCTGGGACGGTGCGAACAGCGCCCTCGACAGGAAACCCTTTGTCCAAGTGCTCCTCGCTGGAAGGACTCCCAGCAGCAGGAGGTCAGACTCGTGTCTGTGGTGGCAGCATCCATTTTGTGGAGCTGAGGCTTCAGTTAACTTTAACCGGGGTTCACAGTTACGTACATGTCGTGTCCCTCTAGAAGGGTGGAATGTTAACCTCGTCGCCAGCATTGGTGAGAGGGCAGCACCCCGATTCGTATGACACCTTACTCGACATGCCTGGATAACGCGACACCGGAGTTACCGATATGGTACGCGTTATCATGGAACAGCTATTGGGTCTTGATTCCGCAAGCTGCAACCGGGCTCGGCTCGGGCCTGAACCTAGCTCACATGAGCCCACGCACTCTGCCTTCAGGATCGTTAAGGCCTGCCATAGGAGTGACTGATAGGAACTCGGGTGTCCATTGTATGGTTAGATATAGAGCTACTATACCTAAAGCGAAGGGTGGTTACACGTCTTCGCCCCAGCTGTCGTGCAGCCAGTTGTGTCAAATTTAGGAGGCCAGCCAGGGGTGGCATAATACATGCTTCAGCCCCTGGCGGCCCTGGGTACACCTATGCCCTGCGTTACGGGGTCTGATAAGGTGGCCCAGTACCAATTGGTAAATGCACCTAGGGTACATATCGTAATTTAGAAAGAGAACAGCCAGGCTGTGGGTCTGATTAGCAGGCCCACAGCCAGAGAAAGTCGTAAACCAGTGAAACAAAAGCAAAAAATCTGGGTGATCATAGGATTGCAGACCCTACTCTCCTACACCTCCTCACTAAAGTCCTCAAACCGCAGACAAGCTCCAGCGAGCCTCTGCTGCCGTTCAATGAGGCCTTATGTGACGTTCTTGTGGGCACTTGGTCCAAGCCTGCCACAGGTCCGCCTGTGAATAGGAACTTGGCCAGACGCTACCGCCTGGCCCCTGTGACCCTTGCTGTTTGTCCACCCATCCCACCCCCGAGCGTCTGGTTATCCAGGCCTCCACTTCCCAGACCGCATTCCCGTCAGCTCCGCCCGATCAGGAATCCAAGAGATATGAGCAGTTCGAGAAGAAGGTGTTCTCGTCCCTAAGGTTAGGGCTGCGGTCTGTCAATACCGCCTGTAGGAAGGTGGATATCTGACTATGGTTGCCTCCAACTTTTTGCCTGGTGTTTTGCTGGTTTTTCGACTTAGAGCAGTGGGCCTGGGGTCCTGAATAGCAGGGCCCCAGGTCAACTCTCTGTAAAATGTATTCCATGTACCTTAGGTGCATACCCAATTGGATACTGAGTCACCTTATCAGTCCCTGTACAGTGTACCTTAGGTACCCAGGGCCTAGGTGTACCCAGGGCCTACCAGGGGCTGCAGCATGTGTTATGCCACCCCTGGCTGGCCATCCAAATCTGACACAACTGGCTGCACGACAGCTGGGGCAAGGTGGTGTAATCACCCTTTGCTTTAGATATAGTATCCCTCTATCTAACCCTTTAATGGACACATATATTCCTATCAGTCACTCCTATGGCAGGCCTTATCAATCCTGAAGGCAGAGTGCTTGGAATTATGTGAGATGGTGCTCTGGCATGAGCTGAGCCCGTTTGCAGCTTGCGGAACCAAGTCCTAATAGCTGTTCCATGATAACGCTATACCATATACTCTGAAGTGCATTACGAACCTCGCGGTCAAATGCTAACTTTGGTATAGCATTATCAAAACATGTCGAGTAAGGTGTCATACGAATTGGAATACTACCCCCTCGCCAATTCTGGCGACGGGGGTAGCATTCCACCCTTCTAGAGGGACACGACATGTATGTAACTGTGAACCCCGGTTAAAGTTAACTCGAGCCTCAGCATCACAAAATGGATGCAGCCACCACAGACACAAGTCAGAGCTCCTGCTGCTGGGAGTCCTTCCAGCGAGGGAGGCTCGGACAAAGGGTTTCCTGCCTTGGGAGGTGCTAGCACCACCCCAGACAGGATTTTGTGTATTAGGTAGGCCAGGGCTGAAAGGAATGAGACATGCCTGGGGCACACAAGGTGTCCATGTGCATATGCCGGTCTAAACCAGTTCCTGGGGCACTCCAGCCCCAGAGCTGGCGCAAGACCGGACAAAGGAAATGGGGTGTAACCACCCCCCTTCCTGGTCCCACCCAGAGGAGGGACCTAGTCGTAGTGCAGCCCCCTTTAGCTGAATAAAGGTAGGAGCCCGTCCCATTCCAAATTAGATTATCCTGAACAACTTTACGAGAAGAAACTCTGGACTTCGACGTTCTGCTCCACAGAAGACTGAAGAAATCTCCCTTGTGGGCAAGGAGTGTCCACCCTGCACAAGCAGGCACCATCAGCGTACCGCGACTTCCCTTTGTTGTCTTCCTGCAAGGATCCAGACTTCAGAGCCCGATGAGACCCGGATTCCCAGACCTCTCCGACCTCTACCTACATCTGCAGCACAGCTGAGACCCGTGGGTGCGACGAGACACGTGGGACCGGCCATCTTGAAAGAAGCAGCACTTCGCTCCAGCATGACTCCTGAGGTATCCTCATCCAAGTGCTCTGGGGACTGAGAAGCCCCGACCCCGAGCAGCATCTGCACCGAAGACCAGCCCTCCAGCATCCACGAGATCTGCGTGGGGCCCTTCTGCTTGCCTGCTGCTCGACGTGTTGTCTGGTCACTTGCCGGCTGGCTAGTGACCTCCTAAACGACGAACTCCGAAAACTTTGCTGCTGATCTGGTTGCTCCAGACTGGCCCTTGCTCCCTTCCAAAAGAGAAGCACCCCGGACCCCCCTGGTCCACTCCAGACGCTGTTTCCACTCACCGCATGGGTTGCCTTTGCCAAGGCCTGTTGAACCCGAATCCAGAGATGACACCGCCGACAGCGAGAGCCTGCGTGGGACAGCTCGTGACTCCATCCTGGTTGTCGAAGACACCGCCTGGTCCTCGTGGCTGCAGAGACAAGCGTCCACCTTCACTTGATCATGACAACGACATCTGGTTCCACTCCAGTCACTGGCTAGTGACTTTGAACATGGTCCCCTCTGCTTTCAGGTTCCTCTCTTCACCAATCCACCCTTGGATTGCACCGGACATCTTCCTCCTGGTCGCATCTTTCTTCAAGGCTCCATAGACTTCGACGCGGAAACCCGACACGACTTCGCACCTATGCATCCGCAGCCTGGGGGTGAGGTAACACGAGCATTTCGGTGCTCAAGGGTAGCTTGACTCTCCTAGTGTCCAGTTCCATTGTCGTCTTTGTCCTATCTAGTCAGGAACGTCCGTACTCACCTTTTCTTTAAACTGTACTGTCCATAGACGTTTGTACGCATCTCGCGTGTGAGTTCACACTCTGCACATGCGCTCCGTGGGCCTCCTATTACTTACCTCAAGTTAGTATAGCGTGGTCCCAGCGATCCTACAACCTCTGGACAGCTCCATTCCTTTACTTGACTTTCACATTCCACTTACTTAGTATATGGTTTGCCGTGCCCCTAGGGCACCATTGTAAATCGTGCAACTTAAACGTATTTTTCCTAAGAGTTTGTCATGTGCTTAGCCCTCTGACCTCATAAAGAGTTCAGAGGTGTATGTTAGTTAATAAATAACTGTTTATTTTCATAAAAACCTGTGTGGTGTCCTTTTCATTTGGTATTCAAAGGTTATATGTGGTAAAACAGCTGGCTTCACATGCCATTCAGAGTTTAGCCTAAAGACTGCTTTTGTCCACACTACTAGGATAGCTGGTCTATAAGGTTGACTTTACAACCAATCATCATAAGGGTTTTTTTTTATTAAAAAGATCTTTATTGATAGCAAAGCCATTGACAACACCAAATGTAACACTTGAGCACAGTGCATCTCCACATAAAGTATGACCATCACATGAGCAGCAAAGGATTATTTCGAACACAGCCTTATTGCCGGCATCCCGGGGGCCCGGCGGTGAGGTAATGCATCGATTGTATAACTGTGCCATTAGAAGCGTTTTTGTCGTAAGCCACGTGTTGATTCGGTGTGGCAACTGGCAATCTACTACTGCAATCGCGGTCAACAGATCTAATACTGAGACAAGGCCAAAAAACAAACCCAACTAAACTCCCACCCCACCCTCTAGAGTGTGTCTGTGTGTCCGCCAACCCAGCCCTAACTAACATGTCCCCCTGTGTGCCTACGTGTACCTACTCTGTGTCCAGTGTCTATCCTCCCTCAGTGAACGGACCCCCCCCAGCCTCAACATCCCCCACCTAGCTCGGAGCACTCCCAACCCTTCCCCCTCCAGTATAGCGAAGAACACAGTCAGAGCTTACTCCTCCACCCTATCCTGGAGTTCAACCGCCTCGGATGTGTCAGAGCCCTCCTCCTCCCCCTTCTGCAGGTGTTCTTTATAAAGTTCCCAGAAATTCTTGGGCCTACTCCTGGGCGGTAACAGGTCGCTGTATAGTTCTGTCTGGGTGCAGCAATACTGTAGGTCTCGCATCCATCTTGTTTTGGTTGGCAGGGGCCCTCGCATCCAGCAAGCCGCTACCACTCTCCTCGCCAATAGCAGTGCCATGTCCACCAGACGACGCAGAGAAGGGGCCAGTGGTTTAGAATAACCAATAAGCGCCAGCGCCGGTGTGCGGGGCAGGGTCTCCCCCAGAATCTGGTCCAGTTCGGCAAAGACCTCCCCCCAGAATGCCTGCACCCCAGGGCATAACCATGCCAAATGGAAAAAGTCGGCCACCATTGTCCGGCAGCGCTCGCATTCAGCTGTGGGGCGAAGGCCATAGCGGTGCAAACGCTCAGGTGTATAGTACACCCGCTGTAGATATTTAAAATGCACCAACCGGTGCCTGCCATTCAACGAAATCTTACGCGTGCTAGAGCAGCAGTATCGCCACATAAGATCGTCTATGGGGGATTGAAAATCAGCCTGCCAGGCCTCCCTGGCCTTAGAGGGTTGTAATCGCTGATGCGCTACACCCAACTTGTTAACCTGCGAAACGAGCTTCGCCGGCGAGGTAGATTTAATAACATAGGTCAGTTCGGGACCTCCTCCGGTTCCTCCAAGTCTGGGCCCAGTGTTTCACGGAACGCAGAGCGGAGTCTATGATATTGGAATTTCTGTAGCAGGGTGTGGCCTGACTCCGTGTAAGTCAGCTGGTCCCAGGTTTTAAGCGTGCCATCCGCGAATAGGTCCTCCATTCTCTCTACGCCAAGGGTCCGCAGGGCTTTAATCACTCCTTTTTCACCCAACGGGTCAAGCCAAAGGGCCCACTCGACGGGCATCAGTGGGGAGTATAGCAATGTGCTGCCACGAGAACACACCAAGTGGTTCCAGGCATGGTTGGTCGCCTTAAGCGAGTCCATTTGTCCAACCGTGCGGTCCGTGGGCAGGCAGACAGTGGCAGGCAGAGGGAGCGGGTCTGCAAACAGCCGCTCCAGTATAAGGTGCAGGGTCCGAGCATCACCATGAATCCATGAGTGTAAATGCGATGCCTGTGCTACCCTATAATAGCGTTCTAGGTCCGGTGCTCCCAGTCCTCCCATCTCGCATGGGAGTATCAGGGTCGTCCATCGAACTCTGGGCTGTTTGCCACCCCAGGCCAGTCTTATCATGACTTTGGTAAGCTGTTTAAAGAAGACCTTCGACAATACCACAGGCAAATTCAGGAAGAGGAACAGGAATCGGGGGAGCACCACCATTTTCATTAAAGCGATTCTACCCGAAAGGGAGAGCGGAAGCCTGATCCAGGTATCGACGTCATCGACCAATTTGCTATATGCCACCCCGTAATTGTCCCGAATTAGAATCTCGGGATCTGTATGAAGGCGAATGCCCAGATAACGAACAGAGTCGGAGGACCACTGAAGCGGGTACTCCATAGCGAACGGCCGTGTCACCGGGGTGAGCGGAAAAGCAATTGACTTACCCCAGTTCACCTTCAGGCCCGAAAGCGAGCCGAAGCGGACCACCTCACGAAGAACCGCGGCCAAGTTAGCCTCCGGGTCCCTAACATACAGCAGTGTATCATCTGCATAGGTTGATATCCCTATTTTATAGGTGGGAAACTAATGCCCTCCAGGCTGTGGTATTCCCGAATGGCACATGCCAGGGGTTCCGCCTCCAGTGCATAGAGCAACGGCGACAGGGGGCAACCCTGTCGCGTGCCCCTTCCAATGTAGATCGGCACCGTCACTCTATCGCCCAAACGTAGCCTGGCAGAGGGACGGTGGTACAGCGCCCCAATCCGCTGCATGAATGGCTCGCCCAAACCCAACTTCCGCAGTACACGTACCATGAAGGGCCACTCAACCGAGTCTAATGCCTTTTCCATGTCAAGGAAGATTGCCAGCGCGCTGTTCTCCTGTTTGACATGCTGCATAGTGCCCAGTACCGTGCGTATAATGTAGGTCAAATTCCTGCACGGGACAAACCCGGACTGCTCCGGGGCGACCAGTCCAGGGACCAATAAGGCCAAACGAGTGGCTATAACCTTAGCATAAATCTTAGCATCGACATTCAGCAAGCTGAGCGGTCTGTACGAGCCGCAAAGGTCAGGCGGTTTCCCCGGTTTATGGATAGTGATGAGCAGTGCTTCACGCATAGTAGGCGGCATTTCACCGTTCTCACAAACTGCATCAAAGAGGGTAACCAAGTGTGGCAGCAGTAGGTCCTTAAAGGCTTTATAAAAACTAACCGTGAGGCCATCCGAGTCCGGGGCACTGCCCGATCTCATACTCGCTAGAGCTTCCAGTATTTTATCCTGGTGGAAGGGGGCCATTAAGAATTCCCTATCCGAGTTCTTGAGGAACGGCATAGCAATATGATCTAAATAGTCCTCCATTTCGTCCTCCACTCCCTGCGTCTTGGATTGATATAACCCTGCGTAATATCTTCTGAAGGTCTCTAGTATCTGCTCCTCGTCTGTGACTGTGTCTCCCTCCGGAGTTCTCAGCTCCTCAACTACCAGTGGGCGTCTAGAGCCCCGGACCATGCGTGCCAGTAACGCACCAGGTCTTTCCCCTTCCCCGTACACTCTGGCGGTGGCATATTTACCCATATATAGGATCTCCCTGTCTGCCAGAGCCTGAAACTCAGACAGGAGTTGGGTGATCTCCGGCCCCTCAGAATCGCCGCCGGATTGCAGTCGCCTAGCCTCCAACCCCGCTATCCTATTCTCCAAAGTGGTGAGGTCCCGTCTAATGGAGCGTAACACACTTGAGTGCTTTGACATAGCCACCCCCCTGATGTACACCTTAAAAGCTTCCCAGACCGTAAAGAAGTCGTCTACTGTACCTATGTTTGTCACAAAGAATTGGTCTATGTCCTCCGCGACCTCCCCCCTGAAGGCTTCATCCAGCAACGCAAAAGGGGGGAACCTCCAGGTGAAGGCCGGGATCCCCTTCCTGGCTGTTAAGAGGTGTAGAAGGATAGGGGAGTGGTCCGAAAGTGTGCGTGGAAGGACCTCGCATGCGCTAGTACTGCCAAGTACCTGGGGGGATGCCAACCAGTAATCTATCCTAGTGTGGACATCATGGAAGGCCGAGTAATGTGTAAAACCGCCCTTCGTGGGGTGCCTCTCCCTCCAAACATCCACCAAGTCTGACTTAGTCATTTCGGCTCTCATATACGAAGCCGAGGCCACCGGGCGCCGAGCAACGCCCGCGGAACGGTCCATAGTTGGGTCAAATACAAAGTTAAAGTCCCCGCCCCATAGCGTCCAAGGCTGTGTGTGTGACCTGGCGAGAGCTGACAGAGTCGCATAGAATTCAGGGTGGTCATAATTGGGGCCATAAACATTCACCACCAATAGATCTAAGCCCTTACCCACACATCTAGCCATGACGTACCTGCCCTCCGGATCAGAGTGCACTGGGATGAGCTTCAGCTGGGAGGAAGGATTGGCCCAAATCAACACCCCACGGGCGTGTGTCGTGAAGCCCGCGGCGACTATGTTCCCAGCTAATCCCCTAGCCTGTAGCATTCTACTGGAGTGTGGTAAGTGCGTTTCCTGTAATAGGGCTAGGTCCACGTGATGTCTACTGAGATAACCAAGGACCTTCCTCAATTTACGGAAGTCGTTCAGACCCCTCACATTCAAAGTCATAAGTTTCAGCGTATCCGGGGCATGTGTAGGCAAATTCGGTGCAGCATCAGACATTACAAGGATTCACTCGTGCATATGTATCAAGGATAGGCGAATAAGGACACAGCAGTTCACGCAATCTCAAAAACGCCAGCCAGCGTCTCCGAACAGGGACAGCACCACACCGCAGTACACACTCCGTACAGTTAAACCCCACAAACAACCCCAGGCAACATCTCACCCCAACAAACCAAATCCTAGCCCCCACCCCTCGAGCACCAACCCACCCACAGCCGACCTCCCCCAACCTGGTCAGACAGGACCCAAACCCCCCCCCCCCATCAACCCTCCACAAGTGTAGTGATCAACAGTTCAACACTAACCCCTCAGAGAGTATCTCAACCAAAGGCACCAGGGCAGAGCGCGCCAAAATAGTTCACCACCAACTGTTCCGAAGGAATGTGTGATCAGCGCCTCAGACCGGCCCCTCTTATGTAACAGTGCCCCTCTAATAGCAAGTATAACCGCCCTCCCCCACCCATACTGATCCCCCCAGTTCTGCAGCATTTGTCCATGAAACCTTCCCCCGTTGCATCCGCTACCTCACCAGCAGTGCGTGGGACCTATGTCCGATCAGCATCTCCACACTCTAACAAAGCAACCCCTGTGTAGCGAATGTAGACCTCTCGGGCCTCTGCAAACATGGAGTCCTTGTGGTGCCAGGGTCAGGTGACCGCCTCCATGGAAGAGTACCAAACCTCTCTACAGTGACCTCTAGTCCTGTTCTTCCAGGTTCGATGCCGAGCCGGCTTCGTCGTCCTGGCCTCGCCGGGCCTCCTTCCGCTCCCAAGTTTTCAGGGACTTGTGAAGTTCCTTTGGGTCCGTGAAGTAATACGACCTCCCACCGGTGTTTATGCGGAGCTTGGCGGGATACAACATCGCATAGTCCAGGCCCAAAGTTCTGAGTTGTTTCTTGTATGGCGCAAACTGTCGCCTCTCTTCCTGCACCTTGGCTGTGAAGTCCGGGTATATGGAGATATCCATACCCTCATGTTGTAGTTTGCCCTTCTCCCTCGCCATTCGAAGGGCCTTGTCTCTGTCGCGGTAGTTAAGTAACTTCGCGATATTGGGGCGAGGAGGCGCGCCAGGCTGAGGTTGTGGGCCCAACGTGCGGTGCGCTCTTTCCACAATGAACATGGGGGAAAACACTTCCTCACCCAGTAGAAGCTTCAGCAGTTTCTCTACGTACAGCTCCATCTTCCCCGTTTGTGTAGTTTCCGCTACGCCTGTGATGCGGAGGTTGGATCTGCGGGAGCGCGCCTCCAAATCCTCTGTCTTGTCCCGGATAACATGAAGAAGCCTATCGAACTGCTTTCTTTCTTTGTCCCACTCTGTTTGAGCCTCCTCCGCTTCGGTGAGACGGCGCTCCGCCATGTCGAGGCGCTCCGCATGTTTATCCACACGCTCTGCCATGGGATCCATGCGGTAGGACAGAGCGTCTATCTTGGTGCCCACGGATGCAATGCTATCTTGGATGCCTTTCTCCATTGCAGCTAACATGTCTCTGAGTTCCGTGGGTGCCGGGGCTGTCGCCGTGGCTCCCTTCGGCGATGTCTCCGGCGCCGCCACCTCCGACCCTTTTGGACGGCGCCGTTCAAAGGAGAGTTTCCCCTGGGCCGCGTCGTTCTTCCCCATCGCAGTCCCTAATGTGTTGAGGTGTAGAGCGCGGGAGCCCCTCTACGGCAGCAGGCCACGTATGCAACCCTGGGATCTTCGTAAGCAAGCGAAGTACTGCCACCAGTCTCCGGGTTTCCGACGCGACCAAGATGGCGTCTGCAATGGCGGACGGAGCCCTTCCCTGCGCTGCAGCAAGTCTCTCACCCTCACGGCTTAGAAGGCAGTCAGGAGCACAGTTCCTGCCCCGGTCTACCTCTCCCCAGGGGGCGGCGGGATGGCGGTTCGCCGCAGCGGGGAACCTGATCGGCTATGGCACCAAGTTAATGGGCGCTCCACCTCGTGGCGCAGAAGTTCAGAGTTGTGTGCTTCCCCCTGTCGCGGAGCCTCCGGGCCCTTCACTTATGAGCAGTCGCAGAATAGGAGGGAGAGAACTCCTCAAGCAGCGATAATTCCAATTTTCGGTCCGCACCCAGCCCGATCACTCTCAGCGTTGAGGCCGCACGTCCGATGACGTCGCCCGGCCACCTCTCCAGGATAGTGCGCGGCTGCCGGCCTAGCCCACCACTGCCGCGTCGCCGGGAGCAGCACCCTCAAATGGTCGGGAAGGCTCACACGCAGCCGGTCCAAAAGTTCTCCAAAGGCAGCCGGGGGTGCCAGCAGGTGTTCGAGAGCCCGCTATGACATGTTCGGCACAGTTAAGGATATTTTAACAGGATTATTCCGGGGCTATGCGAGGAGCCGAAGGCTCACGCGTCCGCCATCGACGCCGGCTAGCTCCGCCCCCCACCAATCACCATAAGGGTTGTTTGGACTGATACAAGGTGATCACTAGAACTAGTGAGCATCATATATCAGGCCAACTTCTCACACCGCCTGTCTCTTGGGCCGCTACACCCACACCCTGTGGGACGCAGTCGCGGACGTGCTGCCACAATGTCCGGAGGAGGTCTGGGCTAAACTCGCCCAAACCCTTGTGGAGGGACGAGATGCAGCGCGATATTCCATCCGGTGTGGGCTGGATACCACGGACTCACTGGGCAGGGCGATGGCAACGACGGTGGCGGTTCGACGCCACGCCTGGTTGAGGTCCGCCAACTTTTCAGCCGATGTCCAGGCCACACTTCTGGACATGGCGTTTGATGGCCGTCGCCTCTTTGGCGACAAGGCAGACCATGCGCTTGAGCGTTTTAAGGACTCCAGGGCTACGGCCAAGTCCTTGGACCTCTCGGCCACACGCCAGCAATCGGGTGCCTTTCGCTCCTTTTGTGGCCAAGGAAGGGGTGCCCCCACACGTACTGCCAGACACGCGCCGCAGAATGTTCAACAGCACGATGGCGGCCGTGGAAACCGCTGTGGCGGCGGTCGGGGACAACGGCGAGGCCAGTCCACACCTCCCTCTGCAGCACCCGCCTCAAAACCTTCTTAGTCCGAGTTTTCAGGCCAATGTGACGCCGGTGGGAGGCAGGGTTCGCCATCACCTCTCCCACTGGCGACCTGTCACGTCGGACAGGTGGGTGCTGCAAATCGTCCTGGAAGGGGAGGGAGTAGCCCATTCGGAGACCCCTCCAGCCATGCCACCATCTGAATTCCACCGCGTGTCGGGGGATCACTTGCAACTTCTGCAAGAGGAAGTCACGGCCCTCTTGGCCAAGGGGGCCATCGAGTGCGTTCCTTGGCCGGAAGTAGGGTGTGGTTGTTACTCCCACTACTTTCTGGTACCCAAGAAGGGCAAAGGGGGCCTACGCCCTATCTTGGACCTGCGGAACGTCAACAGCTTCCTCTGGAAGGAGAAGTTCAAGATGCTGTCTTTGGCTCAGGTCTTAGCTGCCCTTGACCCTGGAGACTGGCTGGTATCGGTGGACTTGCAGGACGATTATTTTCACATCCCCGTCCTGCCGGCCCACCGGCGTTACCTGCGGTTCACGGTAGGCCACGAGCACTTTCAGTTTACCGTGCTCCCCTTCGGCCTTACCAGCGCGCCACGGGTGTTCACGAAGGTGATGGCGGTGGTCGCAGCTCATCTGCGCAGGTTAGGGGTGTCCCCTACCTCGACGACTGGTTATTGAAGGCGGGCTCGCCCCAGACAGTCGTCAGCCACCTCCTGACTACGGCCGACCTCCTGCACTTGCTGGGGTTCTCCATCAACGTGCCGAAGTCGCACCTGTGTCCCTCTCAGAAGCTCCTCTTCATCGGAACGGTTCTCGACTCAGCGTAGTTTCGGGTTTATCCACCCGAACAGCGGGTTCAGGATATACAGGCTCTGATTCCAATCTTCCAGCCTTTATCCCGAATCTCGGTCAGGTTGACACTGCGGCTTCTGGGGCTGATGGCCTCCTGCATCCTTCTGGTGCATCACGCCTGGTGGCGGATGCGGGCTCTGCAGTGGGACCTGAAGTTTCAGTGGGCCCAGCATCAGGGCAACTTGTCCGATCATGTTTCGATCTCGGAGTACACTGCGAGACAACTGCAGTGGTGGCTCACGGACCGCGATTGGGTCAGTGGCAGATCCCTCTCCCTACCCCACCCGGAGCACGTGGTTGTGACGGACGCGTCCCTCCAGGACTGGGGAGGCCACATGGGAGAGGCAGAGATCAGAGGCCTCTGGTCTCTGGCGGAGTCCCGGCTCCATATCAACCTTTTGGAGCTGCGGGCGATTCGTCTAGCACTGAAGGCATTCCTCCCCTCTGTCCTGGGGAGTGTAGTGCAGGTGTTCACGGACAACACCACCGCCACGTGGTACTGCAACAAACAGGGCGGGGTGGGGTCGTGGACCCTATGCCAGGAGGCTCTGTGCCTCTCAGTGGCTGGGTACATCAGGGCGTGACCCTGGTGGTTCACACCTAGCAGGCTCTCTGAATGCCAGGGCGGACGAACTCAGCCGTCGGTGCATGATGGATCACGAATGGCTTCTGAACTCGGACATGGCGCAAAGCCTCTTTCAGCCATGGGGAGAGCCTTGGTTAGATCTATTCGCCACAGAAGAGAACGTGCAATGTCATCAGTTCTGCGCGTTGGAATTTCCAAGGCGGCACTCGCTCGGAGACGCTTTTCGTCGCGAGTGGAGTTGCGGTCTATTGTACGCTTTTTCGCCTATACCACTTCTGCCCAGAGTGCTGAAGAAGATCAGGCGCGACCGGGCCCAGGTTATCCTTGTGGCTCCGGACTGGGCACGAAGATACTGGTATCCCGAGCAACTCAGCATGTCAGTCGATCCCCCGATTCGTCTGCCTCTTCGGGAGGACCTTCTGTCGCAGCAGCAGGGGACAGTTCTGCACCCGAACCTGTCCAGTCTCCACCTACAAGCTTGGAGATCGAGCGGCGGCAGTTGAGGCCATTTGACTTGCCTCCCGAAGTCTGTGATATCATTCTGGCAGCCAGGCGTCCCTCCACAAAGTCGGTATACGCCTGCAGGTGGAACAGATTTGTGGCATGGTGCACAGCAAAGGCTGTGGACCCACTCTCTGCACCCCTTTCTGAGGTTCTCCTCTTTCTTCTTTCTATTGCTCAGCAGGGCTCTGTTCTAGGCACTTTCAAGGGGTACCTTTCTGCCCTTTCCGCCTTATTTATTTATTGAACTTGTATTGCGCACAGCTACCCGCAATGGGTTTCCCGGCGCCAGGGACAGACTGAAGAAGAAAACAAGCAATTGCTGAAAGAAAAGAAAAACAGAACCGAAGAACTTAGAACAGAGGAGTCTTCAATTTTTTGCAGAAAGCAAGAAGACTAGTTTCTGTTTTTAGCGCCAACGGGAGAGCATTCCACATCTTAGGTCCTAGATATGCGAATGAACGGCCTCCCATTTTTGCCAGTCGGATTCTAGGAATCACAAGATTGCTATTGTTGGATGACCTAAGAGAGCGGCCAGGCTGATATGGCTGGGCAAGATTGTGCAGGTAGATGGGAGCAAAACCCTGACGAATCTTAAATAGGAAGCACAAAGTTTTGAAGACCACACTATCAGAAATTTTTAACCAGTGAAGGTCACGCAAAGCTTGCATTGCGGACGTTCTACGTGGAACATTGCGCAGCAGGCGAGCAGCTGAGTTCTGTACAACCTGGAGTTTATTGATTGTGGCTTTATCTGCTCCTAGATAGAGCACATTGCCATAGTCGATGCGGGACATCACAAGGGCTTGTACGACAGTTCTTCGAGTGGACTCAGGCAACATCCATATGATCTTCTGCAGCCAGCGTAGAGTATTAAAACAGATTGCAGCGACCTTAGTTGCCTGCTGCCTCATCGAGAGTTTATCATCGATCAGGACACCGAGGTTACGAGCAACAGGCACGGGGGTAGGCAGCGGACCCATATCACTGGGCCAGTGTCTAGAGCCCCACAGAACTTTATGTTTGCCTAGTATGATCACCTCGGTCTTGTCACCGTTGAGCTTTAGCAGATGCGCTTGCATCCAAGCTGCAACACGAGAAAGGCCAGTTTTAAGGGCAGAAGTGTCCTGAGCCCTGCTGCTAGACAAAGAAAACACAATCTGCGTGTCGTCTGCATATGAGTATATAGACAGACCGGCGTCCTCTACGATAGAAGCAAGTGGTCTGATGTAAATATTGAACAACAGAGGGCTCAATATAGACCCTTGAGGGACGCCGTAAGCAGAGGAGTGAATCGCAGATTCAGCTTTGTTTGAGAAAACCTGAAAGGTGCGCTCATTGAGAAATGAGGCCACCCAGGCAAGCGCTGGTCCAACAACACCAAGGGAGCAGAGAGACTCCAATAAGATGGAATGGGACACGGTATCGAAAGCAGCGCTTAAATCAAGAAGAATAAGCGCAAAGGTCTCACCGCTATCGATACCGTGTCGGAGTCGCTCAGTCACCCCAAGGAGTGCGGATTCTGTGGAATAATTAGCGCGAAAGCCTGATTGGGATGGATGAAGATATCCCACGTTTTCAACAAACTCATTGAGCTGGGTGTTAACATGGCGCTCCAATATTTTGGAACAGGCTGGCAGCAGGGATATAGGCCTGAAGTTGGCAAGATTTGTGATGTCAGCACCAGATTTTTTTAGCAGGGGGACGACCATGGCATGTTTCCAGTCCTGTTCCACCCGAGATTCAGTGAGAGAGATGTTAAGTAGCCTCATTAGGAATCTCCGTGGTTCAAGGTCAAGTTGTTTCAGTATCTTCATAGGGACTGGGTCCCGCGGGGAACCTGACCTGATGCTTTTTAAACAAGACAGGAAGGAGGAGTCATCAAATGGTGTCCAGTTGTGAATGAACTCAGTAGGGGAGACGGAAGCATTGCAGAAAGAACCGGGTTGAGAGAGATCAATTGGAGGTGGAAGGGAGGCCAAAGATTGATAAATGCCCTCAACCTTGGATATAAAAAAGTCTGCAATGACATTACATTGTATACCATCTAAAGCCGGCAGCGCGGGAGTGGTATCAGCTCCTGTGAGTTTCTTAACTGTGGCAAAGAGAGTCCGGGGACAATTTTGCACTGAAGTGATTGTGGAGACGATGTAAGAGGCCTTAGCACGTTTACAGTTTGCGTGATAGAATTTTAGTTCTTCTTTGTAAATCACTTTAGAAGGAGCGGAGTAAGACATCCTCCACTTCCTCTCCAGGGCTTTACATTTGGCACGTTGGATTTTCAGCATCATCCGAGTACCAAGGTGCTGGTGGGCGCAAGGATCTACATTTGCTGCTAGACCGAGGAACGAGAGCCGACACTGCATCTGTCAACCAACTAGAAATGGGAGCATTCAGATTCTGCTCAGTGTTGATAAAGGATGGAATTGTCTCAGTCAGACGCAGATTAAAAGCGGCTACATCAAGTCTGTCCCAGCGATAAGATGATTTAATTTCCTCCACGTAAACACTGGCCGAGTATAGACCAGGTGGTAGCACGAAATGTATCGCATAATGATCAGACCAGACGAGCGGACGCGCCGAGTAAGTGCAGTCAAATGAAAGAGTAGAAATGATTGGATCCAAGAGATGACCAGCAAGATGAGTAGCTCCGGAATTACAAAGTTTGAGGTTAAAGACCTCAAGATCAGAGAGAAAAGATTTATTGAGGGGATTATTGACATCGTCTAAATGGATGTTTAAATCACCGAGAATGGTGAAATTATTCGATTTTAGTAGTGTTGCTGATAGGCAATTAATGAGTGAGGTAATCCATGACGCGGCATTACCGGCCACTACCTGCCTTCTTAAGGCTACCTGATCAGCCTTCCTTGTTCAAGTCCCCCATTGTAAATAGGTTTTTGAAGGGCATCACACACATGTTCCCTCCTGTTCCCTTCGTGATGCCCCAGTGGGACTTGAATCTTGTGCTTACTTACCTCATGTGTGCTCCCTTTGAGCCGCTCCATAACTGTCCTCTCCGTCTTCTTACTCTGAAGACTGCTTTCCTGGTTGCCATCACCTCTGCTAGGAGAGTGAGTGAGCTCCAGGCTCTTTCTTCTACACCTCCTTTCCTCTCTGTTCATCCGGACAAGGTTGTGTTGCGAACAAGACCTTCCTTCTTGCCCAAGGTTGTCACGGCCTTCCACATCGGGTAGTCCATTACTTTGCCCACCTTCTTTCCGCCTCCGCATCCCTCGAAAGAGGAAGAGAGGCTCCACCGTCTGGACCCAAAATGTGCGCTCTCTTATTCTCTAGATCGCACACGCCAGTTCCGGGTGGATGACCAACTCTTTGTTGGTTACATGGGCGCTAAGAAGGGAAAGGTGGTGCACAAGCAGACCATCTCGCGGTGGATCATCTTGTGTATCCAGGCATGTTACTCCATGGCCAAAAAGGAGCCCTCTGCTGGATTGCGGGCTCATTCTACTCGGGCCACGGCGACTACAACTGCTCTGGGCCGAGGAGTGCCCTTGCAGGACATTTTCCTGGCAGCTACGTGGGCCTCGCTGCACACGTTTGCACGACACTACTGCCTGGACTGCCAAGTCCGGAGGGATGGCTTCTTTGGCCCTTCCGTCCTCCAGCACTTTCTGGTGTGATTATTGGTTCGCAGACCCACCACCTGGGTTGGTATTGCTGGGGTATCTATTCTAAGGTAAGGAATCTATCACTAACCTGTCTCTTTCAGATGCACAAGTTACTACTTGTGTAAAGATATATCTGTAAGAGACATTAGTTAGTGATAGATTCCTTACCGACCCACCCATCCTCCCCGTTCTGCGAACCGATATCTAGGGTTACGGTCATCTCCTTTCAGGGCCCTAGTTTCATGGCACCAGTGTTGGTTCTATCATGGCTCTGCGAATCTGGCGCGGAAAAGCTGTGTATCAGATGCCGCCCATGCGCGCTGACGTCAGTTCTAAGTACTCCGACGACGTCATTCCGGCGCTAACAACGCCGACGACGGACGTGGAGCTGCAGACAACGCCTACCGACGCGCAGGGGTATTGCTACGCAAAAAATTTCCGGATCCAGTCCGATTCCTTACCTTAGAATATCCCCAGGCGTCAATCACTAACTAATGTCTCTTACAGATATATTGTTACACAAGTAGTAACTTGTGCGACGAGCTGAGCTTGTCATGAGCATGGGAGCGCTGCGCGCGCCCCCAGCACAGCAGGGGAATGTGCCGAGCAGCGAAGGGGTTAATAACATTCTGTTGTACTTTTCCTGCGATAAAGCACAAACCTAAGGATTGCTAAAGTTGTCCTTCATATCTGATAGGAACAGACATCTAGCCACAGATTCCTTACCTAAGAATTTCCCAGGCGTCAGGCTGGATCCGGAAGACTTTTTCTTCTAGCAATAGCCTTCCATGCCGGTAGGCGATATCGGTTGGTTCCATGGAAGTGACATCAGTGTGCTGAGGTGGCACCTACATAGGTGATGGGACAGCGGTTCTTCTCTTTCCCTGCCAACTAGCACAGGTTCGTGAAGAGAACTACCCACTCTCACATTTTTGACTAGCCTTTTTTATGTTTTGTTGACAATTTTTTGGGTGTAGGTTTTTCCAACATGTCAAAGAAGACTTCTGGATTCAAACCATGCAGCGCCTGCCATTGTGCTATGTCGGTGACAGATCTAATCTTGATTTTAGTCTTGGTTTTGCTCCAATCACCAGAAACAAAGTTGTGCTCCAACTGCAGGGCCATGGCTCCAAAGGTCTTGAGGAAGTGGTCCCTCAAACTGCTTGCGTCCCAGCACTCGGCTCCATGCTATTTCCCCCGAAGGTCTGGTTTTCAGTTCCGGTCAAGAGGAAGGTCCGGGAACTGCTCCGGGAGTCCTAAGTCTTCATCCTCCCACTCACAGTAAAAGGCATAAGAAACATATGAAGTCAAAGGGTGCTTCAACTTCTCTCCATCTCTCTGCAGATGTGATGGAGTCCTGACACGCACCTGGGTCAGCTCTGCGCTTCCCTGCCTTTCCAGGAGACGGAGTGACCACCGGCACAGCTTGAATAATTTTATGAAGCCATGTCCCTCATGCTTAGGTAACCTGACCCTCCCAGTTTTGGATATCGTTTTAGATTCCGAATGGATTTTCCTGATTCATGCCCTTATATAGGTACAATCCACGTTGCCCTTATATAGGCATAGAAATCAAGCCCTTATTTAGGCATAGCACGTGCTACCCAAATACAGGCATGGCTACTTCCATCCGTTCACCAAACGTCACAACGATTTCTTGGAAAACCAGCTTAAGCCGTTAGGGACTTCCCCTTGCTTGAATATTGATTTCTCCAAGAACTCAGTTACTTTTACAATGAACAACTATTCCCTAGGGGTTCATTCATGATCTTCAGAGGCCCGACTTTACGTCAAAGATGGCATTCCTAAACACCTTCGAGGTATAAATATACCTTCACTTGCTATAGCAAAGTACGGTGGTTCGGAGCAGTTTGGCAACGTACTTGCCCGACGCAGCTCGCTACAGCAAGTGCCGAAGGAAGCCGACTCTCCAGCAGATGCACTGATCAGGAAGCTGCCCTCCTCTGCTGAGAAATCCAGCTCCAGTGTTTCTGACTCCCCTTGCGGGGTGTTTGGAAATCGAGTCACGAGACAGAGATACAAGACCTCCTTCATTCCAAGGTATGGAGCTGATTAGAACCTAGAGAAACCTTTGGTAGATTCTTGGAAAACTAAACCTATGCAATAGACCATACTTACTTCCTCCCTCGTACTACACTTAGGTTAGGTACATTGGGTAGTCGCATTTTAGAAGCACCAGTTGAGTATTTTAGTATATGTTATTTATGTATGTATTTTTATATGGCTTAGAAACCATACAATGCTCTTACAGTATTATTTCATATTACTGTTTACGCTGTACGCATTATACTTTGCAGTATGCATAACGATTGTAGCAGTTCACTTCTCTTGCATGAGAAAGAAGACTGTTCAATAAACCTTTTTATTGAAAACGCCCGTCTCTCTATTTCTCTGCAACTCTGTAGAAACTAAGCATGCACGATTGACTGAGTGAAATAGGTCCTCATTGTTTACACAACTCTGAAGATAGGGAAACAAAGTTGTCATGTTTATGCGGTTGTCAGAAACTAATCCCTTCTTGTGAATTCCAGAAAGTTTCTAGTGACCTCTGAGCTCGCTGGCACTCACAATTAAGTTTAGTATATTCGATATGATGTAGGACTTGGGTCAGTAGGTCTCTATCTATAGGATATACTATTCCTATGTGCAGAGCCTATTAGGAATATAGGAACTACACTACACCAGCTCTCCTTCAGGCCCCAACAACTCAGAGGGCACTCCATTGGGTTCCCTTCTGACGGCCCCGGCACCAATGTCCCCCAATTTCTCTGGTGGTGGATCTGGACTGCCGCTTGTCGTACAATTTCGCCCTTCCCTTGCGCAGGCCCCTGTGCGAAGCACATGGTGCTGGCACCCCCCAGAGGCGACAGCCCCATTCTTAGCCCTAAGGGTGCTGGGTCTTTGGAGATGAAGAACCGACCTAGGACCCATTTTGAAAGGCTAGGAATGGTGGAAAATTTGGAGGGGTTGCTGGACCCTTTACAAGACCAGCCTGAACACGAAATGGACTGGTATGAAGAATTGGGTGAGGCCTGTAGATGGGATACCTCTCCAGTTTTTGGCCTGCTTTCTCCTACTATGGCTATGGAGGAGGAAGCTTTATATGCTAAGGTGGTGAGAAGGGAAGCTGAGGTCGTAGCCCTTCAGTTCCCTTCGGTGGAAGTTAAGACAAACATTTAGACAGAGGTACTGCAGCCCAGTGTTCCTCCTGAGAACCCCTTCTGCCTTTCAACATGACATTGACTGATGGGCTTGGACCAGAAGGACATCACAGGCACTACTGTGATTTGAACAATTGCACACTTTCATCGCCCTGCATCAGGCAACTTAAAATGCCTCACCAACCCCCATACCCCGAGAGCTTGTAGTACACAAGCCTCTACCTCACAAGGCACCTTTTTTTCTGCACTGAATCTAAGAGGCTGCATAGTTGGGGAAAGAAAATATTTTCTCCAGCCTGCTGTGCATTTTGTTCGGTGAACACCGCATGCCTGTTGAGCCATAACTCCCACTCCTTGTGGTAAACAGTTGCGCAAATGCTACCACAGGGTATCTGACTGCGGCAAAGTTCACCATTTGTTGTGGGCTTCACACAACTAACTTGCGCGCAGCTCCTTTAAACTTCATAAGTCAGGCGGCCAGAGGTCGAGTCAGTCCACTCCCCCCCTACAGCCTCTAAGCCTTCCTAGTACAGCTCTTCAAGATCATGTGCTGCCAGTTGGTTTGGTGGCATAATCATCCACCACCTCCATCACTGGCAAAACATCACTTTGGACAGGTGGGTTCTTCAGATCGTCTGAAGGGGCTACTCCCTCCCCTTCAAAATTACCCCTCTCTCTATGCTTTCAAATGGCTGACAGTGGACCACCAGTACTTGCTTTAGGAGGACTTCAGGACTCTTTTGGCTAAGGGATCCATGGAGAGGGTTCTGGCTGCTATTACAGCTACTTTCCGGTCCTGAAAAAGGACATGGGCCTTCATCCTATCCAAGATCTGAGAGCCCTAACTACTTAATTAAAAAGCAGAAGTTCAAAATGCTAATTTTGGCTCATATTTTTTCTGTCCAATATCCTGGAGACTGGATGATAGCCCTGGGTTTGCAGGGTGCCCATTTTCACATTACCTTCCTGACAGCTTATCTGCTTTACCTGCATTCACAGTATGCCACAAGCGTTTTCAGTTCAGGGTGCTCCCCTTTGGTGAACACTCGAATGGCGCTGGTAAGACCAAGGTGATGGCGGGGGTCGCAGCTCATATGTGCAGAACAGGGGTACCAGTGTTTCCCTACCTTGATGACTGGCTGTTGATACAAGCTCACCCCAGACTGTACTCTCCCACCTCCAGACTGCGGCGGACCTCCTTCTTTCTCTGGGGTTCACTATAAACGTCCCGAAATCACGCCTGACTCCCTCTCAGAGGCTCCCTTTCATTGGTTTTGTTCTGGATCCACTCTGCAGGATAGGCCTGAGACTGCATTGTAGAGTCCAAGATATTCAGGCTATCATACACATGTTTCAGCCTCTATTCTGGATTTCTCTATGGCTGCTGGGCCTCATGACCTCTTGCATCCTGCTAGTGACACATGCCAGATGGCATATGTGGGACCTAAAGTTTCAGTGAGCGCAGCATGAGGAGAATCTTTCCAATGTTGTCCAGATCTTGGAGTGAACTGCACAGGTCCTGAAGTGGTGACTGACCAACCGTGCTCGCGTCAGAGGCAGACCCATTTTTCCTTTCCAACCAGATCACACTGTAGTAACAAATGCGTCACTCCTGGGATGAGGTGGCTATCTGGGAGAGGCGGGTATCAGAGGATTCTGGTCTCTAGTGGAATCTGGACTCCACATCCACTTGCTGGAGCTCTGAGCAATTCACTTGGCATTAAAATGTTTTCTTCCTTTCATCAAGGGAAAGCTGGTTCAGCTGTTTTTGGATGATGCCATCACCATGCGGCACTGCAACATACAGGGAGGGGTGGGGTCGTTGACCCTTTGTCAAGAGCCCCTGTCTCTCTGAACATGGCCCGAACAGCAGGGCACATCTGTGGTGGTTCAACACCTAGCAGGTTCCCTGAAAACCAGGGCAGACAAAACTCTGCCATCGATGCCTAGCTGATCATGCATGGCGTCTTCAACCGCAGGTGGCGCAAGGTCCCTTTTCAAAAGTGGGGAGAGCCTTGGTTAGATCTGTTTGCCTCTGCAGAGTACGAGTACTGTCAGCAGTTTTTCGCGCTGGTGTTTCCAAGGCTTTATTTGCTCCTCAATGTTTTTCGTCTTGAGTGGAGCTAAGGCCGCCTTTAGACCATTCTTCTTGAGGTCTCTGGACAGGAGTGGTATTGGCAGATCAGGAGCGATCAGGCCCAATTCATTCCTGTGGCTCTGAACTGGGTACAGAGAGTCGGGTATCCTGAGTTTATTCAACATAGCAGCCATCCTCTGATCAGGCTGCCCATTTGGGAGAATCTTCTCTCACAGCAGCAGGGGAGGGTCCTCCACCCAAACCTGTCAACTCTACGCTTCCTTGCATGGAGATTGAGCAGCATCAGCTTACAGACTTTGGGAGGAAGGTCAAATGCAGTCATTTTATTTTGGTGGCCAGGCGTCCCTCTACCAAGACAGTGTATGCCTGCCGGTGTGAAAAATGTGTAAAATATTGTACAGAAAGGTTTATTGTGCCTCTTCCTGTTTCCCTTTCTCAAGTCCTTCTTTTTTTGTGACCCTTGCCCAGCAGGCCTCTGTTCTGGGGACTCTTAAAGGGTACCTTTCTGCCTTCTTGAGGTTGGCAGACCAACCCACATTAATTAAATCTTCTATTATGAATAGATTTCTTAATGGTCTTGTACCTATGTTCCCACCTGCCCTCTTCATCATGACTCAGTGGGATGATTGTTTTGTGCTCACCTTCCTGATGCGTATTCCATTCGAACCTCTGCACAACTGCCCCCTCTTGCTGCTTACCATCAAAACAGCCTTTTAGTGGCAATAACGTCTGCAAGGAGAATGAGAAAATAGCAGACTCTGTCATCAGGGAAGATGGTCCGATAAGGAGACCTGGATAAGTTGGTGCTTCGTACTAGGGTCTCTTTATTACAGAAAGTGATAGCACTATTCCACGTGAGGCAATCAGTCACCTTGCCCACTTTCTACCTTCCTCCACACCCCTCTAAAGAGGAGGAGCGACTCCTGCGTCTGGACCCAAAAAGAGCATTTTTTTTACCTTGACCACACTAAAGAGTCCTGGGTGGTGACTAACACTTTGTAGGGTACATTGGAACAAAGAAAGGCAGTGCAGTGCAGAAGAACATGATCTCAGGATGGGTCATACTCTGTATCAAAATTTGCTATGCTCTGGCTCATTCCACCAGAGCTAAGGCTACTCTTGCAGGGTGTACTTCCAGTCCTTGACATTTACCAGACAGCAATGTGGGCATCAAGCATGAGTGCTTGGTGAACGTGTGCAGTGGACAGTCAAGTCCTCAGGCACAGCCTTTTTGACCACTCTGTCCTGCAGGACTTCCTGGTCTAAACTTGTCAACAGTCACTCCTCCAGGGATGGTATTGCTTGGTATCTATTTTAGGGTAAGGAATCTGCGGCTAGATGTTTTCATCAGCCGGACATGTTACTTGTCACTACCAGATAAGGCATTACTGAAGGTAAGTAATATGTCCAGCCAATGAAAACATCTAGCCGCAAATTCCTTACTGACCCACCCATCCTCCCTCACTGCAGACAGGTTTGTAGGGGCAGGGCTGATCCCTTTCAGGGCCCTAGTTGTTCCAAAGACACCACTTTCCACACCAGTAGTGCAGAGCCCTGAAGGGGACTGAAAGTTGCAACAAGTAACCGACGTCAAAACGCTTGGAAGCCACCTACATAGGTGGCACAGATATCACTTCCGCTGCTAATGACGCTAACGATGTCACACGCACGCCAGTAGGCAGCATTGGTCCGCTCCAAAAGTATTGCATGAGCAAATGTCTCCGGGATCAAGCCTGTGAAATTCTAAGGTAAGATATCTGCAGCTAGATCATGTCTCTACCAGATAAGGGGTTACCATGGGTTAGTAACTTGTCTGTTTGTACTTGGGAAGTCAATCAGTGATGACCTCTCAAAAGCACTTTTTGTGACACATTATGGCAAAAGTACCATGGGATATGAGTATGTTTCTATTTATATGCATCTGAGGTGTGTGATCTAGTTCTGTTTTTATTTTTGGAATGTGTGAGTACTATCAAAATAACAATAAACTAGACACATGAACAGAACAGTAAACATTTATTTTTATCTATTGTAAATCATCAGCATCTTTTCTTCACAGTAAAGTTTGGTTGACCTTAAATAAATTACACTACATTAAAACAAAGAGGTGGGAAGTGTGGTGGATGCATTGTCAACAAGTCCAAAGCAGATGTTCTGCATTAATGTCACAATCATTTTGAGCTAATGACATAAGTGAGCAATGGTTTGTAAATGCTGACTTATGTGTGTCTTAGACTCCCAGACGCCCTCTATAAATGTGCTAATCACTCAAAAGATTTTTTGCAAAAGTAATGGCATAGCAGGGGCCTTCTGGCAGGTTTTACCAGGATGAATATGAAGTTACTTGCATATTCCATGAGCTCCTACAATAAATTAATTTTGGGACTTGAACCATAAACTCTTATAAATTAGATAAAGAAACATTTAAGGACATTACCATTCTACCTTGGTCGAGACAAATTAAGGTTGGTGATGCACACTGAGTGGTGGTAGAAATAATTAACTTCAATAAAATTGTAACATTGGAGAAGAGATCTTAGGGCCTTAGAGATTGGAGGATGGGATACTCTGTCACAAATGTAGCAAAGAATGATAATGCAAGTGTAATACAGTAGACAGGATAAGATATCTGTCATGTTTCGAAGTAGTATTCCATCCACCAAACTTGAAGAAAGGCGCTCATAGTGAATATTACCATTAAGCTGGTTTTCTTTTTATATATGACATCTCACAATCAAATACATTGAAAGGCAAATAATTTGAGTGTTTAAGAACTATCTTCTCACAGGCTTTAACATTAATTGTGATATCCTAATTTGCCAATAGAGGTTCAGGAGTGCTTGCATGTATGTCCAGGTCTACTTTCATTACACTGCTCTGCTAGAGATGTTGAGGCCCAGAATGCATTTGTGTATGTGTTGATTGCATAAAATTAATCGGTGATACCACAGTATGTCCGTCCAAAATGATGTGAGAATGGGGAGTTGTTAAAACGCATACTTTCACTATACATGAACTATTTTATGTAAGTGAATTTGTGTAACTAAACAGAGAATGTGCTTTGTTCACTGGGTTGATAATAAGAAACTAACAAGCTTTGCAGTATAACTTATTGGTGCGCGAGGTAATATGCAGAGACCAATGAGCTTTGAGTAGACCAGCAGCATTCATCAATCCCAATGCAGCATGAAGAGAGACACACTTTTTTTCTAGAGACTCGGTAACTGTACCTGAAAGGGGATATGCATATGATGCTGGTATATGTGTGTCCCTGGCAGAACCTGAAATCTGATCTGTTGAGTGCTCAGAAGAGTAAAACATGGAACAAATTTAGAACATTCAAAATTGTCAAATTAGCAATGCGGTATGCCAAATAGATAGTCCAGTTCAAGAAGAGTGACAAGTTAAAAATAGATGAATATGGATTATTCTGCTATGTTATCCATGCAAGGAGAGCATTATTATGCACAATAGTGTATGTTGTGCTTAAAATAGTATTTAAAAAGTGGCAATATTGAGATGTACAACAATGGAGAAGCAAGTCAATTTGTCGCATATGCTGCAGCCAATGTTTTAGTATTAGGAATAGCAGCAGCTACAATTGTAAAGATATTTTATGGAACATATGAAAGAAAAATGATACTTCTGATCAGATGATAGATGGGAGATTGTCTTAGGCTGCTGCACCAAAAATAAAAAATGAGGGCTCTGAATTAGAAAGGGAGGTTTTATTTTCCTTTAAGGGATTAGATTGAGGGACATGATTCAGAGGAGTGGGGTGGAGGGGGAGAATGGCTGCAGGGATGAAAGGTGGAAGTGGAAGTGGTGAAAACCAGGGCAGAACTGCAGGAAGATTGTGAGAGGGATGTGCGGAAAAAGAATTGAGGAGGTATTAAGCGTGGATCATTGATGGCGGGTTTTATTCAAAGAGCGGGACAGTCAACACAAAAAAAAATGTAGGTCTTCGCGAGTTCTTCTTCCTGGTGGTTGGTGTTCTTCTTTCCTCCTTTCGTCTCCGGGTGAGTGGTGGTGACGTTCCCCGGGTGCCATGGGAAGAAAAGAAACAAACGGGCGTAAGTCTGGCTGTCCGGAAACTTAAAGGGGGATTTAAGGTCAGGAAAAGGGTACCGTCACCAAGGCTAAGAGTGAAAAACACTGGGTGCTCCAATTTAAGAAGAAAGTACAGGGTTATGAATGGTGCATAAACAGGGCATACTTTAAATAAAGCCTGGTATAAATATATTCTCACCCCTTACTTCAGGTTGTGAGACAATATAAGCTTAGCATAGTGTTTTGACTAAATTCCTCAGTTAGCAAAACACCGTAATGCGACTACATACAGGACCCATTCACACATGCGTAGATCCATATGAACCTTTTTAACAGAAGTCCTCACTCGCCCTGCATAACGGGTAATGTTCGTGCACCCCCTCACTTCCCTGAAAACAACCACAAGAAGGGTCCAATTGCCCTAACAAGCCCATGCCCCCTACCCCCCTTCTCTAGACCACGCACTCCGAAAGCCGTAACTCTCTGGAGTTACAGCGGCGTGTAGGCATCCTCAGGAGCCGTCCACCAGAACTCGGGCTCCACTGCTTCGTCATCTGCTTCCTCTCGGTCTGCAGCTTCAGCCGGCGTTCGGTCTAGGGTGACCAACCGTCCATACTAAAATGACGGACGGTCCGTGAAATTTACGATGTCCACAAGGCGTCCGTAATTTGGGGATCCCAAATTACGGACGCCTTACAGACTTCATACTAAAATCGAAATGGGAAATGTCAGAAAGGAATGCTGTTTCCCATGCGAGAGGCACCAGGTGAGTTAAAAAGATTTCACTCGGGCCTCTCGCTCTTATCTTTTAAAATGAAGAGGCTGCCTGCAGCGGCCCCTCCCGGACCTCCCTCCTGCAGACGGTGGAGCGGCCCATTGTCAGTCTGAGACTGCAGCTGATTGTCATTCTATAAGTGCTAATGGGCCCAATTGTAGTGACAGCATGTGGGGTGCCTTCTGCTGCATGGGATTAGGGCAAAGCATTCTCCTTTTGTCTTGGCGCCATGCTGAATATTGACCTTCTGTCCTCAATTTCTGTCCTGAATTTTGACCATTTGTCCTGAATTTTTACACTGACCGTCCTGAATTTGCACCTTGCCAGTTGGTAACCCTAGTTCGGTCCTCCTCGTCTCCCAGGATATACCGCTGCATGACCTCCGTTTCCAAGCTGTGTCCAGTCCCCACCCGTCGTTTCCCTGTCCCGCGGCGTCTTCTGGAAACTCCTCACTTGCTGACAGGTCCGTCCTTCTATTCCCCGAGATCTCCTCCCATTGGTTCTTTTCCTTCTCTGGACATTCCTGTGGGGAAGAGGAGTCCGGGTTAATTAACCCTTGCATGTCATCAGGGTTCCGTTTAACTGATGAGAAAGCAGCTTGTGAGTCGGAGTTTGGGTATGCCAAGGGTAGTGAAAGCGGGCTCCTCTTCACAAAGATACATTGAGGAGGCAGAAAGGAGTGGACAGGGCCAAGGGATATGCATATGTAACATGCTATTGGGAAAAACTGATGGATTGAGCAGAAGGAAGGGAGCAGGCACAAGCCGTATGTTGACAAGGGAATTGGGATGGGAAAGAGCAATAATGTGAGTTTGGAGTATGTACAGGAAGGTTAGTAGGTAAAAGTACTGAAGCAGAAGATGGAGGGCTACATAGTAAGAATGGGAGGATTAATGAAATATATTGCTGATCTTGTTTTATCTCTCCTTCTATACTTTATGTTTTTTTAGAAATCAATGACATAGAACTCTTCGGCTTAAAAAAAAAGTTCCTTCCAATAACACCCATCATATTATATCACATTTGGCAATGTGGTAAAAGGTGGAAAGCACTTTTTATTTAATCAGGGGCCAGTGATCGTAATATCTTATCTGATAGAGACATCTAGCTGCAGATTCCTTAACTTAGAATATTCCCCAGGCATCGTACTGCTGGAGGAAAACGTTTTTTTCGGATCCAGTCTCTCTGCTTGGCGGGGAGCGGCATCGCCCGGCTCCGTCCTGACATCGTCCACGGAAGTGACGTCAATGGAGCCATATAGGCCGCCCTCGTGTCCCAACACGGATCCGGAGAAACGGTTACCTCTGGCCTGTTTTTCTTTTCAGGCCTTTTCGACTCCCTTAGGCATCTGGGAACAGTGTGTGATGCCTTTGGGTTTCAAGACGTGTGACTCCTGTTCATGGAGGATGTCAGCTACAGTCGACACATGATCTGTATGTGGTGCTTGGGAGAGAAGCACGACTCCGAGGAGTGCGACGCCTGCCACCGGCTGAAGCGGAAGTCCTTGCAGGACCATCGCATGACGTTGCTGACCGCCCGGATGTCCCGTTCAGAGCCCTCACGCCACCGGTCTCCTTCTCATGTTGGGGGATCGGTATGGGACAGGTCGTGGAGTCTTTCCTGTGGGCGTTGTTCTCCTGCCGCAGTTAAGCATAAGAAAAAGAAGTCGCAGAGGTCGCTGACCTCATGGGACGGTGGGGTCCATTGCTCCCAGTCTCTACCGGACACGGATCCTGAGGAGTCGACCCCCAGCTACCCACCGTTTCCTGGCACTGGGGCAACTAGGGCCCAGATGGAGGCCTATTCTCAAACCTTGCTATCCATCTTTGGGCCACCCCCTCTCCCTGGCGTGCCTTCGGGCCTCATAGAGGGGGTAGGGGCTTAGATCAGGACTTCGCCGGCGGGTTCACCCTCGGCGCCGGTGGAGCACCCTGACTCCGATTCAAGAGTTGCTGCATCATGAGGGCTTCCTCCTCGCCCGTCCAAGCCTTCCAGGTCATGTTTGCAAAGCCCTCTGCGGCTCCCTGCATCAACACCGATTGCACCTCAGTGTAGGTCATGTTGACGCAGGTCCGGCGCCAGACGGACGAGACTCCTTCGGGGTCTCTCGGCGTCGAGTTGACGCCGTCTCAACGCTGTGCTATGCGGTAGGTCGTGTCGACGCCTGTCTGCCACGGGACGGACAAGGCTTCTTCCGGGTTCTCAACATCGAGCTACGTCGAGCTACCGCCATCTCGGTGAAAAACTGGCAGCCTACGCACGCCTGCGCTTCATACCTTGTGTGAGGGCTCATATCTGAAAGAGGCACGTTAGTGATAGATTCCTTACCTTAGAATATCCCAAGGCGTCAGACTGGATCCGGAAAGTTTTGCGTAGCAGTACCCTTGCGCGTCGGTAGGCGTCGTCTGTGGCTCCGCGTCAGTCGTGGGCGTCGTGGGCGCTGTGATGACATCGTCGGAGTACTTAGACGCCACCTCCGTGTGCTGACGTCAGTTCTTCTTTTTTCCGCGCCAGCCAGCGCAGATCTGGAAAGAGCAGTTCCCTAGTCACTTTTTGACTAAACTTTTGTGATCGATATGGATCAAAAAGAAGTCTTTACGACTCCGACGGTGCCGTTAGGGATGCCCGGCTTCAAGCATTGCGACGAGTGCGACCGTACCATGTCGGTTACGGATCCCCACCGCTTGTGCCTGATGTGTTTGGGCGTCGACCATGACAACGAGGCCTGCTCCGACTGTCGGGCCCTCTCGAGGAAGGCCAGGCGGGAGCGGTCCCGCAGGCGACTCGAGATCCGTCAGTCGGCCCGGGCCGTGTGAGGTCCCGGTCCCGGTCCCACGGGAGGTCGAGGGACAGGTCGCGGGGACGGAGCCGTCACAGCTCCGGGAGTCGGCGCCACTCCTCCGGGTCCAAGTCGTCAGGTAAGAAGCATAAGAAGTCGAAGAGACATCATCGCTCTTCTGACTCCCCCCGACGCTCGCGCGATGCGGCCGGGGGTTCGGGTGACACCGCCCACGCGGCTCCTCGCGAGTCGCGGGCGCCGCGTTCGGCCCCATACCCCCTGGTCCCTGGGCTGAACGCGACGCCGGAGGAGATCGAGCGCTTCCTCATGGCCATGAGGTCCCTTTCTCCTCCGACGGGTTCCGCGGCGCCTTTGGGCCCAGTGAACCCGTCTGGGGGCCCTAGTGGGTCGGGGGCTACGACCCCGACGCCGCCGGCGCCTTCGGGCCCGGCGCCGCTGGGCCCCACTATCCAGACGCCGTCGGTGCCCTCGGGCTTGGCGCCGCTGGGTACAGCGGCCCCGGCGTCGTCGGTGCCTTCGGGCCCGGCGCCACAGGGTGCCGCTAGGCCCTCGTCGGGCGCTGGATCGTCACCGGTGGACCTTACGACCCCCCCCGGCGTCGGTCCGTGTGGTGTCCCCTCCGGCGTCGTCCTCGGGCGGCGCCGTCCCCGATGCCTCCTCTCACTGGGTTCCGACCTCGGAACGACGCCTGTCGGCGCCGCTCTCGACGCCGTTCGGAGAATTTCAATTCTATGAACCCACCTCATTCGCTTATGACCCTGAATCTCAGGAGATGGGGGACGAGGAGAATTGGGAGGGGTCTGAGGACCCTCTGACAAGGGAATGTCAGTCTAACATGGACTGGACAGGAGACCTTGGGGAGGCCAGTGGCCTGGACACCTCTCCAGACACTGGATTCGTCTCTCCTCCGACCGTGGCTTCGGAGGAGGGTGCTACATATAGTGTGGTGTTGATGAGGGCTGCTAAGGCCTTGGGCCTTGAGCTCCCCGTCGCGGCCGTGAGGACTAACCTCCTCACTGAGGTCCTTAAGCCGCAGTCTTGCTCCATGGAGCCTCTGCTGCCGTTTAATGAGGCCTTGACGGACGTTCTTTTGGGCACTTGGTCCAGGCCCGCTACAGGTTCGCCTGTAGATAGGAACGTGGCCAGACGCCACCGCCCGGCCCCGGGCGACCCATGTTTCCTGTCCACCCACCCCACCCGAGAGTCTGGTTATCCAGGCCTCTAACTCCCAGACCGCCTTCCCGACGACTCCCCCTGATCGGGAATCCAAAAGGTACGAGGCCTATGGCAAAAAGGTGTTCTTGTCCCTCAGCTTGGGACTGCGGTCTTCCAACACCGCATGCCTCTTGGGCCGTTACACCCACTCTCTGTGGGAAACAGTGGCGGAAGTGCTGCCAGAGTGTCCGTTGGAGGTACGGGCCAAACTCGGCCAAGCCCTACTGGAAGGCCGGGACGCAGCGAAGTATAATATCAGGTGCGGACTGGATACTACTAACTTGCTGGGCAGAGCGATGGCTATGACGGTGGCGATACGGCGCCACGCCTGGCTGAGATCCGGCAACTTCTCGGCAGACGTCCAAAATACACTCATGGACATGCCGTTCGATGGCCGTCGCCTCTTTGGCGACAAGGCAGACCACGCGCTTGAGCGCTTTAAGGACTCCAGGGCTACGGCCAAGTCCTTGGGCCTCTCGGCCCCGCGCCAGCAAATGGGTGCCTTTCGCCCCTTTCGTGGCCAGAGAAGGGGCGCCCCCACACGTGCCGCCAGCTAATCGCCGCAAACTCTCGTCCAGCGCGGCGGCGGCCGTGGAAACCGCCGTGGAGGTGGTCGGGGAAACAGGCGGAGCCAGTCCACACCTACCCCCGCAGCATCCGCCTCTAAACCCTCCTAGTCCGTGCTTTTCGGCCCATGTGACGCCAGTGGGAGGCAGGGTTCGCCATCACCACCCTCACTGGCGCACAGTCACTTCGGACAGGTGGGTGCTGCAGATCGTCCGAAGGGGCTACTCCCTCCCCTTCGAGATGACCCCTCAAGCCATGCCACCGCAACACCACCGCGTATCGGGTGATCACTTGCGGCTCCTGCAGGAGGAAGTGTCGGCCCTCTTGGCCAAGGGGGCCATCGTGAGCGTTCCTGGGCCAGAAGTAGGACGTGGTTGCTACTCCCACTACTTCCTGGTACCCAAGAAGGGCAAAGGGGGCCTACGCCCTATCTTGGATCTGAGGAACGTCAACGGCTTCCTCCGGAAGGAGAAGTTCTGAGCTAGCGTCAGCATTTTGGTCTTGGCTGCCCTAGACCCAGGAGACTGGCTGGTAGCGTTGGACTTGCAGGACGCATATTTCCACATCCCTGTCCTGCCGGCCCACTGCGGTTCACGGTAGGCCTCGAGCAGTTTCAGTTTACCGTGCTCCCCTTCGGCCTTACCAGCGCCCCACGGGTGTTCACGAAGGTGATGGCGGTGGTCGCAGCTCACCTGCGCAGGTTAGGGGTTTCAGTCTTCCCCTACCTAGACGACTGGTTGTTGAAGGCGGGATCGCGTCAGGCAGTCGTCAACCACCTCCAGACTACGGCGGATCTCCTGCACCGGCTGGGATTTTCCATCAATGTGCCGAAGTCACACCTGTGCCCCTCTCAGAAGCTCCTTTTCATCGGAGCAGTTCTCGACTCGGCACAGTTTCGGGTTTACCCGCCCGAACAGCGGGTTCGGGATATACAGGCCCTGATTCCGATCTTCGGGCCGTTATCCCGGGTTTCGGTCAGGTTGACGCTGCGGCTTCTGGGGCTGATGGCCTCCTGCATCCTTCTGGTGCATCACGCACGGTGGCGGATGCGGGCTCTGCAGTGTGACCTGAATTTTCAGTGGGCCCAGCACCGGGGCAACCTGTCCGACCATGTCCTGATCTCGGAGGGCACTGCGAGACAGCTGCAGTGGTGGCTCACGGACCGCGATTGGGTCAACGGCAGATCCCTCTCCCTTCCCCAACCGGAGCACGTAGTTGTGACGGACGCGTCCCTCCAGGGCTGGGGAGGCCACTTGGGAGAGGCGGAAATCAGAGGACTCTGGTCTCCGGCGGAGTCCCGGCTCCATATCAACCTGTTGGAGCTGCGGGCGATTCGTCTGGCACTGAAAGCATTCCTCCCGTCTATCCGAGGGAGTGCAGTGCAGGTGTTCATGGACAACACCACCGCCATGTGGTACTGCAACAAACAGGGCGGGGTGGGGTTGTGGACCCTCTGCCAGGAGGCTCTGCGCCTCTGGCAATGGCTGGAACATCAGGGCATGACTCTGGTGGTTCAACACCTGGCAGGTCTCTGAACGCCAGGGCGGACGAACTCAGCCGTCGGTGCTCGATGGATCACGAATGGCGTCTGAACTCGGACGTGGCGCAAGGCCTCTTTCTGCGATGGGGAGAGCCTTTGTGCGTTCTCTTCGGTGGCGAATAGATCTAACCATGTCATCAGTTCTGCGCGTTGGAATTTCCAAGGTGGCACTCGCTCGGAGACGCTTTTCGTCGCGAGTGGAGCTGCGGTCTGTTGTACGCCTTTCCGCCTATACCTCTTCTGCCCAGAGTGCTGAAGAAGATCAAGCGCGACCGGGCACAAGTCATCCTTGTGGCTCCGGACTGGGCACGAAGGTACTGGTATCCCGAGCTACTCAGTATGTCAGTCGATCCCCCGGTTCGTCTGCCTCTTCAGGAGGACCTTCTGTCGCAGCAGCAGGGGACGGTCCTCCACCCGAACCTGTCCAGTCTCCACCTCCATGCATGGAGATTGAGCGGCGACAGTTGAGGCCATTTGACTTGCCTCCTGAAGTTTGCAACATCATTCTGGCAGCCAGGCGTCCCTCGACAAAGACGGTATACGCCTGCAGGTGGAACAGATTTGTGGCATGGTGCACAGCAAAGGCTGTGGATCCCCTCAATGCCCCTCTCTCTGAGGTTCTCCTCTTCCTTCTTTCTCTTGCCCAGCAGGGCTCTGCTCTTGCCCAGCAGGGCTCTGCTCTGGGCACTATCAAGGGCTATCTTTCGGCTCTTTCAGCCTTTCTGAGGCTGCCTGACCAGCCTTCTTTGTTCAAGTCCCCTATCGTAAACAGATTCCTGAAGGGCATCACTCATACCTTTCCTCCTGTTCCTTTCGTGATGCCTCAGTGGGACTTGAACCTGGTTCTAACATTTCTGATGTGCGCTCCCTTTGAAGACTAAGTGGACAGTTGTGAAGTGGCTCAAAGAAAGAAGGCGGCCTTCCTGGTAGCCATCACCTCTGCCAGGAGAGTGAGTGAGCTCCAGGCTCTCTCTTGTAAGCCTCCTTTCCTTTCAGTCCATCCGGACAAGGTTGTTTTGAGGACTAGGCCCTCCTTCTTGCCTAAGGTGGTCACGGCCTTCCACATTGGGCAGTCCATCACATTGCCCACCTTCTTTCCGCCTCCGCACCCCTCAAGAGAGGAGGAGAGGCTCCACCATCTGGACCCAAAACGTGCGCTCTTGTTCTATCTGGATCGCACATGCCAGTTCCGGGTGGATGATCAACTCTTTGTTGGATACGCGGGCGCTAAGAAAGGGAAAGCGGTGCACAAGAGGACCATTTCTCGATGGATTATCATGTGCATCCAGGCGTGTTACTCCTTGGCTAAGAAGGAACCCCCTGTTGGGCTGAGGGCTCATTCCACTCGAGCCACGGCCACTACAACTGCCTTGGGCCGAGGTGTGCCCTTGCAGGACATTTGCCAGGCAGCTACGTGGGCCTTGTTGCACACGTTTGCAAGGCACTATTGCCTGGACAGTCAAGTCCGGAGGGACGGCTACTTCGGCCGTTCCGTTCTCCGGGACTTTCTGGTGTGACTATTGGTTCGCAGACCCACCACCACGGGGATGGTATTGCTGGGGTATCTATTCTAAGGTAAGGAATCTATCACTAACGTGTCTCTTTCAGATGCACAAGTTACTACTTGTGTAACGATATATCTGTAAGAGACATTAGTTAGTGATAGATTCCTTACCGACCCACCCATCCTCCCCGTTCTGCGAACCGATATCTAGGGTTACGGTCATCCCCTTTCAGGGCCCTAGTTTCTTGGCACCAGTGTCGGTTTTTGTCATGGCTCTGCGCTTCTGGCTGGGAAAAGCCGTGGCTAAGAACTGACGTCAGCACGCGGAGGCGGCGTCTAAGTACTCCGACGACGTCATCACGGCGCCCACGACGCCGACGACGGACGCGGAGCCGCAGACGACGCCTACCGACGCGCAAGGGTACTGCTACGCAAAACTTTCCGGATCCAGTCTGACGCCTGGGGATATTCTAAGGTAAGGAATCTATCACTACATGTCTCTTACAGATATATTGTTACACAAGTAGTAACTTGTGCATTAGGCTGGAAAACCGGGCGTTGGACAACTAGAAAGACAAATTAATTGAAACAAAAATTCAGCCTCTATACGACCGATGATATACTACTCTGACACTCCTACTACCAAAACCAAGATCGTACTTACATGCACAACGGCCACGGGCACACAAATGGTCTGTTAAGAAAAAGGAGTGGGTATAATAAGAATCTGTGGCACAAGTTCACGTTGGTCTGAGAAAAGCCATAAATCTTTGTGCTTACTTGTGAAACGTGCTCGTGTGGTATCGTGAAGGAAAGTGTTCGTGGAACACGGGTTTTGGATTAATTGTATTGCAGGCCTGTAAATAAATGAAATGAAAATGCGCATCAGCCGCGTTTCTCTGTGACTGAATGGCAAAGAAATTGCGCTTCTGGTCTTCGTGTAACAGTTAACCAACTTTGCACATACCTTTGTATCGAGCCGCAGTCAGTCCTCTATGTCGGAGTACCTCGGGATCAGTCTACGAGTAACCGCGCAGTGGCAGTCCGATGTTTGAAATCCTGTTCCCTCGATGCCCTGCTTCTGGGAAATGTAGTTCGGTGAATAGATGGAAACTGCACCGTATCGTTCCGTTTTCTACGGCGTGTCAGCGGCGCATGCTGGCCACCATCTTTGTGGGATGGCTTGTGCTGGGGGTCGCATGGCTAGGTCGCAAATCAAGGATCTGGCTTAGGAGGTTGCCTAAGTAAATACCAATTGCGGACGAAGTTTGATGAACAGATTGTGCCCATCTATATCTAATTGTGTACGATGATAAGTGGTGCCTGGCTGGTCAGTGTAGTCATGGGACTGGCTGGTATAAACGTGTTGTGCTGATCCCTATAGATTGTCTGATTGGGCACAAAGAGCAGAATTTACAAGATTAGGTCAATAAGGCCCGCAAGGAATTAATTGAGTTTGTGCAATTCGGACATTTCGTTAAGCCCTTTAGAGACTGTATTAAACTTCAAAATTAGCATTGCTTCTTGACGCAACAACAATTTACTGTCCAAGTCGCCTCCTCTTTGGTCTTTATCCACCTTTGCGATGACTGTCCATTTCAAATCGATTTCTTTGTGGTCCATGGCTGACCAATGGAGCGGTCATTGTCTTCAATCTTATGCGAGATTTGTGTTGCGATATTCGTGACCTTACTTCCTGATTAGTTTTCCCAATCTATAGTAAGTCACAAGGACACTTGATTCCGTATATCACATTTCGTGACTTACAATTTGTGAATGAGGTGTGTTTCCAAAAGATGTTGTTGTATTGGAAGACTGATCCTTCTTCTGTCAATGAACAGCACACGCATGTTCCGCATCTTTTGTGTCCTGTTACTGGGGGGAGGCCTACATAACCTCTCATAGAAGTGACTTCCTTTGGTGGGAGGGCTGCTCTGACAAGATGGTTGGCAATCGATCTATTTTTCTTAAAGGCGAATAATGGTCTGGCATTGAATGTGGAATGTAAGTTTTTTATTAAATGCCAATTTTTTGTGACCGCCTTTTTAAGTAAGTTTGAGTTCGGGCAGTAAGTGGAAACAAAGACTAGTCTGTCTGCTCCTTTCTTGTATTTCCCCTCTAGTAGGCATTCACGCGGCGTCCACCAGGCACGCTTGACTGATCTCTTAAGAAGTGTTTTAGGGTACCCCCTTTCCATGAGATTGTCTGTAAGTTTGGCTGCATTCTCTATGAACTCCTCTTTCGAGTGGCAATTGCGGCGGATAGGCAAGTATTGTCCGTAGGGTAAATTATCCTTTAGGCTCTTCAGGTGATTGCTTTTGAAATGGAGTGCTTTGTTCCGGTTGGTCTTTTTTTTGTATAAGGTGGTAACTAGTCCTCCATTCTCCGGGTATACTTCGACATCCAAAAAGGGTATCTTTTCTTTTGAGTAAGTGAGGCTGAATTGGATTTCCTGGGATCGGTTATTAAGCCATGAATGGAACTCTTTCAGTTCTTGCTCCTGTCCTGTCCAAACAAGGAAAACATCGTCTATATATCTATTCCAATAACTGATATATTGGAAGAATGGATTGTTTTTATAGACAAAAGTTTCCTCATAGATTGCCATAAACAATACGGCCAGCTCCGGTGCAAAGGGGCATCCCATCGCCACTCCACTTATTTGGAAATAGAAATCTTCATCAAATTTGAAATTATTTTGAAATTCGTTTTTCTTTAGCGCAAAGTTTGCTAAGTCAGTGGGGACTTTATGGGGTCTTGTCCTAGAGTCTAAGAAATGTTGTAAGACATGTAGACCTTCCTCTTGGGGTATTTGGGTGTATAAAGACACCACGTCCATCGTCACTAAAAGATGTGAGTTTGCTTCAAATTCCATCTGGCTGATTTTATTGACGAAGTCAGTGGTGTCCAGGGCATAGGTGTACGCAGGGCCTACCAGGGGCTGAAGCATGTATTATGCCACCCCTGGCTGGCCATCTAAACAGACACAACAGGCTGCACGACAGCTAGGGCAAGGTGGTGTAATCACCCTTTGCTTTAGATATAGTATCCCTCTATCTAACCCTATAATGGACACATATATTCCTATCAGTCACTCCTATGGCAGGCCTTATCAATCCTGAAGGCAGAGTGCTTGGAATTATGTGAGATGGTGCTCTGGCATGAGCTGAGCCCGTTTGCAGCTTGCGGAACCAAGTCCTAATAGCTGTTCCATGATAACGCATACCATATACTCTTAAGTGCATTATAATCCTCGCGGTTATATGCTAACTCTGGTATCGCTTTATCAAAACATGTCGAGTAAGGTGTCATACGAACTGGAATACTACCCCCTCGCCAATTCTGGCGACGGGGGTAGCATTCCACCCTTCTAGAGGGACACGACATGTATGTAACTGTGAACCCCGGTTAAAGTTAACTCGAGCCTCAGCATCACAAAATGGATGCTGCCACCACAGACACAAGTCTGACCTCCTGCTGCTTGGAGTCCTTCCAGCGAGGGAGGCTTGGACAAAGGGTTTCCTGCCTTGGGAGGTGCTAGCACCACCCCAGACAGGATTTTGTGTATTAGGTAGGACAGGGCTGAAAGGAATGAGACATGCCTGGGGCACACAAGGTGTCCCTGTGCATACGCCGGTCTAAACCAGTTCCTGGGGCACTCCAGCCCCAGAGCTGGCGCAAGACCGGACAAAGGAAAGGGGGTGCAACCATCCCCCTTCCTGGTCCCACCCAGAGGAGGGACCTAGTCGTAGTGCAGCCCCCTTTAGCTGAATAAAGGTAGGAGCTGGTCCTATTCCAAATTAGATTATCCTGATCAACTTCACAAGAAGAAACTCTGGACCTCGACGTTCTGCTCCACAGAAGACAGAAGGAATCTCCCTTGTGGGCAAGGAGTGTCCACCCTGCATCTGCAGGCACCATCAGTGTACCGCGACTTCCCTTTGAAGTCTGGATCCTTTGCAGGAAGACGACAGAGCCCAACGAGACCCGGATTCCCAGACCTCTCCGAGCTCTACCTAGAACTCCAGCACAGCTGAGACCCGTGGGTGCGACGAGACACGTGGGACCGGCCATCTTGAAAGAAGCAGCACTTCGCTCCAGCACGACTCCTGAGGTATCCTCATCCAAGTGCTCTGGGGACTGAGAAGCCCCGACCCCGAGCAGCTCCTGCACCAAAGATCAGCCCTCCAGCATCCACAAGATCTGCGTGGGGCCCTTCTGCTTGCCTGCTGCTCGACGCGTTGTCTGGTCACTTGCCGGCTGGCTTATGGCCTCCTAGACGACGAACACCGGCAACTTTGCTGCTGGCCTGGTTGCTCCCTTGCTCCCTTCCAAAAGAGGAGCACCCCGGACCCTCCTGGTCCACTCCAGACGCCGTTTCCACTCACCGCATGGGTTGCCTTTGCCAAGGCCTGTTGAACCCGAATCTGGAGACGACACCGCCGACAGCGAGAGCCTGCGTGGGACAGCTTGTGCCTCCATCCTGGTCGTCGAAGACACCGCCTGGTCCACGTGGCTGCTGAGACAAGCGTCCACCATCACCTGATCGCGACGACGACATCTGGTTCCACTCCAGGTTCCACTCCAGTCACTGGCTAGTGACTTTGAACATGGTCCCCTCTGCTTTCAGGTTCCTCTCTTCACCAATCCACCCTTGGATTGCACCGGACATCTTCCTCCTGGTCGCCTGCAGCATCTTTCTTCAAGGCTCCATAGACTTTGACGCGGAAACCCGACACGACTTCGCACCTATGCACCAGCAGCCTGTGGGTGAGGTAACACGAGCATTTTGGTGCTATGGGGTAGCTTGACTCTCCTAGTGTCCAGTTCCATTGTCGTCTTTGTCCTATCTAGTCAGGAACGTCCGTACTCACCTTTTCTTTAAACTGTACTGTCCATAGACGTTTGTACGCATCTCGCGTGTGAGTTCACACTCTGCACACGCGCTCCGTGGGCCTCCTATTACTTACCTCAAGTTAGTATAGCGTGGTCCCAGCGATCCTACAACCTCTGGACAGCTCCATTCCTTTACTTGACTTTCACATTCCACTAACTTAGTATATGGTTTGTCGTGCCCCTAGGGCACCATTGTAAATCGTGCAACTTAAACGTATTTTTCCTAAGAGTTTGTCATGTGCTTAGCCCTCTGACCTCATAAAGAGTTCAGAGGTGTATGTTTGTTATGAAAATAAACAGTTATTTATTAACTACCTGTGTGGTGTCCTTTTTATTTGGTATTCAAAGGTTATATGTGGTAAACCAGCTGGCTTCACATGCCATTCAGAGTTTAGCCTAAAGACTGCTTTTGTCCACACTACTAGGATAGCCGGTCTATAAGGTTGACTTATAACCAATCACCATAAGGGTTATTTGGGCTGATACAAGGTGATCACTAGAACTAGTGAGCATCATATATCAGGCCAACTTCTCACAACATGTTGTTCTCCTCTTCTTGTACTTGCAGTTCTGCCATGTGGTTACTGGCTGTCTTTCTAGTGCATCCATTCTGTGGTTGCGTACAGTTCTTCATTTGTCATGCCCTTCATTTCTGATGCCATTGCCTCTTCAGAGGGTCGTCGCTCTTTGTCTGGGCAGTGATGTTTCTGGTAGGGGGGGGCTGCTTCGTCCCCTTCCCTTCCTTCAAGTCTTGAAGGAACCATGCGATAAGAGCACTTAAGTGTTAAGTACCCTTTTCACGTAGTTTCATAGTTTCCTTTGCGGTGCAGTACCTTGGAAGAAATTGTTTTAAATAACTTAGCAATAAAATACATTTGACACTTACTAGGGTGTCTTTTTGAAAATCACATAACACCAGTATTTCATGGCCTTTGATGCACTCATTTTCCACATTAACATTTCAAAGTCATCAAAAGGCAACATACTTCAAGGGGTTCTACTAACCCTCTATCTCAGCACATGAAATGTATACTAACAACTAAGTGTAAAAGTTATATGTTCCACGCTGAGCTCTACAGAAGGCTTATCGTGATATCTGTGTGCAGCTGCAAAATATGCATGAATAACCTTAGTTATCTGGCAATCTCAAGCAATGGCCCTCTAAATGACTAAAATATATATTAAACTTGGTATTTCAATGTACTTTCTGTAACAATCCTTCTCATTTGAAAACCTAGTTGTGCTGCTAATAACTGCTAAATAGCTAATGTGTTTCTAGCATTGATCCAGGAGTACTGGATCCAGGCTACATTTCCATAGTAGCTCTTTGTTTATATAAAGTAACTCCAATTATATCTATTGTATATATATTCATATGTGGCTTTTCTTAAAATGTGGCACAGATCTGGCTTTCATGTCAATGCACCTTATAATGAGCTTCTCTTCCTGCTAGTGTGTGCAAGATTATTTAGGAATCACGCCATTGGAGAGCCCGGTGCAGTACCATCTAACTAACTAAGGCCCCTGATTGTATCCTAAAATGCTTGCAGAGACAGAGCATGAGTTGGGACCGAGATAAGTGGCAGATTATTCAGAAAGGTGATCCTAGCCCTAGCCCCTCCTGCACAAACATCTCAACTGGTAGGATCTCAATGTCTTTTTTGTGTTCAAAACTGCTTTATTGCATAGTAAATCAGACAGTACACAGCTTCTTGCGCCTACAACCCGGAGGCTGGCAGCGTGACAATCAAATAGAACACAGCCTTGTGACCGGCATCCCGGAGGCCCGGCAGCAGAGGATAGGATCAGGCGATAATGGCAGCACAACCAGCATTGCTAGGCACTTGAGGATATACTGCAGCAGAACAGTGTTTTCAGTTTTTAGTTTTTAGGTTGATAAAAAACTTCACAACATTCAACAAACTAAGAGGCATTATAGACTGGTAGGATCTCTTTAAATCTCTTGAAGGTTCTTCTTGGTTTGAGGGTTGGAGAGACCAATTAGATCATCAAGTGTATCTAAAACGTTCTTATTCATTTACATGAAATTTACTATTGCAGGCGCCAACGGTGAGAGTATCTCTTTCCCCTGAAACATAACAGTAATAGTAATGCAGCCCCTCCCTCTAACAGGTTATCAAAGGGTCCTGGTACAGGTTTAAATGATGTATTAAAACCAATGGGTGTGGGTGTGTGTGTGTGGGGAGGGGAATGTTGTCAATGCAGATTTCTTAATAACAATGTCTAGACTGTGAACGTTGTCTTTGTGGGGGTGCTTAAGTATGCTATCAGGGGTTGATCAGACTTTGACTTCCATAGCAGTTCCCAAATGTAACATCCTATCACCACCCTTACCATATGTGGCCAATGCTTCTCTGTTTCTCAGAGCCACCAGTCAACCATCGCCCTTATTTGGGCAACTCTGTAGTATACGGTCAAGTCCGGGAGGGCACGCCCCCCCCCCCCCCCCCCCATATTTAGGCAGTCATGTATGTTTATTGGAGAGTGTAGTCCTGTATGTCTGCCAAATAAAACAACTGTTCAACTGATTAATGGAGGCCAACAATTCCCTCACGACCATTATAGCAAGTGCCCGGATAAGATAGAGAACTAGAGGAACGGAGTTTATCTTAATGGAATTGAGCCTTCACATTGAAGATAGGTAAAGAGAGAAACAGCTACGACATGTCCCTCATATAACCTGTAGAAGCGGTGGAAAGTTAGCTTTGTAAAGGTCCTCAATCTTAGGAGTTAATATAACACCCAGGTATGTGCTTGCCTTATTTGTCCATTAGTACTGGGTGCTTGGTGCTAGTTCATCAACCTTGCTCCAAGACAGCGTAAGGTTGAAAATTCTTGACTTCGCTATGTTTACCTTGAAGCCTAATACTTCCTCAAAGCAAGTAAAAAGGTGTTGAATTCAAGGGAGAGATCTTGAGGTATGAGTAAGGGATAAGAAGACATCATCAGCAAGCACGAATGCTTTATGAATCTCCTGCCCAAAGGTTATGCTTCTCACCTTTTTGTTGGCTCTAATATGTGCTTCACCGGGTTCAATGCTAAGAGCGTAAAGAAGCAGGGAGAGTGGGTAGCTCTTCCTTGTCACTCTAACCATTGGTACCCTCTCTTTCTTCTACAATTCACTATGATGTGGGACATAGGATTATTGTAATTCAGCCAAACCATCCCTATAAATCTGGGATCAAACCCCTCTATAGTCCTCATGAGGAAGACTCAGTCCACCAAGCAGAAAGATTTCTCGGTGTCTAAGGCCACCGTATGACCAGGATCTTGTTTTTTTTTTACCTTTACACCAGCTGGAAAGTTCACCAAATGTTATCATGTGTCTGGCTGAATAACAATTTTACAGCCCAGTAAGGATTTGTGAAGACAGAGTAAAATTTAACATCAAGATTTAACAAGGCTATCAGTCTGTAGGAAGCAGAGCTGATGAGCTTTCTTGAGTTTAGGTGTTGGTGTAATTAGGGCTTCACTCATTGATTGGGAAAGTTATCTATATTTGCCAGATAATATTGAATAAGGTTGTGAAGTCTTGTACCAACACCAGTGAGTATGTCTTATAGAAATCACTTGTAATGCTGTTGACACCAGGGGCCTTGTGCATCTTAAGCTCCTCAATTGCCCTATTAGATGGCAAGAGAATTTATATCAGGATACAGTTGTGTTAACTCTCCACTAATTAGCTATCCCCTGTCGGTCTGGCAATCTCAGGGAGTTCAGTGTACAAAACGAACCCCAGTCTGCGCTTGTGATCTGAAAGAGACACGTTAGTGATAGATTCCTTACCTTAGAATATCCCTAGGCGTCAGACTGGATCCGGAAACTTTTGCGTAGCAGTACCCTTGCGCGTCGGTAGGCGTCATCTGCGGCTCCGCGTCCGTCTTCGGCGTCGTGGGTGCCGTGATGACGTCGTCGGAGTACTTAGACGCCGCCTCCGCGGGCTGACGTCAGTTCTTCTTTTTTCCGCGCCAGCCAGCGCAGATCTGGAAAAAGCAGTAACTCTAGTCAATTTTTGACTAACTTTTTGAGATCATTTTTGATCCTTTCTCGAAGTCTTGCGACTCCGATCGGTACCGTAGGGATGCCTGGTTTCAAGCACTGCGAGGATTGCGACCGCACGATGTCGGTAACGGATCCTCACCACCTGTGCCTAACTTGTCTAGGCGTCGACCATGACGACAAGGCCTGCTCCGACTGCCGGGCCCTCTCTTCGAAAGCCAGACGGGAGCGGTCCCGCAGGCGACTCGAACTCCGGCAGTCGGCCCCGCACCGCATGAGGTCCCGGTCCCGGTCCCACGGGAGGTCGAGGGACAGGTCACGGGGATGGAGCCACCACAGCTCCGGGAGTCGGCACCACTCCTCCGGGTCGAAGTCGTCGTCAGGTAAGAAGCACAAGAAGTCGAAGAGGTGTCATCGCTCTTCTGACTGCCCCCGACTCTCGCGCGACGCGGCCGAGGGTTCGGGTGACACCGCCCACGCGGCTCCTTTGAACTCGCAGGCATCACGTCCCGCCCCACGCCCTCCGGTCCCTGGGCGAGACGCGACGCCGGAGGAGATTGAGCGCTTCCATGAGGAGGATTGGGAGGGGTCTGAGGACCCTCTGAACAAGGACTGTCAGTCTCAAGAGGACTTGGCAGGAGACCTTTGGGAGGCCAGTGGCCTGGACACCTCTCCAGACACTGGTTTTGTCTCCCCACGCTACTGTGGCATTGGAGGAGGGGGCAACCTATAGTGTGGTGTTGATGAGGTCTGCCAAGGCCTTGGGCCTTGAGCTCCCCGTCGTGGCGGTGAGGACTAACCTCCTCACTGAGGTCCTTAAACCGCAGTCAAGCTCGGCCGAGCCTCTGCTGCCCTTTAATGAGGCCTTGACCGACGTTCTTTTGGGCACTTGGTCCAAGCCCTCTACGGGTTCGCCCGTAGATAGGAACGTGGCCAGACGCCACCGCCCGGCCCCGGGCGACCCATGCTTTCTGTCCACCCACCCCACCCACGAGAGTCTGGTCATCCAGGCCTCCAATTCCCAGACCGCATTCCCGTCGGCTCCGCCGGACCGGGATTCCAAGAGGTACGAGCAGTACGGAAAAAAGATCTTCTCCTCCCTTAGTCTGGGACTGCGGTCTTCCAACACTGCATGCCTCTTGGGCCGCTACACCCACTCTCTGTGGGAGACGGTTGCAGGATTGCTGCCAGGGTGTCCGTGGGAGGTACGGGCCAAACTCGGCCAAGCCCTTGTGGAGGGCTGGGATGCAGTAAAATATTCTATCCGGTGTGGGCTGGATACCACCAACTCACTAGGTAGAGCGATGGCAACGACGATGGCGGTGAGACGCCACGCCTGGTTGAGGTCCGGCAATTTTTCGGCAGATGCCCAAAACACTCTGATGGACATGCCGTTCGATGGCCGTCGCCTTTTTGGCGACAAGACAGACCACGCGCTTGAGCGCTTTAAGGACTCCAGGGCTACGGCCAAGTCCTTGGGCCTCTCGGCCCCACGCTAGCAAACGGGTGCCTTTTGCTCCTTTCGTGGCCAAGGAAGGGGCACCCCCACACGTGCTGCCAGCCACACGCCGCAGACTAACATCCAGCGCGGTGGCGGCTGTGGAAATCGCCGTGGAGGCGGTTGGGAACAACGTCCAGGCCAGTCCACACCTTCCCCCGCAGCATCCGTCTCTAAACCCTCCTAGTCCGTGCTTTTCGGCCCATGTGACGCCAGTGGGGGGAAGGGTTCGCCATCACCACTCTCACTGGCGCACTGTCACTTCGGACAGGTGGGTGCTGCAGATCGTCTGAAGGGGCTACTCCCTCCCCTTCGAGATGACCCCTCAAGCCATGCCACCGCAACACCACAGCGTATCGAGGGATCACTTGCGGCCTTTGCAGGAGGACGTTTTGACCTCTTGGCCAAGAGGGCCATGGAGCGCGTTCCTGGGCCAGAAGTAGGACGTGGTTGCTACTCCCACTACTTTCTGGTACCCAAGAAGGACAAAGGGGGCCTACGCCCTATCTTGGACCTACGGAACATCAACGGCTTCCTCCGGAAGGAGAAGTTCAAGATGCTGACTCCGGGGTCCAGGGCAGCTAAGACCTGAGCCAGAGACTGGATGGTACCGTTGGACTTGCAGGACGCTTATTTCCACATCCCCGTCCTGCCGGCCCACCGGCGTTACCTGCGGTTCACGATAGGCCACGAGCACTTTCAGTTTATCGTGCTCCCCTTCGGCCTTACCTGCGCCCCACGGGTGTTCACGAAGGGGATGGCGGTGGTGGCAGCTCATCTGCGGAGGTTAGGGGTTCTCAGCCTTCCCCTACCTCGACGACTGGTTGTTGAAGGCGGGCTCGCCCCAGACAGTCGTCAGCCACCTCCAGACAACGGCAGACCTCTTGCACCAGCTGTGGTTCTCCATCAATGTGCCGAAGTCACACCTGTGTCCCTCTCAGAAGCTCCTTTTCATCGGAGCGGTTCTCGACTCGGCGCAGTTTCGGGTTTACCCACCCGAACAGCGGGTTCGGGATATACAGGCTCTGATTCCAATCTTCCAGCCTTTATCCCGGGTTTCGGTCAGGTTGACGCTGCGGCTTCTGGGGCTGATGGCTTCCTGCATCCTTCTGATGCATCACGTCCGTTGGCGGATGCGGGCTCTGCAGTGGGACCTGAAGTTTCAGTGGGCCCAGCATCAGTGCAACCTGTCCGACCATGTCCTGATCTCGGAGGGCACTGCGAGACAGCTGCAGTGGAGGCTCAAGGACCGCAATTGGGTTAGCGGCAGATCCCTCTCCCTTCCCCAACCGGAGCACGTAGTTGTGATGGACACGTCCCTCCAGGGCTGGGATGGCCACATGGGAGAGGCGGAGATCAGAGGCCTCTGGTCTCCGGCGGAGTCCCGGCTCCATATCAACCTTTTGGAGCTGCGGGCGATTCGTCTAGCACTGAAGGCATTCCTCCCCTCTGTCCGAGGGAGTGTAGTGCAGGTGTTCACGGACAACACCACCGCCATGTGGTACTGAAACAAACAGGGCGGGGTGGGGTTGTGGACCCTCTGCCAGGAGGCTCTGCGCCTCTGGCAATGGCTGGAACATCAGGGCGTGACTCTGGTGGTTCAACACCTAGCAGGCTCTCTGAATGCCAGGGCGGACGAACTCAGCCGTCGGTGCATGATGGATCACGAATGGCATCTGAACTCGGACGTGGCGCAAGGTCTCTTTCTACAGTAGGGAGAGCCTTGGTTAGATCTATTCGCCACCGAAGAGAACGCGCAATGTCATCAGTTCTGCGCGTTGGAATTTCCAAGGCGGCACTCGCTCGGCGACGCTTTTCGTCGCGAGTGGAGCTGCGGTCTGTTGTACGCCTTTCCGCCTATACCACTTCTGCCCAGAGTGCTGAAGAAGATCAAGCGCGACCGGGCACAAGTCATCCTTGTGGCTCCGGACTGTATTTGTATTTGTATTTTAGACTTGTAGAGCGCCTTATCACCCCGGGGTCTCTAAGCGCTTAACAGGCGAGTGAATACTGGCAGGAGGAAAACAGACTAGATATTACCGCATGCCTCTTGGAAAAGCACGGTTTTTAGCTTTTTCCTGAAAGGCAGGAGTCTGGTTTCTTTGCGCAGATTTTCAGGCAGTTGGTTCCAGGCTTTGGGCATTGTGTGGGAAAATGTCCGACCACCGATAGTGGATCGTTTGATCCTAGGACAGATCAATAGGGCGGCGTTGGCTGAGCGTAAGTTCCTGTTGGGGGCATATGGAACAAGGCGTTTTTTGATGTATTTCGGGGCTTGCCCATATAAGGCTTTCTGCGTAATGCATAGGCCTTTGAACTTGGCTCGTTGATTCACTGGCAACCAGTGTAGCTCCCGGAGGAGAGGGGTGGCTGGTGTCCTTCTTGGTTTATTGTAAATAAGTCTGGCCGCGTCATTCATGACGATCTGAAGTCTCTTGGTGAGTTTTTTCGGAATGCCGAAATACATGGCATAGCCTTAATTCTGGCCCGACTGGATTATGGCAGACACTGCTCTTCTGAGGGTGTCTGCCTTTAGGATGGGAGCTAGCTTGCGCAGTTGTCTCCGGAGGCCTACACAGGTGCCCACCACCGCCGAGACCTGGGCTGACATAGTGATATTTGTGTCGATGATTATGCCCAGGCTTTTTACTGCTGTTGCCGGTATTGGGGGGTTACCTAATTCTGAGGGCCAAAGGAGGTCGCATAGGGGCTAGATGAAGTTGTGATAGGAAGAACCTCCGTCTTATCCGGGTTGATCTTTAAAAAGTTTGCCGTCATCCAGTTGACGGTAAATTTTAGAATATTCTTCAGTTTTTGATCAGCCATAGGGGAATTGCCTATCTGAATGATGATCTGGGTGTCGTCATCATAATTATATATATTACAGTCCATCTGATTCAGAGATGAAATGAGGGGCTGCAGATACGTGTTAAACATCAAGGGGGACAAGGCAGAGCCCTGCGGGACGCCGCATGTAATTTTAGCAGCCTCTGACACCAGGTCATCCAGTTGTACTTTCTGGACCCGTCCACCGAGGAACGAGGTCAGCCAGGCGTGGGCCGTGCCCCTGATGCCAAACTCCCCCAACCGCGACAGAAGGAGGTCATGATTGACCGTATCAAATGCCGCGGAGAGGTCGAGTAGCACCAGGGCACAGGGATTTTTATTATCTGTTTCAAGGCGTAGGTCATCTAGCACTAATAGCATGACTAGTTCCGTGCTGTTGTGGGCTCTAAACCCAGCTTGGTTGGGTTTGAGTAGTGCGTTACTCTCGAGGTGGTGCGAGAGGGCGGACAGCACGTGATGTTCCAGTATTTTAGCTAAAAAAGGCAGTTGAGATATGGGCCTGTAATTCTTTAGAATCTTGGTGTCGGCACCGGCCTTTTTTAGCGGGGGGATCAGTCTCGCCTCTTTATGAATAGAGGGGACTAGTCCCGAGGTAAGGGAACTATTTAGGAGCGATAAAATATCCTCCTCCAGACCTGGCCATGCTTGTTTAAATATCTGCGGGGGGCAAGGGTCCGCCGGAGAACCTGATTTAACTTGGTTCATCACTTTTGTCAGGAAGTCCTTGGTAAGTAGGGGTAGGGAGGTTAAAGGCTCAGTGATTGTGGGCGGGAGAGTTAGCGGAGTTACCGGGCAGTCAAATCTAGGGGTGCTTTCGATTTCTATCAGAAGGTCGGATATCTTTGAGGTAAAGAAGGATTGAAATTTATGGCAGTCTTCTTGCGTAAAAGAGGGCGGTTGTTCCTTCTTTTTCCTCAGTTCAGTAAGTACTTGGAAAATTTCCTTCTGGGGGTTAGGTGCTGTGGCAATTCTGCTCTCGTAGAACTCACTTTTTCTAGTTCTGATGGCTTGTTTATACAAGGCGAGCTTTTCCTTATATAGAGTCTGGCAGTTAAGATCATACCCCTTTCGCCAGGCTCTCTCGCACTGTCGCAGGGCCCGTTTTAGGAGTCTCAAATCGTCATTGAACCAGAGGGCGCCTTTGCCTTTTTCCCTGATTTTTATCTTACGTGCTGGGGCAACCACCTCTATTGCAGATTCCAATTTTTGCGATAGCTTTTGACTAGCCTTCTCTAGGTCATCTTCAGGTAGTCTGCTATCAACTTTACAGCAACCTTCCCACCTAAACAAAGTATCCGGATTAATGGAGTTCCATCTTCTCACTACCCGCCATTTGTCGGATGAGATGCTTTCTTGTTTCGGAAAAGCTAAGCTACCCTGTAAAAGGTAGTGATCTGACCAAATGCAGGGCAATGAAGTGACTGGACCTGATATGGACTTCTGTTCCTGCCCTGTGCCCAAAGTATGGCCCTTCATGTGTGTTGGGCCTGTCACAATCTGGGTTAATTCTAGTGCGGTCATTGCGTCTTCGAGCTGTTTGGACGTGATGTCTCTAATGGGCTCCTCCCAGTGGAGGTTAAAATCGCCCATCACCACGAGACCCTCATATCTCGTACGGAGGTCGTGGACCAGACCCAAGAAAGGTTCTAGAAATGTTGGGGGGGTTTTAGGCGGGCGATATCCGATGATTATCGTGAGGCAATTGGTGGGAGAGCAGAGCTTGACGCCTAGGATGTTTGCTCCCTCAATGCATTCAGCACAGATAGTTTCTGCTTTAAAGGCATTTTTATATAGCAGCGCTACTCCCCCCCCCTTTTCTGCCATCTTTTCTGTTATGAGAGATAGCACCAAAGTTGGGTGGGAGGGCGGCCACTAGGTCGGGCGCGGAAGAGTCATCCAGCCATGTCTCCGTAACTCCTAGAATATCTATGTTCCCCTCCTGGAGCAGGGAGAATACCTCTAAATTGTGTTTTTGGAGCGAACGAGTGTTCAGCAAGCTGACGCTCAATGACGTTACCGTAGCTCTCCTTCTTCTCTAATCGAGTTTTTTTTTGGCTGGTTCAGCTGCGGGCTTCAGTATGTTCTCCCGCCTCAGAATCTGCTGTGTATGTTGGCTAATGGAGTAGGTAGCGCTATTAAGCGCAATTAGGTTTTCCTTGGAATAACACGGCGCTGAGCCAAGGGTCATGGCCCCTGGTCCCGGCCGGTCTCGGACGGGCGCAGACGGGCTTGCCTTTGGCGCGCCTTCGGCGCCCCGCCGGCGCCCCCGCTGCGCCCGTCCGCTGCGCTGCATGTATGAGGGTTCCATTTTATGCCCACGAGGGCGGGAGGGTGGGCGTGGCTAAGCGCTTGTTTCTTAGCCCCCCAGCCTTCTCACCTAAGATGGCCGCCGCTAGTAGTCCTACCTCGAGGTCAGTGACCAGGGAGCAGGGATAGCTTAAGATAGGAAAAGCAGGTAGATTTTGAAGAGCAGGACCCGGCTTTCCGCCTCAGGACACTGCACAGCACCTACCCTCTGCAGAAAAGAGCATTTAGGCAGTGTCCTGAGGCGGAAAGCCGGGTCCTGCTCTTCAAAATCTACCTGCTTTCCTATCTTAAGCTATCCCTGCTCCCTGGTCGCTGACCTCGAGGTAGGACTACTAGCGGCGGCCATCTTAGGTGAGGAGAAGGCTGGGGGGCTAAGAAGCAAGCGCTTAGCCACGCCCACCCTCCCGCCCTCGTGGGCATAAAAGAACCGATTCCTTAATTCTCCTCACTGATTGCGAGTGAGTGAGTGCTACGTTTTGTGCGCGAAAGCGTTTGTTCCTTTTATTATTGCTACTTTGCACAGCACCTACCCTCTGCAGAAAAGAGCATTTAGGCAAAGTAGCAATAATCACAGTGCAAAACACGCAGGTTTAAAAAAATGCAACAGGTATTTTTAAAACTTGTTAAAAGGAACAAACGCTTTCGCGCACAAAACGTAGCACTCACTCGCAATCAGTGAGGAGAATGAAGGAATCGGTTCTTTTATGCCCACGAGGGTGGGAGGGTGGGCGTGGCTAAGCGCTTGCTTCTTAGCCCCTCAGCCTTCTCCTCACCTAAGATGGCCGCCGCTAGTAGTCCTACCTCGAGGTCAGTGACCAGGGAGCAGGGATAGCTTAAGATAGGAAAGCAGGTAGATTTTGAAGAGCAGGACCCAGCTTTCCGCCTCAGGACACTGCAGAAAAGAGCATTTAGGCAGAGGGTAGGTGCTGTGCAAAGTAGCAATAATCACAGTGCAAAACACGCAGGTTTAAAAAAACGCAACAGGTATTTTTAAAACTTGTTAAAAGGAACAAACGCTTTCGCGCACAAAACGTAGCACTCACTCACTCGCAATCAGTGACTGGGCACGAAGGTACTGGTATCCCAAGCTACTCAGTATGTCAGTCGATCCCCCGATTCGTCTGCCTCTTCAGGAGGACCTTCTGTCGCAGCAGCAGGGGACGGTCCTCCACCCGAACCTGACCAGTCTCCACCTCAATGCTTGGAGATTGAGCGGCGACAGTTGAGGCCATTTGACTTGCCTCCTGAAGTCTGCAACATCATTCTGGCAGCCAGGCGTCCCTCCACAAAGTCTGTATACGCCTGCAGGTGGAACAGATTTGTGGCATGGTGCACAGCAAAAGCTGTGGATCCCCTCAATGCCCCTCTTTCTGAGGTTCTTCTCTTTCTTCTTTCTCTTGCCCAGCAGGGCTCTGCTCTGGGCACTTTCAAGGGCTACCTTTCTGCTCTTTCAGCCTTTCTGAGGCTGCCTGATCAACCTTCTTTGTTCAAGTCCCCTATCGTTAATCGATTCCTGAAAGGCATCACACATCGTTCTCTCCTGTTTCCTTTGTGATGCCTTTGTGATGCCTCAGTGGGACTTGAACCTGGTTCTTACATTTCTGATGTGCGCTCCCTTTGAGCCACTTCACAACTGTCCTCTTCGCCTTCTCACTTTGAAGACCGCCTTCCTGGTAGCCATCACCTCTGCCAGGAGAGTGAGTGAGCTCCAGGCTCTATCTTGTAAACCTCCTTTCCTTTCAGTCCATCCGGACAAAGTTGTGTTGAGGACAACGCCCTCTTTTCTACCCAAGGTAGTCACGGCCTTTCACATTGGGCAGTCCATTACCTTGCCCACCTTCTTTCCGCCTCCGCATCCCTCGAGAGAGGAAGAGAGGCTCCACCGTCTGGACCCAAAACGTGCGCTCTCGTTCTATCTGGACCACACACGCCAGTTCCGGGTGGATGACCAACTCTTTGTTGGTTACGTGGGCGCTAAGAAGGGAAAAGCGGGGGATCATCTTGTGTATCCAGGCGTGTTACTCCTTGGCAAAGAAGGAACCCCCTGTTGGGCTGAGGGCTCATTCCACGCGAGCCACAGCGACTACAACTGCTTTGGGCCGAGGTGTGCCCTTGCAGGACATTTGCCAGGCGGCTACATGGGCCTCGCTGCACACGTTTGCAAGACACTATTGCCTGGACAATCTGAAAGAAACACGTTAGTGTTAGATTCCTTACCTTAGAATATCCCCAGGCGTCAGTCTGGATCCGGAAACTTTTGCGTAGCAGTACCCCTGCGCGTCGGTAGGCGTCGTCTGCAGGCGTCCCCTGCGGCTCCGCGTCCGTCGTCGGCGTCGTGCGCCGTGATGACGTCGCTGGAGTACATAGACGCCGCCTCCGCGCGCTGACGTCAGTTCTTCTTTTTTCCGCGCCAGTGGACGCAGATCTGGAAGAGCAGTACTCCGGTCTTTGACCAAGTTTTTTTCGACTTTTTTCTCTATTGTGCCTGATAGGATGCCTGGATTTAAGAATTGCGATGACTGTGAGCGCACGATGTCGGTCACAGACCATCACCGCCTCTGCCTCCGGTGTCTGGGCCCCGACCACGACGTGGAATCGTGCCTCGACTGCCGGGCCCTTACCAACAAGGCTAGGCGGGAGCGGTCCCGCAAGCTGCTGGAGCTCCGGGTGTCGGCCCCACGTCGGGACCGGGAGCGGTCCCGGTCCGGCCGGAGGTCGGGGGAGCGTTCGAGGGAGCGGTCGCGGAGCCGCGCTGGGCGCTCCGGAAGTCGACACCACTCGTCAGGCTCGTCAGGTAGGAAGCACAAGAAGTCGGGGCGTCGTCATCGTACCCCCGACTCCCCCCGACGCTCGCGCGATGCGGCCGGGGGCTCGGGTGACCCCAACCCCGCGGCTCCGCGAGAGTCGCCGGCGCGGCCTGCCTCATACCCTCCGGTCCCTGGGCATGGCGCGACGCCTGAGGAGATCGAGGCGTTCCTCATGGCCATGAGGGCGCTCGCTTCTCCGACGGGGCCTACGGCGCCTTCGGGCCCAGTGCTACCGTCTGGGGGCCCTGGCGGTTCGGGTGTCCCTGCCTCGGCGCCGTCGGGTGCTCCGGGCCCGGCGTCGCCGACGGCTCCGACCCCGGCGCCGCAGGGGCCTTCGGGATCGGCGCCGGCTGGTCTTCCGGCCTCCCCGGCGCCGTTGCCATCGGGGTTACCCCCGGCGCCGCCCCCGCGCGGCGCCGGTTCTCCACTGCCGGTTCCGGCCGGCGGTGGGGTTCCGGCGCCGGCCCCGGGCGGCGCCGTCCCCTTACCTTCTCCGACGCCGGACGCGGCGCCGGATGGGCGTCGCACGACGCCGGTCCCGGCGCCGATGGGGCCCATGAACCCCGAGGAGCCGGTCTTCATCATTGACTCCGAATACGGGGAGGATGAGGAGTACGGTGAAGGTTGGGAGGGGTCCGAGGACCCTCTGGCTCGCGAGTGCCAGTATGACCCGGACTGGACGGGTGACTTGGGGGATGCCAGTGGTTTGGACGACTCCCCTAACCCTGGTTTGATCTCTCCTCCAACCGTGGCATCGGTGGAGGGAGCTGCCTATTCTGTGGTGCTGATGAGGGCTGCCAAGGCCTTAAACCTTGAGCTCCCCGTCGCGGCCGTGAGGCCTAACATCCTCACCGAGGTCTTCAAGCCGCAGTCATGCCCTTTGGAGCCTCTGCTGCCGTTTAATGAAGCCTTGTCTGACGTTCTGTTGGGCACGTGGTCCAGGCCCGCTTCAGGTGCGCCTGTTGATCGGAACGTGGCCAGGCGCCACCGTCCTTGTCCGGACGACCCCAAGTACCTGTCTACCCACCCCACTCCTGAGAGTCTGGTGATCCAGGCCTCGACCTCCCAGTCCGCATTCCCGTCGGCCCCGCCCGACCGGGAATCCAAGAGGTATGACCAGTTTGGTAAAAAGGTCTTCTCGTCCATTAGTTTGGGCCTGCGGTCTTGCAACACCGCCTGCCTCTTGGGCCGCTACACCCACTCTGTGTGGGATACGGTCGCGGAGCTGCTGCCAGAATGCCCCATGGAGGTGCGGGCAAAGCTCGGTCAAGCTGTAGCTGAGGGCCGGGATGCAGCGAAATATTCCATTCGGTGTGGTCTTGATACGACCGACTCGCTGGGCAGGGCTATGTCTACGACGGTGGCGATTCGCCGTCACGCCTGGCTGAGATCCGCCAATTTTTCGGCTGATGTCCAAAATACCCTGATGGACATGCCGTTTGATGGCTGTCACCTGTTCGGTGACAAAGCGGACCACGCGCTGGAACGCTTCAAGGACTCCAGGGTCACGGCCAAGTCCTTGGGTCTCTCGACCCAGCGTCAGCAACCGGGTTCGTTTCGCCCCTTTCGTGGCCAAGGAAGGGGCGCCCCCACACGTGCTGCCAGCCACGCGCCGCAACAATCCTTCCAACGCGGTGGCGGCCGTGGAAACCGCCGTGGTGGCGGTCGGGGACAACGGCGGGGTCAGACCACACCTTCCCCCGCAGCATCTACCCCAAAATCCTCCTAGTCCGTGCTTTCGGCCCCATGTGACGCCAGTGGGTGGCAGGGTTCGCCATCACCACGCTCACTGGCGCACGATCACTTCGGACAGGTGGGTGCTGCAAATTGTCCGAAGGGGCTACTCCCTCCCCTTCGAGACCTCTCCTCCAGCCATGCCACCGCAGAACCACCGTGTGTCGGGGGACCACTTGACACTTCTGCAGGAGGAAGTTACGGCCCTCTTGGCCAAGGGGGCCATCGAGCGCGTTCCTGGGCCAGAAGTAGGGCGTGGTTGTTATTCCCACTACTTTCTGGTGCCCAAGAAGGACAAGGGGGGCCTACGTCCTATCTTGGATCTAAGGAACGTCAACGGCTTCCTCCGGAAGGAGAAGTTCAAGATGTTGACGTTAGCTCAGGTCTTGGCTGCTCTAGACCCGCAAGACTGGATGGTAGCGTTGGACTTGCAGGACGCCTATTTTCACATCCCCGTCCTGCCGGCCCACCGGCGTTACCTGCGGTTCACGGTAGGCCAGGAGCACTTTCAGTTTGTCGTGCTCCCCTTCGGCCTTACCAGCGCCCCACGGGTGTTCACAAAGGTGATGGCGGTGGTCGCAGCCCATCTGCGCAGGTTAGGGGTTTCAGTCTTCCCCTACCTAGACGACTGGTTGTTGAAGGCGGGCTCGCCCCAGACAGTCGTCCACCACCTTCAGATGACGGCAGACCTCTTGCACGACCTGGGGTTCTCCATCAACGTGCCGAAATCACACCTGTGTCCCTCTCAAAAGCTCCTTTTCATCGGAGCGGTTCTGGACTCGGCGCAGTTTCGGGTTTATCCTCCGGAACGGCGGGTTCGGGATATTCAGGCTTTGATTCCCATCTTTCAGCCGCTATCCCGAGTCTCGGTCAGGTTGACGCTGCGGCTGCTGGGACTGATGGCTTCCTGCATCCTTCTGGTGCATCACGCCAGGTGGCGGATGCGGGCTCTGCAGTGGGACCTGAAGTTTCAGTGGGCCCAGCATCAGGGCAACTTGTCCGACCACGTCTTGATCTCGGAGGGCACTGCGAGACAACTGCAGTGGTGGCTTACGGACCGCGATTGGGTCAGGGGCAAGTCCCTCTCCCTTCCCCAACCGGAGCACGTTGTCGTGACGGACGCGTCCCTCCAGGGCTGGGGTGGCCACTTGGGAGAGGCAGAGATCAGAGGCATCTGGTCTCCGGCGGAGTCCCGGCTCCATATCAATCTGTTGGAGCTGCGGGCGATTCGTCTGGCACTGAAGGCATTCCTCCCCTTTGTCAACGGGAGTGTAGTGCAGGTGTTCACCGACAACACCACCGCCATGTGGTACTGCAATAAACAGGGCGGAGTGGGGTCGTGGACCCTTTGCCAGGAGGCTCTGCGCCTCTGGCAATGGCTGGAACGTCAGGGCGTGACTCTGACGGTTCAACACCTGGCAGGTTCTCTGAACGCCAGGGCGGACGAACTCAGCCGTCGGTGCTCGATGGATCACGAATGGCGTCTGAACTCGGACGTGGCGCAAGGCATCTTTCTGCAATGGGGAGAGCCTTGGTTAGATCTATTCGCCACAGAAGAGAACGCGCAATGTCATCAGTTCTGCGCGTTGGAGTTTCCAAGACGGCACTCGCACGGCGACGCCTTTCGGCGCGAGTGGAGTTGCGGTCTGTTATACGCCTTTCCGCCTATACCACTTCTGCCCAGAGTGCTGAAGAAGATCAGGCGCGACCGGGCCCAAGTTATCCTTGTGGCTCCGGACTGGGCTCGAAGGTACTGGTATCCCGAGCTACTCAGCATGTCGGTCGGTCCCCCGATCCGCCTGCCCCTTCAGGAGGACCTTCTGTCGCAGCAGCAGGGGACGGTCCTCCACCCGAACCTGTCCAGTCTCCACCTCCATGCTTGGAGATTGAGCGGCGGCAGTTGAGGCCATTTGACTTGCCTCCTGAAGTCTGTGATGTTATTCTGGCAGCCAGGCGTCCCTCCACTAAGTCGGTATACGCCTGTCGGTGGAACAGATTTGTGGCATGGTGCACAGCAAAGGCTGTGGATCCTCTTTCTGCCCCTCTTTCGGAGGTTCTTCTGTTTCTTCTTTCTCTTGCCCAGCAGGGCTCTGCTCTGGGCACTATCAAGGGCTACCTTTCTGCCCTTTCAGCCTTCTTGAGGCTTCCTGATCAGCCTTCTTTGTTCAAATCCCCGATTGTAACTCGATTCTTGAAAGGCATCACTCACATGTTTCCACCTGTTCCGTTTGTGATGCCTCAGTGGGATTTGAACCTGGTTCTAACTTTCCTGATGTGTGCTCCCTTTGAGCCCCTTCATTCTTGCCCTCTCCGTCTCCTGACTTTAAAGACGGCTTTCCTGGTTGCCATCACCTCTGCCAGGAGGGTGAGTGAGCTCCAGGCTCTTTCTGTCCAACCTCCTTTCCTGTCCATTCATCCTGACAAGGTGGTTCTGAGGACTAGACCTTCTTTCCTGCCCAAGGTTGTTTCGGCCTTTCACATCGGGCAGTCCATCACCCTCCCTTCCTTCTTCCCGCCTCCGCATCCTTCAAAGGATGAAGAGCGGCTCCATCGTCTGGACCCAAAACGTGCGCTTTCATTTTACATGGATCGCACACGCCAGTTCCGGGTGGATGACCAACTGTTTGTTGGCTACGTGGGTGCGAAGAAGGGACGGGCGGTTTGTAAACGAACCATCTCTCGATGGGTCGTCCTCTGCATCAAAGCGTGCTACTCTTTGGCTCGGAAGGAGCCTCCTGTTGGGCTGAGGGCCCATTCCACTCGGGCCACGGCGGCTACTACTGCCCTGGGCCGGGGAGTCCCCTTGCAGGACATTTGCCAGGCGGCTACGTGGGCCTCGCTGCACACCTTTGCGAGGCATTACTGCCTGGACAGTCAAGTCCGGAGGGATGGCTTCTTTGGCCGTTCTGTCCTCCAGGACTTTCTGGTGTAGTTTTGTATTGGTTCGCAGACCCACCACCGGGGTTGGTATTGCTGGGGTATGTATTCTAAGGTAAGGAATCTAACACTAACGTGTTTCTTTCAGATGAACAAGTTACTTACCTTCGGTAACGATATATCTGTAAGAAACATTAGTTAGTGTTAGATTCCTTACCGAACCCACCCATCCTCCCCGTTCTGCGAACTGATACCTAGGGTTAAGGTCATCCCTTTCAGGGCCCTAGTTTGTACATGGCACCAGTGTTGGTTCTCTCATGGCTCTGCGTCTCCTGGCGCGGAAATGCTGTGTGCAAGGAACTGACGTCAGCGCGCGGAGGCGGCGTCTATGTACTCCAGCGACGTCATCACGGCGCACGACGCCGACGACGGACGCGGAGCCGCAGGGGACGCCTGCAGACGACGCCTACCGACGCGCAGGGGTACTGCTACGCAAAAGTTTCCGGATCCAGACTGACGCCTGGGGATATTCTAAGGTAAGGAATCTAACACTAACTAATGTTTCTTACAGATATATCGTTACCGAAGGTAAGTAACTTGTTCGCCAAGTCCGGAGGGATGGCTTCTTTGGCCGTTCGGTCCTCCAGGACTTTCTGGTGTGATTATTGGTTCTCACCCCAACAATACCAACCCCGGTGGTGGGTCTATCTATTCTAAGGTAAGGAATCTATCACTAACGTGTCTCTTTCAGATGCACAAGTTACTAATTGTGTAACGATATATCTGTAAGAGACATTAGTTAGTGATAGATTCCTAACCGACCCACCCATCCTCCCCATTCTGCGAACCGATATCTAGGGTTAAGGTCATCCTCTTTTAGGGCCCTAGTTTCATGGCACCAGTGTTGGTTTTAGCATAGCTCTGCGTTTCTGGCGTGGAAAAGCTGTGTCTAATAACTGACGTCAGCACGCGGAGGCGGCGTCTAAGTACTCTGACAACGTCATCACGGCGCCCACGACGCCTAAGACAGACGCGGAGCCGCAGACGACGCCTACCGACGCGCAAGTGTACTGCTACGCAAAAGTTTCCTGATCCAGTCTGACGCCTGGGGATATTCTAAGGTAAGGAATCTATCACTAACTAATGTGTAACGATATATCTGTAAGAGACAAGTAGTAACTTGTGCTTTAAGGGAGGCCCTTGCTCCAGCACCAGAAGCAGATGTTCCCCTGTAACCAGAACGTACACATTTTAATGAGGACATCAGTCAGGTAAGAATTTGTAGATTTAATTCAGGGCAATCACTGGGCCATGCTATCTTGCCTCATCACAATATCTTTGTTCAGCCAATTCGGGTCACCGCTGATCCCATCCAAGCTTAATATCTTCCCCTCAATCCACCAAGTGTCTAATGAGCAGCAGGCTTTCCCCTGCAGACTGCCTCAAGGAGCCTTCTGTATCACTCAGCCACCCTATGTCCGACCTTGGTAAGATGGCGCCCGGTGGCTAAGTAGAAAATACCTGCGCTGCAGGCTGCCTGTCTTGTGCTGGCAGGGGGGACAACCATCACTTGTCAGCAGAATGAAGTCCGGGGAATAAGGTGCTGACCATGCTCTGGTTGCATTATAATGTGGCTTAGTGAGGCACTTACTCTGTGGTGGCCGCTGTTTTTGCTGCGATATGGGGTGTCCTGCTCTGTATCTGTATCGAGCAACAATGACACGTTGATAGTGAAGAACCATTTACAAGCCCCTTGAACTGACTCCAAGGATTGGCAAAAGCAAATGCTGGATGTCTCATTTGCTTCCCAAAACCATACAGATGAGCTAATGCCCACAGAGGCTCATGTTCATTTGGCCAGAATGCCAAACCTCATCTCTTCGAATTTACTTTTATTTAATTTTAGTCATACTGTTAAAATACTATTAAAAGAGTGTTGATTATTTTCAATGCTATTCTACTAACCAAAAGTAATATGTACATTTTGTCTGGTCACAAACTGTTTTATGGTATTAAAAAGAGCCATTCAAACATCCTGTACTAGTTCCTAAAATGTTTGTCTGTGACTCTGTGCTTCTTCAAAATATCAAATTTGTATTTTTTAGGTGTCCCTTCAAAAATACTGAATCGGTATGAGATGATTCAAAATCGTGTTTAAAGCATTGAGAAATGTTTGCCTCCCAAATTTGGGTAGTATTTCATACACTAAAGGGAATACTTTTCTTTGACCTTCACAAAGGGAATGGTTTGCTTTAGAGTAGGCTGTGGGTCGAAGATCCACTGCTAAATCTCAAACAGACTTGGTGAAAAAAAAAAAAACATTTTTGAACTTACCTGTTTCTTTTAGTGAAAATGAGCTGTGTGACGAGGTGGGGGTGACAGATGGAAACCAAGACAACGAGGACTGGTCGAACGCTACACTGCTCTCTTCCCCTCTTTTTTTTCATCAGCAGGACGATTGGCCTACAACAACCAGCATCCCCTTCGACAGTGTCGACTTCCAGGAAGAAGGCTGCAGCAATCTGTGATTCGCACTCCACGATACTCCGCCCCACATGACGTCACTACCGATTCCCCAATAAGGAAAAGGGAATCCCAGAACGAGGTGTGTTTCTACACCGGAGAGGAGGACGAGGCGTGTGAGCAGTGCTTCCTCTGTAAACTGCAACGCAGAGTGCCCGATGTGAGAAGGTGGCCTGATACATAGTGTTCACTAGAATAGTGAGCACTGCATATCAGTCCAGCAACCCTTATTGATGATTGGTTGTAAGTCAACCTTATAGACCAGCTATCCTAGTAGCATGGATACGAGCAGTCTAAGGCTAAAGACTCGAGAGGGCGTGTTAAGCCAGCTGTTTACCACACATATACCCCTTGAATACCCAGTGAAAGGACACCACACAAGTGTTATGAAAATAAACAAGATATTTATTAAGAATCACAACAGTACCCTGTCCTCATAAAGAGTACAGGGCTAAGCACAAAACAAAACTCTTACGAAAATACTTAAGTTAGCACAGTATATACAAATGCCCGAGGGGCACGGAAAACCATATACTCTGAAAGTGGAATGCGAAATTACTAGCAGGTAAGTACAGTACTAATAGGCTTAGGAATCACTAGGACTTGACTATAGAATCTTCAGATTACTTCTAGGAGGCCTAGGGGACTCGGGTGCAGAGTGTGCACTCTCACGCGTGATGCGGGACAAAGTCTATGGTAGCTAGTAATGACAAAGTTAGTGTTCTCGGGCGAACCCGACCTGGTAGGAGGAAAACGAAAGTGGATCCTGACCCTTGGATAGTGAGGCTATGCTGGGGCACCGAAATGCCGAAGTTACCTAGCCCAGGGGCTGCAGCTGCATAGGTCTCAAAAGACGTCGGGAATCCTTGTAGACGGACCAGGAGCCTGGAAGAAAGAAGTTGCTGGCAGGCGACCAGTGAAGAAAGTTCGATGGATCCAAGCCTGGATCGAAGGAAGATGACATCTGAAAGCAGAGGGGACCAAGTTCGAGACTACTAGCCAGTAGTCAGGTGGCACCAGGAGGGCACCGGATGGTAGTCACCTCGACTAGGTGAGTGGGTGACGCTGTGCTCGCAGATCTCACGGACCAGGAGGCGTTGTCGGCGACCAGGATGGAGGAGCGAGCTGTCCCACGATGGATGAAGCTGTCGGCGTCGCTGGACCCAGGATTGGGCAACAAAGCCTTGGCAAATTCAAGCCCACGCGGTGGACTCAAAATGGCGTCTGGAGTGGACCAGGAGGGTCCGGGGTGCTTCTCTGTTGCAAGGAAGCAAGGGCCAGTCTGGAGCAACCAGACCAGCAGCAGTGATGTCGTCGGGCGTTGTGAAGAAGGCCACAAGCCAGCCGGCTAGTAGCCACACAGCGCGGTGAGCACGCAAAAGCAGAAGGGCCCCACGCAGATCGTGGATATGCTGGAGGGCTGATCTTCGGTGCTGGAGCTGCTCAGGGTTGGGGCTTCTCGGACCCCAAAGCACTCACCAGTGGAGCACACGGTGGGCTTGTTGCAAAGAAGTCGTGCAGTCTTGGCGATCGTCGGTCCCTCGAGGTCTCGTCGCACTCACGGTTCTCAGCTTGGCTGTAGAGGTGAGTAGAGGTCAGAGGTGCCAGGGAAGCTGGGTCTCGTCGAGCTGGGCAGTCGGACTCCGGAGGAAGGACTTGCAGCAGACCGCAGTGTTCTTAGGATGGTGCCTGCGGATGCAGGGTGACTACTCCTTAGCCACAAGGGAGAATCTTGAAGAAGAAATCTTGATGTCCTTTCGCAGAAAGTCGTGTCTTGATTCCAAAGATGATCTAATTTGAACAGGGGGCCCGCTCCCATCTTTATACTAAAAAAGGGGGCCGACCCGGTGACTAGGTCCTGCCTATGGGTGGGACTAGGAGGGGGGTGGTTACACCCCTCTGCCATGCCGGACTTTCCCCAGGCCAGGGGCTGGTGTGCCCCTGGAACTGGTTCTGACCAGCCTATGCGTAGTGAGCACCGGGGTGCCACTCAGCAGTCACCTTCCTGTAAAGCCCTGCCTACCCAGGATACACAAAACCATATCTGGGACGGTGCTAGCACCGCCCCTGACAGGAAACCCTTTGTCCAGGCTCCCCTCGCTGGAAGGACTCCCAGCTGCAGGGGGTCAGACTCGTGTCTGTGGTGGCAGCATCCATTTTGTGGAGCTGAGGCTTCGTTTAACTTTAACCGGGGTTCACAGTTACATACATGTCGTGTCCCTCTAGAAGGGTGGAATGCTAACCCCGTCGCCAGAATTGGCGAGGGGTTAGTATTACAATTCGTATGACACCTTACTCGACATGTTTTGATAAAGCAATACCAAAGTTAGCATTTAACCGCGAGGATTATAATGCACTTAAGAGTATATGGTATGCGATATCATGGAACAGCTATTAGGACTTGATTCCGCAAGCTGCAGACAGGCTCAGCTCATGCCAGAGCACCATCTCACACGATTCCAAGCACTATGCCTTCAGGATTGTTAAGGCCTGCCATAGGAGTGACTGATAGGAATCTGTGTGTCCATTTTAGGGTTAGATATAGGTATACTATATCTACAGCAAAGGGTGATTACACGACTTTGCCCCAGCTGTCATGCAGCCAGTTGTGTCAAATTTAGGAGGCCAGCCAGGGGTGGCATAATACATGCTTCAGCCCCTGGTAGGCCCTGGGTACACCTATGCCCTGAGTTACAGGGTCTGATAAGGTGGCCCAGTACCAATTGGTAAATGCACCTAGGGTACATGTTGTAATTTAGAGAGAGAACAGCCAGGCTGTGGGTCTGATTGGCAGGCCCACAGCCAGAGAAAGTCGTAAACCAGTGAAACAAAAGCAAAAAAATCTGGGTGATCATAGGATTGCAGACCCTACTCTCCTACACCCGAAGAACGTGCAGAACGTGTGGCCTTACCATCTGTGAAGGTGCTCAGGGTGTCACGGTTACTACGGTGTTCCCTCACTTCCCATCATGTTTTGAATAGGACTAATCCCTCACGTCAGTTTCCTTTCGTTGTCTCCCCATGACCCACATCACAGAGACTCTGGGAACCCGAATACTGTCTGTCGGGTAGACGGGTGACCGGTCCCAGGCTCTCTCCGTTCCTCCTCCCAGCCAAGAGTTTCAACCCCATATTCCCCATGAAGGCTGGTGACCCGTGTTAAGCTCAATAAATCCTTCTTTACCTCAGCTTGGTTCCATTTTGTTCATTCACCCACGCAACAAGTTGCTTTAAAAAAAAAAAAAACTTTTTCTTTATTTAAAGGTGATCAGAGACATGGTTTGACAGTCACATATTGTAATAAGTTGCAGTATTCAATTCACCTCCCTAACAGTCATGAGGTAGATCGAATTAAGACTCACTCCAAAGTGGTCTTTTAAAAACAAACATCTGTTGGAAAATCATACATTTACTAGTCGCAAATTGTGCCTAGAGTTTTGCTGCCAATGATTTGTGCATTTGGCCCAATAAGTGTTCATTGAGGCCATTCTCTGATGTTCAAAAACAGAATTTGCTACCTCAGCTTCCACCTCCCTCACCCGGTTCATGGTCAGCTAGCTGACGTGTGTGTTTCCTGCATACAAAAAATATTGGTGGATCAACAGAGACACTGAAATCCTTCCTTCGGTATCACAATGCTTGTTTACCACAAACGATTGTTTTGCAAACTCTGTATGGTGTTCTATCAATATAATGAGTATTTTGTTTTATCCAACTGCAACAATATCAATAAATAGCTATGCATCTAACTAATTACCCGGAAAACATCTAAGAATAGTAAATCTGCACTTCCCATTTATGGTTACCTTGTATAGATTGTTGAAATCTAAAATATAGGCAACATTTTTACAGGTTGTTAAAAAATATTTGTGGGCCATCTACTTTGAGTAGAAAGGGTTGTATTTCCAAAGAATAGATTTCCACTCCTAATACCGGGTGAATCTTTACTCTGACATCTACTGTCACTCCAGCCTCCTACCTTCCAGTGAACTCCTACGGTTGATGTGAGCGTGAAGCCTGCAGACATCAACAGCTACAAATCACCTTGCCCAGGTGGTCTTGTCATCTAATGCATTAAATAACAATTAGTCTGATAGAGACTACAAGCCGCAGATTCCTTAACGTGGAATTATCACTAGGCGTGAGACTGGATCTGGATTTTTTTTCCCACAGCATCCCTGCGTGCCGGGGTGACGGCTTCATGCGACTCTGCCCTGGCGTTGTCCGCGTACGTGACGTCGGCAAGGTCACATAAGTCCCACTTCGGCGCGCCTATGTCAGTTTTTCTTTCCTTTTCCGCTTGTAATGCGGATCCGGATCGTGCTCCTGGCCTGTTTCGGGCCTTTCCCTTTCGCTTATTGCGTGTGTGTGAGAACAGTGTGTGAATGCCTTCGCACTTTAAGACCTGCTCGTTTGGTACGCACCGGATGTCGGCGACGGATCCTCACGCCATCTGCATGTGGTGCTTGGGAGAACACCATGACTCCACTGATTGTGAGGTGTGCCAGCAGATGAAACCAAAGTCCCAGCAGGAGCGCCGGATGAAACTTCTTTCGGTCTGCATGTCCAGGTCGGCGTCATCTCCATGCCCGACACCTGCAGAGGTTTTTAGTAGTAGCCGCTTCTGTCTTAGACATTGTTCTTCTACCAAGCCGCAAGAGCGTCGCTCACCTGTCAGTAAGTGTCGCAGTTTGTCCCTGAGGGCTGGTTCCCGGCCCGTTGGGGACGTGCTCTCTCCACGGGTGGTGCGGCCCCACGTGTCGTCACCCAATCTGCCGTCACCCATCTGCCGTTTCCCTGCGTGGGGGCATCTAGAGCCCAGATGAAGACATATGCGGCGGCCTTGCAGGCCTCGCGGCTCCTCCTCCTCCTTCCCTTCCTAGGTCGTCTGCGGATCCTTTGCCGTGTGCGGGGCACTCCGCGCCGTCGCCTGTGTCTCCGGCTGGCTCGGATCCAGGTTTGGGGGATGTGGTGCGGCTGGGGTGCGGCCCTTCGGGGGTCCCTCCTTCAGACCACGGTGCCTCTGCTTCACCGCAAACTCCTCCGGGAGTCCCTGTGGTGTCGCGAGAGGTCGCCCAGGCTCGGGTTGCATCCCGAGCCCCCGTCGGCCCTTGGGACACGTGGTGGCCTTGCCCGAGGCCAGGATGATGCCGCTTCGGCACTGGCATTTGCTGGCCCTGGCAGCACCACAGGGGCTGACCGAGGGCCCTTCTTGTCCCGTCACAGGCCAGGGCTGATGGGGGTCCCCTCGTCCCTCCCCAGGTCCCTCTTGCTCCTCCACGCAGGCAGCTGTCTTGTTGGAGGTTGGGTCAACGCCTTTCCAGTGCCGTTCCTTCGCTGCCCCGGCTTCGGCCCAGCCCTGGTCTCCTGCACCGTGGCGGAAGTCGTTCCGGTGTCTCCCCTGGCACCGGACGACGATGACCTGCCTCAGATTCTGGACTCTACGGCGCCAGTCCGACATCAGGTCCTTGACTTGTCTTGGGATGCCTCCTCTTCTCCAGAGGTTAGGCGCTTGCTGGTTTTGTCCTCTCCGGAGACGGGCCGCCGCGTCATGGCTTTTTCCAGCGCGGCGTCTACGGGCGCCTCCTCGCCGTCACCGCAGCCTTCTCCAGAGGCGCCGCTGGTCCCCCACTCCTCGGTCCCTCTTCCTCCTTTCTGGACCAGGCTATTTCTTCCTCCGATTGGCTTGGGGGACAGCTGTCCTAGCTGCTCCTCAGTAGGTGATGGCTGCAAGCTTTCTCCTCCGCGGGGCCCTACAGAGGCGGGTGTTGCCTTTGCTCGTGCTGTTTTCACGGCTGTGGGAATCTTGCGCATGGGTGATCCAGCTGCCCATTTCCCCGAGGATCATCTTCTGGAGATCCTCCATTAGGGTTGTGGTGGTAGGGAGCTGCTGCTTCCCTTCGAGGGTTTGCTCCATTCTTCCCTTCTGGGGGCTTGGGGCCGCCCCGCCATGGGGGACCCGGTGCCCCAACACCTTCTGCACTGCCACCATCTGGCGCCGCCTGATCCGGTGTGTCTTTCCCTCCACCGTTCTACCAGGGGCCCTCTTTTGCAGAATGCCTTCCCCTCCCTGCCACCACTGTTGTCTCCCCCATCGCGGGAGGCCCACTGGCTTGACTCTAGGGGGGGGGGTCGTAATGTGTATGCCTCCACCAGTGCGGCTCCGCCGAGTCCGCAAGCAAGAAGTGGCCCTGGCAGAGTCCCTTATGTCTGTCGCTTCTCAGGAGGGTGCCTGTGTGGATCTGCGGCACCATGTATTGGATGGCCAGGAGCTGGAGGCGTATATTCTTTGCTCCGCTCTGGACATCTCGGAGGTGCTTGGTCATGCCATGGCTTCTTCAGTCACACTTCGTCGACATGCCTGGCTCCGGGACAGTGTGTTCCCAGAGAATATTTGAGAACGGCTGATGGACCTCCCTTTTGATGGCGCTCTTTTGTTCCACGCCCCTGCTGACTCTGCCATTCAGAGGTTCTTGGCGGGGCTTCGGTTTCCTTCTCCTCCTTTTCCCCCTCAATGACCTGTGAGTTGATCTGGTTTTCGGGAGGTGTTCTTCCACTGGGGAGGGCCGCCCCAGTTGCGTTATCTGTGTCATTACTGTGCATCCTAGTCCTTCATCTTTGGACTATGGTGCTGTTGGCTGGCCCTTTTTTGACTGTGTTTTTTGGCTTTTACTAAGCTGTGTTTGCCCTGAGACTAGGCCTTCTGGTATTCTTATTGACTGATTGACAAGCCATCTGCGGGTTCTCCGCAGGTCTTTCTGTTGTCCTCTGTTGCAGAATGTTTTTTCCTAAGGGGGTTCCCATGTTTTGGGATGTGACACGCCCTATGTGGGGTGATGGTAGCTATTATATAGCTCTGTCATGTGCTGGGAGGTGTGGTTGCCTTTCAGGCCTCTGCGGTCCATGGTGGTATGGTATGTTGCAGGTGTGATCCACTTGCTGGTAGTTCTTGATTGGCTTGAGTTGCGCCCCAGGCTGTCTTCTCCGGGATCCCTGCATTGTTGGCCGGTCTGGGCTGTGTGTGTTGGACTCCTCCCTTGGGGACATGTCTGGGTCCTCCTTGGCCTTACTGGTCTCTGTCTTCAGCTGGTGCCTGCTTGCCCTCCGTGCACCGTTCTGTGGTGTTGTGAACGTCTGGCCATGCATTCCAGTGCCGACCTGCTGTTTTTATGCACCATTGTGCCTTCTGGCACTTTGGCGGGACAGTCCTTCTTGCCTTGGCCGCTTCTTCCTGTCGGCCCCACCTTCAGTTCTGCCTGTCCTCCATATAGGTCGGGCTGGTTCTTGAGTTCCTTGTCCCTTTTGGGGCACATCCTGTCCTACAGGATGTTGTGTGGTTCTCCCTGGGCGACCTTGGGTTGCCCTGTCTGCTTCCGCCTGCCCTATTGTTGAGGGTGCCGTTCTGGCTGGCCTCTTGCCTTCTGGCTGTGTTTGGGAGCATGCTCAGTGAAGAGGGCAGCTGAGCCTGTGTGGGGATTGCCTTTGCTCTACCTCTTCTCCTTGGAGTCTCTTAATTGTTCTTCTTCCTAGGTGCTCCTCTTCCTTCTTTGGGCCTTGGGGATTCTGGGGGAGGCTCTGGGTACCTTGAATGGGTGTGGGGTGCTCTGGCCTCCTTTCGCATTGCCCTCGTTTCTCCTGCTGATGGACGGCAGATTGCCTCTCTTCTCGTCTTCCCGCATCCCCTCTTGGGTTGGTGGTCTGCTGGATGCAGTGGTTCCCCTTGCCTGTGGAGGACGGGGCTCTTTTACCTGTCCGTTGGCCTCATCCCCTGTGGGGCCCCCTATTATGTCCATATTGGTGGGGGCCCTCTCGCAGACCCTCCTTCCTAGGGTATCTATTCTACATTAGGGAATCTGCGGCTAGTAGTTTCTATCAGATGTACAAGTTACTTACCTTCGGTAACGATGTATCTGGTGAAGACGATTCTAGCCGCAGATTGCTTCATGGTCCACCCTTCCTCCCTGTTCTGCGAGGACATTTGGCTTGGTCTTGTGCATTTGTTTCCCTGCGGGTTGCTATGTCTTCAGTGAGTGCATTTTGTTGCTCTTTCTGACAGGATGTTAGTCCTATTTATTGTTTCCTTCCTCCCTTTTTGGCACATTTGAGGATAGAGCACAGGGGCACAGAAGTACCTATAAACCTAGTTGCCCTGGGTTGGGGCCTACCTTCTACCCCCTCCTTTCCCCTTTTATTTCTAGGGGTTCCGGCCCCTTTGCTATTTCTAGGCTGGGGTCTTTTGGCCAAGCCTCTGCCCCTGTTCCATATGGGGGTTAACACGTTCTGTGATTGGGCTGTCCTGGAGTCTTGTCCTGCCTTGTATGTCCCAGACTGGTTCCCCTTCATTGTTCTTGGTTGAAGTCGTAGCATGTTATCATGATGTCTTTACGTATACCCTTATCCCTGGGGGAGCTATCCCTGTACTGGCGGGGTTGCTGTTCAGGGCTGTGCTCTGTTCTTTCTTCTTTCCCTGCCTTTGGGGCCTACAGTGTCTGTGCGAAACAGAAAAAATTAGATAAAAAGGATGGTAAGGAACAATACCATAAGGAGCAGTGCCGGTGTTCCTATACTCTCACAATCTGAAAGAAACAGGTTAGTATTAGATTCCTTACCTTAGAATATCCCCAGGCGTCAGTCTGGATCCGGAAACTTTTGCGTAGCAGTACCCCTGCGCGTCGGTAGGCGTCGTCTGCAGGCGTCCCCTGCGGCTCCGCGTCCGTCGTCGGCGTCGTGCGCTGTGATGACGTCGCTGTAGTATATAGACGCCGCCTCCGCGCGCTGACGTCAGTTCTTCTTTTTTCCGCGCCAGTTAGCGCAGATCCGAAGAGCAGTACTCTGGTCTTTGACCAAAGTTTTGAATCTTTTTTGATATCTTCTTACGGTGCCGGTAGGATGCCTGGTTTTAAGAGCTGTGACGACTGTGACTGCACGATGTCGGTCACGGACCATCACCGACTCTGCCTCCGGTGCCTGGGCTCCGACCACGACGTGGACGCCTGCGTCGATTGCCGGGCCTTGACGAATAAAGCTAGGCGGGAGCGGTCCCGCAAGCTGCTCGATCTCCGGGTGTCGGCCCCGTGTCGAGAGCGGTCCCGGTCCGGCCGGAGGTCAAGGGAGCGATCGAGGGAGCGGTCGCGGAGCAGTCACCGCTCCGGAAGTCATCACCATTCCTCTGGTTCCTCAGGTAGGAAGCACAAGAAGTCGGGGCGTCGTCATCGTACCCCCCGACTCCCCCCAACACTCGCGCGATGCGGCCGAGGGTTCGGGTGGCCCCACCCCCGCGGCTCCGCGTGAGTCGCCAACGCGGCCTGCTCCATACCCTGCGGTCCCTGGGTAAGGCGCGTCGCCCTAAGAGATAGAGGCGTTCCTCATGGCCATGAGGGCACTATCTCCTCCGACGGGGCCTCCGGCGCCTTCGGGCCCCGTGGTCCCATCCGAGGGCCCTAGCGGTTCGGGTGCTCCTGCCTCGACGCCGTCGGGTGCTCCGGCGCCGCCGACGGCTCCGGCGCCGCAGGGGCCTTCAGGGTCGACGCCGGCTGGTCAACCGGCCTCTCCGGCGCCGATTCCATCGGGGCTTCCCCTGGCGCCGCCCCCGCGCGGCACCGGTTCTCTGGCGCCGGCCGGCGCCGCCCCCATTCCCTCTCCGATTCCGGACGCGGAGTCGGACCGGCGTCGCCCGACGTCGAGTCCGACGCCGATGGGGCCTGTGGACCCTGGGGAGCCGGTCTACATTGTTGATTCCAAATATGGTGAGGATGTAGATTACGGAGAGGAGTGGGAGGGGTCTGAGGACCCTCTGACCCGCGAGTGTCAGTACAATGTGGACTGGACGGGTGACTTGGGTGACGCCAGTGGTCTGGATGACTCCCCCAACCCTGGCTTTGTCTCACCTCCTACCGTGGCTTCGGAGGAGGGGGCAGCTTATTCAGTGGTGTTGATGAGGGCTGCCAAGGCCTTAAACCTTGTGCGCCCCGGCGCGGCCGTGAGGACTAACATCCTCACTGAGGTCCTCAAACCGCAGTCATGCCCACAGGAGCCACTGCTGCCGTTCAACGAGGCCTTAACTGACGTTCTTTTGGGCACATGGTCCAGGCCCGCTTCAGGTTCGCCTGTTGATAGGAACGTGGCCAGACGCCACCGTCCGTGTACGGATGACCCCAAGTTCTTGTCCACCCATCCCACCCCTGAGAGTCTGGTGATCCAGGCCTCGACTTCCCAGACCGCATTCCCGTCGGCCCCGCCCGACCGGGAATCTAAGAGGTACGACCAATATGGTAAGAAGGTCTTCTCGTCCCTGAGTCTGGGACTGCGGTCTTGCAACACCGCGTGCCTCTTGGGCCGCTACACCCACTCTCTGTGGGATACGGTCGCGGACCTGCTGCCTGAATGCCCGCCGGAGGTACGGGCTAAGCTCGGCAAGGCTATGATTGAAGGCCGAGACGCAGCAAGATACTCCATCAGGTGTGGTCTTGATACGACCGACTCATTGGGCAGAGCGATGTCCCCGACGGTGGCAATTCGTCGCCACGCCTGGCTGAGATCCGCCAACTTCTCGGCAGATGTCCAGAATGCATTGATGGACATGCCGTTTGATGGCAGTCGCCTGTTTGGCGACAAAGCGGACCACGCGCTGGAGCGCTTCAAGGACTCCAGGGTCACGGCCAAGTCCTTGGGTCTCTCGACCCAGCGCCAGCAAACGGGTTCGTTTCGCTCCTTTCGTGGCCAAGGAAGGGGCGGTCCCACACGTGCTGCCAGCCACGCGCCGCAACAGACTTATCAACGCGGTGGCGGCCGTGGAAACCGCCGAGGTGGCGGTCGGGGACAGCGGCGAGGTCAGACCACACCTCCCCCCGCAGCATCCGCCACTAAATCCTCCTAGTCCGCGCTTTCAGGCCCATGTGACGCCGGTGGGTGGCAGGGTTCGCCATCACCTCTCCCACTGGCGCACGATAACATCGGACAGGTGGGTGCTGCAGCTCGTCCGAAGGGGCTACTCCCTCCCCTTCGAGACCACTCCTCCAGTTATGCCACCGCAGAACCACCGTGTGTCGGGGGACCACTTGACACTTCTGCAGGAGGAAGTTACGGCCCTCTTGGCCAAGGGGGCCATCGAGCGCGTTCCTGGGCCAGAAGTAGGACGTGGTTGTCCTTCTTGGGCACCAGAAAGTAGTGGGAATAGCAAAGGGGGCCTACGTCCTATCTTGGATCTCAGGAGCGTCAACGGCTTCCTCCGGAAGGAGAAGTTCAAGATGTTGACTTTGGCTCAGGTCTTGGCTGCTCTCGACCCGCAAGACTGGATGGTACCGTTGGACTTGCAGGATGCGTATTTTTACATCCCCGTCCTGCCGGCCCACCGGCGTTACCTGCGGTTCACGGTAGGCCACGAGCACTTTCAGTTTATCGTGCTCCCCTTCGGCCTTACGTGCGCCCCACGGGTGTTCACAAAGGTGATGGCGGTGGTCGCAGCCCATCTGCGCAGGTTAGGGGTTTCAGTCTTCCCCTACCTAGACGACTGGTTGTTGAAGGCGGGCTCGCCCCAGTCAGTCGTCCACCACCTTCAGATGACAGACCTCCTGCATGAGCTGGGGTTTTCCGCCATCAATGTGCCGAAATCACACCTGTGTCCCTCTCAAAAGCTCCTTTTCATCGGAGCGGTTCTCGACTCGGTGCAGTTTCGGGTTTATCCTCCGGAACGGCGGGTCCAGGATATACAGGCTTTGATTCCCATCTTTCAGCCGTTATCCCGGGTTTCGGTCAGGTTGACGCTGCGGCTGCTGGGACTGATGGCCTCCTGCATCCTTCTGGTGCATAACGCCCGGTGGCGGATGCGGGCTCTGCAGTGGGACCTGAAGTTTGAGTGGGCCCAGCATCAGGGCAACTTCTACGACCATGTCCTGATCTCGGAGGGCACTGCGAGACAACTGCAGTGGTGGCTTACGGACCGCGATTGGGTCAGAGGCAGATCCCTCTCCCTTCCCCAACCGGAGCACGTTGTTGTGATGGACGCGTCCCTCCAGGGCTGGGGAGGCCACTTGGGAGAGGCGGAGATCAGAGGCATCTGGTCTCCGGCGGAGTCCCGGCTCCATATAAACTTGTTGGAGCTACGGGTGATTCGTCTGGCACTGAAGGCATTCCTCCCCTTTGTCAGCGGGAGTGTAGTGCAGGTGTTCACGGACAACACCACCGCCACGTGGTACTGCAGCAAACAGGGCGGGGTGGGGTCGTGGACCCGTTGCCAGGAGGTTCTGCGCCTCTGGCAATGGCTGGAACGTCAGGGCGTGACTCTGACGGTTCAACACCTGGCAGGTTCTCTTAATGCCAGGGCGGACGAACTCAGCCGTCGGTGCTCGATGGATCACGAATGGCGTCTGAACTCGGACGTGGCGCAAGGCATCTTTCTGCAATGGGGAGAGCCTTGGTTAGATCTATTCGCCACAGAAGAGAACGCGCAATGTCATCAGTTCTGCACGTTGGAGTTTCCAAGACGGCACTCGCACGGCGACGCCTTTCGGCGCGAGTGGAGTTGCGGTCTATTGTACGCCTTTCTGCCTATACCACTCCTGCCCAGAGTGCTGAAGAAGATCAGGCGCGACCGGGCCCATGTCATCCTTGTGGCTCCGGACTGGGCTCGAAGGTACTGGTATCCCAAGCTACTCAACATGTCGGTCGGTCCCCCGATCCGCCTGCCCCATCAGAAGGACCTTCTGTCGCAGCAGCAGGGGACGGTCCTCCACCCGAACCTGTCCAGCCTCCACCTCCATGCGTGGAGATTGAGCGGCGACAGTTGAGGCCATTTGACTTGCCTCCAGAAGTCTATGACGTTATTCTGGCAGCCAGGCGTCCCTCCACGAAATCGGTATACGCCTGTTGGTGGAACAAGTTTGTGGCATGGTGCACAGCAAAGGCTGTGGATCCTCTCTCTGCCCCTCTTTCCGAGGTTCTTCTCTTCCTTCTTTCTCTTGCCCAGCAGGGCTCTGCTCTGGGCACTATCAAGGGCTACCTTTTTGCCTTTCTGAGGCTGCCTGATCAACCTTCTTTGTTCAAGTCCCCCGTTGTAACAAGATTCTTGAAGGGCATCACACACATGTATCCACCTGTTCCGTTTGTGATGCCTCAGTGGGACTTGAACCTGGTTCTGACTTTCTTGATGTGTGCTTCTTTTGAGCCACTTCATTCCTGTCCACTCCGTCTCCTGACTTTAAAGACGGCCTTCCTGGTTGCCATCACCTCTGCCAGGAGGGTGAGTGAGCTCCAGGCTCTTTCTGTCAAACCTCCTTTCATGTCCATTCATCCAGACAAGGTGGTTCTGAGAACTAGACCTTCTTTCCTGCCAAAGTAGTCTCTGCTTTTCACATCGGGCAGTCCATCACCTTGCCCTCCTTCTTCCCGCCTCCGCATCCTTCAAAGGATGAAGAGCAGGTCCATCGTCTGGACCCAAAACGTGCGCTTTCATTTTATATGGATCGCACACGCCAGTTCCGGGTGGATGACCAACTGTTTGTTGGCTACGTGGGTGCGAAGAAGGGACGGGCGGTGCATAAACAGACCATCTCTCGGTGGGTCGTTCTGTGCATCAAAGCGTGCTACTCTTTGGCTCGGAAGGAGCCTCCTGTTGGGCTGAGGGCCCATTCCACTCGGGCCACGGCGGCTACTACTGCCCTGGGCCGGGGAGTCACTTTGCAGGACATTTGCCAGGCGGCTACGTGGGCCTCGCTGCACACATTTGCGAGGCACTACTGCCTGGACAGTCAAGTCCGGAGGGATGGCTTCTTTGGCCGTTCTGTCCTCCAGGACTTTCTGGTGTAGAATTGTATTGGTTCGCAGACCCACCACCAGGGTCTGTATTGCTGGGGTATCTATTCTAAGGTAAGGAATCTAATACTAACCTGTTTCTTTCAGATGAACAAGTTACTTACCTTCGGTAACGATATATCTGTAAGAAACATTAGTTAGTGTTAGATTCCTTACCGAACCCACCCATCCTCCCCGTTCTGCGAACTGATACCTAGGGTTAAGGACATCCCTTTCAGGGCCCTAGTTTCAATTGGCACCAGTGTTGGTTCTCACATGGCTCTGCGTGTTCTGGCGCGGAAAAGCTGTGTACAAAGAACTGACGTCAGCGCGCGGAGGCGGCGTCTATATACTCCAGCGACGTCATCACGGCGCACGACGCCGACGACGGACGCAGAGCCGCAGGGGACGCCTGCAGACGACGCCTACAGACGCGCAGGGGTACTGCTACGCAAAAGTTTCCGGATCCAGACTGACGCCTGGGGATATTCTAAGGTAAGGAATCTGAAAGAAACAGGTTAGTATTAGATATATCGCTACCGAAGGTAAGTAACTTGTTCGTCTTGTCTGTTGGCTCCACGTTGTAGTGTGGAACAGTTCTCCGAAGAAAACTAACGTAGGCGCACAGGGTTGGGACTTACGTGACCTCGCTGATGTCACGTACTAGGACAACGCCAGGGCGGAGTCACGTTATGCCGTCACCCCGCCGCGCAGGGATGCTGTGGCAAAAAAAATTCTGGATCCAGTCTCATGCCTGGGGATAATTCTACGGTAAGGAGTCTGCGGCTAGAATCGTCTCAACCAAATACATTGCATAATGTATGAGTTACTTACCTTCAGTGAAAGCGATGGGAGCCTTACAGGGGGTAAGGACAAATCCTGGGCACTCTGGTAGGCACCTTGGTGCGTAAATATATTCAATAAAGATCTGAATCCGATGTTGGACAAAACTATTGTTTGATTTATTTCAACAAGTATTCATCATAATAGTAGTTAGTTAGTCATAGTTCAATATTTCCATCATCATATTCTAGTCATATGATCCAAAATCAAAGTTTCAATGTTCTTGTTGAATTATACATTCAAAATCGTCCCCGATGCATTTCGTGCAAGGATGCACTTCTTCAGGGGGAATCTAAAAGGTAAGAGGAAACAATATGTAGGGCGCTAATACAGGAGTACTAAATACACACCATGCACTAATGGGGAGTGAGTGAAAAAAAGGGAGAGTGATACTAAGGTTAACATAGCAGTGCTATAGGGGTGTGGGGTCATTACCGGTCTGTGAGGAGAAACACAAGCAATAAAAAGTGAAACGTGATTTAGAAGAGTGGGAGTGCACGGAGAGAAGATGAAGAAATCCTGAAGATCCAACCCGACGTGTATGTATGGAAATGAAGAGAAACGGCGGTGCTCGAAAGTGGATAATGGCATGTGATCGGCAGAAACGTTAAGGAAAGCGTTGTGAAAAGCATTACGGAAAGATGTGCAATCTTACCATATATTGTGTTACTTACCTTCAGTAACAGAGTGTGCTTCGACTTTTAGCAAGGCCAGACCCAGTCTCTCGGGTCCCATTCACACACTCTACCGGGTCCACAGTTTGAAGTCGAAAATTGGCACCCTAAAGACTCCGAAAATCCATAGTACACCTCTAATAATGTGCACTCTCGAGTTGTTTAAGCTCTTTGAAGAAAAGCTGCAGGTAGTGTACTACCTTGCTGCTAGGAAATCATCACAAGACCTCAGGAGAAAGAGAATTTGCCTTTGTTAATAGTCTAAATAGCAAAATCTGCCCAAGACTGAGCTTTTTACGAACAGCTTGAACATATGTCTATGACACATCTAAAGGTCCTTCAGTGCCCTATTTCAATTTTAGAGAAACTATTAGTCTAACTTTTAAATTATAATTTGACCAATTATAATTGGATATTCTTTATTCTTTTTTGCAGATTAAAGGAGGGATTAAAATCTCTGGGAGTACTTCAGGTCTTGGAAATTCATAAACAACTTTTTGAAGAGTCATTCATTTAGAGGGAATAAGAAATCTCCACTGATATCATTAACTGAATTTAATGTTAAACATTCCATTAATCAGGCAGAAACTATGGGTTACAGGAAGATCACATCATTGGTTACTGGAGAGATTACCTCCAAGATTGCGAAGGCAGGTGAAATAGTTGAGCTATAACATAATGAAACAATTATTAAAACACATCTGTTGAAACTATAATTTAAACCAGCATATTATGGCAAATATGGTGTCTAAGACTTCCAAAAGATACTGTAGAGAATGAGAGATAAGAAGGGACATGCCTACCCATTTTATTTGCACAGAGTAAAATCTCATTGTAAGGACAAAAGGATTAGTATCGACCATGGCTATTTTGCAGTTTGTGAAATACTGAAATGCGTTATAAGGCTTCATTAAGCCTTTGTTGTTTCCTTTTGTTCATAACGAAAAACACATATCACAATTTTGGATGCCATTATCCTTTTGTCCTTTTTTTTTGTATTCTTGTTAAGTCTGTGCCAGCTTTATTTCAATCTTGATTTTGCACGATATGTCTACAATTAAGGTTGAACAGCATTATTAATAGTGTCATGGCAGTAAAATGGTAGCTACCCCGTTGTAATAATCCTTTAGGTACTGCATCAAGGAAACGTAAGAAAAATCGATATAGAGCATAATTGGGTCTGCGGTGTGGGTCTCTGACAGAGCATAGCCTTTGCACAGTGGAGATGTCAGCTACCTCCAGCTCCAAGCCCTGGAGATAAGTTATTTAGCTTGTCAGCATTGTTTGTATAAACAGTGGTGTGTGTGTGAAGACCCAGAGATAGTGTCTGAGTCTTTCCATTGTTCAACATGGAGTAAGCATAGGTATTCCATGCTGCCAGACCTGCATCTAAGGGAGTGGAAGGCAAGCAGGATTGTGTAGATGGTAACATACTCTCACACCAGATCTCGAAGTGTTCTCTGTTGTTAAAATTCATCAAATCATGATTTTCTCTTGTTTTGTGAAAGGAAGCACAGGAAACCATCAGGGGTTTTATTATTCATGTATCAACCAATACTGAAGTATTCATTTAGCAGATGGAGAAAAAAAAAACAATCACAACTGTTGCAGTAATCGCAATTTTGTTATTTTGACTCATATTTTTTTCTTCTTCTTTTAGAGCTCGCATGTGAAGCCAATTAAAAAAACATTCTAACACAGTTCAACCACTTGGCTTTAATCCACTACCATCAATAGATTTTCTGCATGCGTGTGATGGCCAAGTCCAATGTCTGTGTTCCAAGAGGCAAACACCTGTGGAAATGTGTTGCGCCTCCTACTCTTCAATATCCTATGAAGAATTTAAAACACACCTGGACTTCGGGATACTGAATACTCCTGGATTTTGACGAGCCTAGTGATCATATGAAATGATGGGAATAATGCATACATATATGACAAAGTAGTTATAGATACAAAGGATTGATCATGCTGTTGTCTAGAAAAGTGTGATAGTCTTGTGGTAGCTTGTGAAATTCAAGGGCATTAGGCTTCTATGAAATCATCTGATAGCCACAGGGCAGGTGTCTGTTCCTTTAGAATAGGGAATTTCTTTCTCTTCCTGGCTTGTTTATCCTGGCATATTAGAAAAGAGTATTGAATAAAATATTTTTCCTGAAACGTTGCCAATGCTTGTTGTTGCAATGATGAATAAAGATTTTTTTCTAAACTATCTATACCAATACATTCTACATTGAATAAAGACCACTTGACTTGACAACCAATCTCATAATTATAAAAGACATGTACAATTTAAAACAGTAAATATACTTCATTTCATTTTTACGGAATACAAAATACAAAAGGCCCATAGAGATAACCCAAGTTACATAATTCATTTGTACCTTAATAAATAATTTGTTAAAAACACTTCATTTAAAAAACAATTATGTCCATGAAATCATCAATTAATAATCAGGTCTTTACATCCTATTTTTCATTCCATGAGCACGATTTATCCACATGCCATGTAAAAATTTCAAAAGGGCAATTATGGTTCGCTCTTTCTCATCTGTTTTTAGAATCTATATAGCTTCCATACCAGAAGAAACCCCCAATGACTGGAAAATCGGATTTAGCCATTTAAGCCTTACATTCCAGTATACTGGACAAATAAAAAGAACATGACCAATGGATTATATTTGGGTAACACAAAACGGGCAATTCATACATAGGCCTACACCCCATTTGCCCGTAAAAGCATTAATAGGAAGAGTGCCTATCCTAAATTGATGGAACCATTTTCTATCACTCGGGACTGTTATAAGGTCCCAGTATTTCTCATAGGCAGGGACACGTTTAGTCTCTAGGTACAACCTAGACAAGGAAGTGCTAGTCAGGGTTGAGAACCGGTTTATCGTGACCATATTCCAATATAGCTCGTTCAACTCTTTACGAGATGGGAAACTTGCATTCATTGGGTTTTGCCACAACTAGCTCAATCCAAGGTCACTAAAGGTTTTCTTAACCTGCCTAAACCACAGAATTTTTCCTGCACCTGCAGTGTCCCTAATCTCAAATTAGAATGGGCATATTCCGTGAGCTCTGGAATAATCCAGAGCCTTCGCCAGTAGGCCACAGGTCTAAAACAAGCTTCATCCTCCAAATATTGACTACCCAGATCATAATAAAGTGGTAGTAGGGGGGTGGAATGAGGTAAACTTGTGATGGACCGCATAAATTTATTTTAAAATGTGCCTAGTGCAGATAAGTTTATATGACCACACAGTTCTGACCCGTACAGTACAGAGGCCGTAATGTTTGCCCCGGTACTGAAAATATATAACGCAATCGGCTTGGTATGGGATTGACGATGCTCTCTTAACAGGGCGCCAGACAATTGGGCATGTCTAAGCATCAACATATCCAGGTGAGAATTCCACTTAAGTTTTGATGTAAGCATTATGCCCAGATACGTAAAAATGTGTGTCTGCTCCAAAGCAACGCTATTCATAGTGACTGACCCTTTTGCTTCTTTCTGTTTATGTAGAACCATAAACTTGGTCTTGTCAACATTTATGCTAAGGCCATAATCCTTACAGAATAGTTCAAACCTTATAATGGCCTTTTGGAGCCCTTGCTGTGTCTTTGACAATAACAACGTATCGTCGGCAAAAATTAGTAAAGACATTTTACTACCATGTAGGGACGGTGCATCAGTGGGGTGGTTTTCATAATATTTGGTCACATTATTTATATACAACGAGAATAAAGTAGGTGCCAATACACACCCCTGCCTGACCCCACGCTCGACCTGGAATCTGTCAGTCACCTGGCCATGTTGTCCCCAGCGCACCTGGGCAAAGTTCCTTCATGAAGTTTTATCACAAAAGACAATAGTTCCCTACGCAATCCCTGTAGAGTATCCCATAACCTAGCTCTAGGAACCAAGTCGAAAGCCGACTTTAAGTCAACAAAGGCGGCGTATATTCTCCCACCATTGAGGATAACAACTCGCCAGTAAATTAAAACAAATCTAAAAACTTGATCAATTGTACTCTGATTAGAACTGAAACCTGCCTGTAAAGGGGATAAAATATTGCAACCATCGATCCAATCCAGGATGCGGGCCAACACCAACCTAGCCGTAACCTTTTGCAGACAATTGATCATCCTGATTGGCCTGTAATTCCTTGGGTCCGATCAATCCCCTTGTTAAAAAATGGGAAAGATTTCAGCGCCTTTCCAAGAGTCATGTATTGGGCAACCTTTCTCGTTTGCATTTGTAAGATGCTCAATATATTGTAACCAAAGTACCTTATTATATAAAAACAAGTCAGCAGGGACACCATCGAGACCAGGGGCTTTGCCACTCCGTACACTGGTAAGAGCATTTTTGACTTCCTGTTTAGTAAAACACAGTGCAGGGGGATTGTTAGCCTTAGCCTACCAGAAATAGCCAGTTCTGACGCCAAAGCCAGGCAGAAACCACCATTCTAGTCAGGGCAAGGAAGTCACACGCCAAGATAACCCCTGCTCACCCCCTTGGTAGCTTGGCACAAGCAGTAAGGCTAAACTTGGAGGCAATGTGTAAAGCATTTGCGCCAGCGCACAACAGCAACAACATACTAGGCACACCACAAAAGAGACTCCACACAAGGTTATTATAAAAATAACTTTTGTATTGTAAAAACACATCAGATAAAAACACACATATACATTGTGCCAACTGGCACGGGCAATCTTCACATGGGATTATTTACAAGACGGGGCCACATGGGCCACTGTCATATTCAGATATAGCACTTCTAGAATAAAGAATAATAAACATAAAATGATAATCAAAAAGATCACAACCAGTAACCACTGGTAACCGGAACCAGGACCTTACTAGGACCACCTGTACTAAAAAGAACCACCTAAGAATAACCACATTTAGGGGTATAAACCAGAACACCTTACCCATGATGCATAAACCACATTCAGAGGAGTAATAAAGAGAAACCACATGATGCCTAAAACATTCAGAGGTGTTAAGAATAAAGCACATGATGCAATAAAATACATTCAGGGGTGCAGCGCAAGAAGACACATGATGACTAAACATTCAGAGGTGCAGCGCATGGAAAGGAAGACACATGATGCATAAACCTACACATTCAGAGGTGCCAGAACATAAGTCAATAGCGCAAAAACACACAGTAGGCAATTACTATTAAAAACATAGGAATCACATTGCGCATAACTTACATAAGCCACCACCTGTGGCAGTCCCTAGGCCAACTGGCCTTGTGGGGCAAGGATGCCCTGAGTCCAATGTCAGAGTGCGCTGCCATGCAGCTCCAGTCCAAAAGTACAAAAGCCTAAACATGGCAGCTGCCCACAAAGTGCTGGGCAGCTGGGGAACAACAAAACTGCGCCAGGGCCCTCACTGGCCCTTAGGCGCCAACTGCGCCACTGCTGGAGCCACACAGGCTCTGGGCATATCACACATGCCCCAGACGTTGGAGCTCTCAGGCTCTAAAAACAATGGTGCCCCCATGAGCCTCACCGGACTCTAACCCTCACACTCGGAGGCAGGAGGGGACGGGCACCGACAATGTGCCCCGAAGCCTCCTCTATCGAATATGGCCCTCTCTGGGGCCAAACAGGCTCGGACACATAATATGGCCCCTCTGAGACTCTCTAGGCTCACGCACGTTGGGGCGACCCACTGCCAGCTGGGGCCGCCCTTGAAGTCCTCGTGGCTTCCTACTACAAGAATCGCGAGCTCGCGCTACTGGGGAGGGGCGGACACCGACAATGTGTCCCGGCGCCCCTCCCTTCTCTTCCGCCCCCTCGTTGGAGCCTTGCAGGGCTCAACACAAACACTGGCCCCCAAGCCCCTCACAGGGACTTCTGCAACAACTGCCGGCCCTCAAGAGCCCCTCGCGGGCTCTACAACCACGGTGGGGCGACCCGCTGCCATTCGGGGCCGTCCTTCCTCGGTGCCTCGACCGGCACCAACCGCAGCCACACGGAGCCCCCCCTGCCCTGCCAACTCACCGGGCTCTCAGGGGCGGTCTCCTCCGGGCGGCGGCTCTACTTCGCTCGCGGTGGGGGCAGGCACCGACAATGTGCCACGAGCCCCCTCCGCTCCGCTCCTCTCGGCGTGCCTCCTCCTTCTCCGGGGCTCCCTCATATCAGAGGAGCCCTGTAACGGCCGCCATGCTTCTCTCCTTCCTCCCGCCTCCCAGGCTGCGGGGCGGGACTTCCGGCCGGCCGCGCTGTGATTGGCCGGCCGGCCAAGCACTTCCGGGTCGTCGCGGGCAGCGCGGCGGCCCGTTTCCAGACAGGCAGGCGGGCAGAGATTTTCCCGAGGAGTGGGCTCCCTCGTGGAAAGTAAAATTGCGGCAAAGTCCCTGGCAGGGTAGGCACCTGCCAGAGGGCACATAAATCAAATATAAGTGAGACGGGCACTCGCATGCCACTATAATAAACCCACGAACAACATCGCAGGGTAGGCACCTGCCAAGTCTCACGCATCGGGCGTGAGGCGCCAAAAAATGCTCGTAATTCAGATAAAGCGCCCACGAGGCACTGGGGGGACCTAGCAATCACCCAAAAAGGCCCCCAGCAAGGATCCCCACTGCAAGGAGGGTCCCAGTAGCTCAGGAAGTCCAGAGAGGGAGTACATAGCCCCCAGCAGGAAATGACCCCTACAGCAAGAAGGGTCCAAAGAAATGCAGCAGACAGGGGGACAGCCAGGAAGAGTCCCCCCAGCAGTCCATCAAATGTCCAGGAGCTGGGCAGGGCCCAGGGATTCCCCTAAGCCCCAGCAGCAGCATGCCCCTCGCAGATTCAAGTTAGAAACAAGAACATTTTGGAAGGGGACACAGCCCCTTCTTATACACAAAAAAGTCTTTGAAGTCCTTTGAAGTCCTTTGAAGCAGGCAGTGTGAGAACCAGCCAGAACTGGTTACAGGGAAGTCCCTTCAGTATCCGGGACAGAGGTGACAGTCGCCCAGCGGGAGGTGGAGCCAGCTTTGTAGTTAGGCAGGCACAGCCCTTCACTATCAGGTGCCATCTCCTCCCACTTCCCTGGCAGCAGATGCTGCCTTTCATCCATGGGCTGACTTCAAACAACCTCCTGGGCTCTCTAGCCCCTGTCATCCTCAAACCAGACAGTCAATCTTCAAGCAGGCCCAGGCACTCTGGGCCAGGCTCACCAGCCAATCACACGCCAGCACCAACTTACACAAATATGCCAACTTCCAAAAGTAGTACTTCTAGACTAGACACAGTCATGCCGCATATATCATTTTGCAGCATTCATTCCCACAAGTTCATACATACCAAACTCGCCCCTGCACTCCCCACACATCAGGAACTACCATGGGCATACATATTCCCCATTCATTCCTATGGGAGGGCAGGTCACTCACCACACATACAGAGAGCTCAAGCACTTTGCGCACTTTTTCACTGTGGTACAGTGCAGAGGCCTAAAATCACCAACACCAGGTTCCATAAACAGGCTAGGAAAAAGCAAAAAGTCTAGGGGTGAACCTGCCCAACGGGCCGGGTCCAACAGGGATTAACTAGTGCAACACAATGCTCCTGTGAGAGATCACATTCTACTGGATCACCAGCAAATTGTTTGTGAAAGTGGGATACCCATGATTCGGGTGTAACATGGTTTGTCGGTGGTTGGCTAATACCACCCTTTCCCCACTCCAACAAATACCAAAAGCCAACCATGTTCCTTTCGGGGCTGGCACCATACAACTCCTGCCAATAATCCTCATCCCATTCTTTTTTTGCTTTGTGTTGGACTAACTTGTATTCCACTCTTGCCCGACAGATCTAAGGATAGGGAGAGAATCTAATTGCGGAGGCTATAGCTTTATAGGCCAACTTGCATGAATTATCATACCATGAGTCTTTAGGAATCTTTGTGGGATCTTTCTTATTTAAACTTTTTGCAGTAAAATACCCTTTAAGGTTATTAAAAAGGTCATTATATACTAATGTAACTTTGGTCTCATAACCTGAATATACCTGGATACTACGAAGGTCCACTAGGCATTAGACACCAGGGTATTAATGGCCTCTAACTGGTCCTCCTTAAATATTAGTTTCGACCATTTAGTTCTTCTAGTGTCATTGCTTAGATGAATTTCTACTCCAGGAGAATGGGCAGCATCTATATCTCTGCCCATACAAGTTAATTCCATTGCCAAGGGGTTATGATCACTCTCTACCCTATCTTTAACGGTCATATCTATTATTTGTGGCCAAAATTCCTTATTAACTAAAATGTAGTCAATACGACTACCACTATTATGGGTTGCTGATCGGACGGAGTCCTCCCATTGGCTGCTCTTAGACCGTGCTCCAAGCATAGGGTTTTTAACTGAATGGCTGCTTCTGTCCACTTTTTAATCGGGGCCAAGGATCATTTGGGAATTTCCCATAACATATCTTCTTCGTGGCCCAAATCAAAATCGTTAGTGTCCAGGGGCTCAAAGGTACAATTAAAATCACCAGACACCACTATATCATTTGAATCTTTGTACTTATTGAGATATGAATCAAGAAGGTCAGTGGTACTAGATGCTTTACCACCTGGTAGACCTCTTGCAGAAACATTAAATATTAGGAGATCATTTACACCCATTTGGGTTACCTCAATTACCAAAAGATCATTTCATTCCGTTTCCATCTCCCGGAATGTATATTTATCAGACTGCCTTACCCAGATAATGAGCCCCCCCATGGGTCTTCCCTTTCGAACAATTATGGCTGGTTTATAAAAATTAATATACCCTGTCTTGAATAAAGGGTCAACTTGCCATGTTTTTTGTAAAGCCACAATGTCATTGTAGTCAATGAAAAGCTTCCAATCTACTGACTGTAGTTTATTTTTTATACCAGCTATGTTCCACGAGATAAGGCCACGTTTGTGTGCCTCTGGTCGTGGAACTCCACTATCCATTACTACGGGGGAACTGTCCCCAACCTCAGGGTTTGGCTCTGTCCATTGACGTACTCGCAACATTTTGGCATATTACTAGAGGGTTTTCCTCCAGCTCTGACAGAATACTAATAGTTATTACTCAGGTTGGATATCAATCTATGTCCCTTAGGGGAGGTCTGGTTTGATAATTAGTTTTAGGGCATCCGGTTTCACTACGGACCGTAATCACTGGAGTTTGGTGATTATATTCTTGGAGTGGGTCGCACAGTCAGTCATTATATGCCAAGGAACTCAGAGCATCGAATCTATTATAGGTTGGGATAGCACAATTTACCAATCCCAGTGCGGTGCCCTGGTACCTGTCAGGACCACCTCGAAGGGGTGGGCTGATGCGGTAAAAGTACCCTAAAGGGAGTATATGTATAACGTCTTCCCTAATCTGAAAGAGACACGTTAGTGATAGATTCCTTACCTTAGAATATCCCCAGGCGTCAGACTGGATCCGGAATTTTTGCGTAGCAGTACCCTTGCACGTCGGTAGGCGTCGTCTGCAGCTCCGCGTCCGTCGTCGGCGTCATGGGCGCCTTGATGATGTTGTTGGAGTACTTAGACGCCGCCTCCGCCTGCTGACGTCAGTTCTTCTTTTTTCCGCGCCAGCAAGCGCAGATCTGGAAAAAGCAGTAACCCTTAGTCAATTTTTTACTAACTTTTTGGATCACTTTTGATCATTTCTCGAAGTCGTTCGACTCCGATCTGTGAGAAGTTGGCCTGATATATAATGTTCACTATTCTAGTGAGCACTTTGTATCAGTCCAAACAACCCTTATTGATGATTGGTTGTAAGTCAACCGTAGACCAACTATCCTAGTAGCATGGACAAGAGCAGTCTTTAGGCTAGACTCTAGAGGGCGTGTTAAGCAAGCTGTTATACCATCACATTTAGCACTTGAACACCAAGTGAAAGGACACCACACAAGTTGTTATGAAAATAAAAGGATATTTATTTGGAACACAACAACCCTGGACTCTTTATGAGGACAGGGTGCTAAGCACAATACAAAGCTCTTAGGAAAATACGCAAAGTTGCACAATTTACACAAATGCCCGAGGGGCACGAAAAACCATATACTCTAAAAGTGGAATGCGAAATTACTAGCAGGTAAGTACTACGCTAATAGGCTTTGGGATCGCTAGGACTTGACTACTGAACCTTCAGATTACTAGCAGGAGGCCTAGGGAGATCGGGTGCAGAGTGTGCACTCTCACGCGGGATGCGGAACAAAGTCTATGGTTGCTAGGAATTACAAAGTTAGTGATATCGGACGAATCCGACTAGGTAGAGCTGAAACGAAAAAGGATCTGGACCCTTGGATAGCAAGACTATGCTGGAGCACCGAAATGCTGAGTTTCCCTAGCCCAGGGGCTGCGGATGCATAGGTCTGGAAAGATGTCGGGAATCCTCGTTGCAGTCTATGGAGCCTGAAAGAAGAAGTTGCTGGCAGGCGACCAGTGAAGAGATTCGGACGGATCCAAGCCTGGATCGGAGATGGAAGACACCTGTAAGCAGAGGGGACCAAGTTCTGAATCACTAGCCAGTGATTAGATGGGCACCAGGATGGCACCGGATGGAGTCACCTCGACCAGGTGAGTGGGCGACGCTGGACTCTGCAGTCTCACGGACCAGGAGGCGTTGTCGGCGACCAGGATGGAGGTGCGAGCTGTCCCACGATGGTACCTGCTGTCGACGTCGCTGGACCCAGGATTGGGGCAACAAGTCTTGGCAAATGCAAGCCCACGCGGTGGACTCAAAATGGCGTCTGGAGTGGACCAGGAGGGTCCGGGGTGCTCCTCTTTTGGAGGGGAGCAAGGGCCAGTCTGGAGCAACCAGACCAGCAGTGTTGATGTCGTCGTTTGTCGTCGGGAAGGCCACAAGCCAGCGGGCTAGTAGCCAGACAACGCGGTGAGCAGCAAAGAGCAGAAGGGCCCCACGCAGATCTCGTGGAGGCTGGGAGGCTGAACTTCGGTGCTGGAGCTGCTCAGGGTTGGGGCTTCTCAAACCCCAAAGCACTCACTCGAGGATCCCTCGGCGGTCGTGCTGGGCAAGCGTCGTGCAGTCTTGAAGATGGCCGGTCCCTCGAGGTCTCGTCGTACCCACGGATCTCAGCTGAGCTGACGATGTGGGTAGAGGTCAGAGGTGCCAGGGAAGCGGGTCTCGTCATGCTGGTCAGTCGGATTCTGGAGGAAGGACGTGCAGCAAACCGCAGTGTTCTTGGATGGTGCCTGCGGGTGCAGGGTGACTACTCCTTCTTCTCAAGATTTCTCCCTTGTGACTAAGTCGAGAGTTCCTTTCGTAGAAAGAAGTTTCAGGATTCAAAGATTATCTAATTTGGAAGGGGGCCCGCTCCTATCTTTATACTAGGAAAAGGGGCTGGCACGCGACTAGGTCCTGCCCATGGGTGGGACCAGGAAGGGGGGTGGTAACACCCCTCTCCCATGCCAGACTTTCCCCAGCTCAGGGGCTGGTGTGCCCCTGGAACTGGTTCTAGCCGGAAGATGCATAGTGAGCACCGGGGTGCCACTTGCAGTCACCTTCCTCTAGAGCCCTGCCTACCCAGGATACACAAAACCCTGTCTGGGATGGTGCTAGCACCGCCCCTGACAGGAAACCCTTTGTCCAAGCTCCCCTCGCTGGAAGGACTCCCAGCTGCAGGGGGTCAGACTTGTGTCTGTGGTGGCAGCATCCATTTTGTGATGCTGAGGCTTGAGTTAACTTTAACCGGGGTTCACAGTTACATACATGTCGTGTCCCTCTAGAAGGGTGGAATGCTAACCCCGTCGCCAGAATTGGCGAGGGGTTAGTATTCCAATTTGTATGACACCTTACTCGACATGTTTTGATAAAGCGATACCAGAGTTGGCATATAACCGCAAGGATTATAATGCACTTAAGAGTATATGGTATGCGTTATCATGGAACAGCTATTAGGACTTGGTTCCGCAAGCTGCAAACGGGCTCAGCTCATGCCAGAGCACCATCTCACACGATTCCAAGCACTCTGCCTTCAGGATTGTCAAGGCCTGCCATAGGAGTGACTGATAGGGATCTGTGTGTCCATTTTAGAGTTAGATATAGGTATACTATATCTAAAGCAAAGGGTGATTACACCACCTTGCCCCAGCTGTCGTGCAGCCAGTTGTGTCAGATTTAGATGGCCAGCCAGGGGTGGCATAATACATGCTGCAGCCCCTGGTAGGCCCTGGGTACACCTATGCCCTGAGTTACAGGGTCTGATAAGGTGGCCCAGTACCAATTGGTAAATGCACCTAAGGTACACGGAATCCATTTTACAGAGAGAGCAGTAGGCCTGGGGTCCTGATTGGCAGGGCCCCAGGCCAACTTTGTCAAAAAACAGCTAAAACACAGGGCAAAAATTTGGGGGCAACCATAGTCAGGATCTACCTTCCTACACGATCGGTGCCGTAGGGATGCCAGGATTCAAGCACTGAGAGGATTGTGACCGCACGATGTCGGTCACGGATCCTCACCACCTGTGTCTAACTTGTCTAGGCATCGACCACGACGACAAGGCCTGCTCCGACTGCAGGGCCCTCTCTTCGAAAGCCAGGCGGGAGCGGTCCCGAAGGCGACTCGAACTCCGGCAGTCGGCCCTGCGCCATGAGAGGTCCCGATCCCGGTCCAATGGGAGGTCGAGGGACAGGTCGCGGGCCCGGAGCCACCACAGCTCCGAGAGTAGGCACCACTCCTCTGGGTCGAAGTTGTTGACGCCTCTTCGACTTCTTGTGTTTCTTACGTGACATCGCTCTTCTGACTCCCCCCGGCGCTCGGGCGACGCAGCCGGGGGTTCGGGAGACATCGCCCACACGGCTCCGCCGGAGTCGCGGGCGTCGCGGCCTGCTCCACACCCTCCAGTCCCTTGGCAAGATGCGACCCCAGGGGAGATCGAGCGCTTCCTCATGGCCATGAGGAACCTCTCTTCCCCGACGGGCTCCGCGGCGCCTTCGGGCCCAGCGGACCCGTCTGGGGCCCCTAGCGGGTCGGGGGCTTCGGCCCTGATGCCGTCGGGTGCTTCGGCCCCGATGCCGCTGGCGCCTTCGGTCCCGGCGCCGCAGAGCCCCACGGTCCCGACGCCGCTGGCGCCTTCGGGCCCGGCGCTGCAGGGCCCAACGGTTCCGACGCTGCCGCGCCTTCGGGCCCGGCCCGCAGGACCCCACTGGACCTGCTTGGGGATCTGGGTCATCGCCGGTGGACCTTACGACCCCCCTGGCGTCTGTCAGTCAGGTGTCGCCTCCGGCGCCGTCCTCGGGCGGCGCCGTCCCCGATGCCTCCTTCGCTCCGGTTCCGACGTCGGAACGGGTCAGCTGGGCGCCGCTTTCGACGGCGCTTGGGAAGTTTTACTTCAATGAACCGGCCCCATTAATTGAAAACCCTGAGTATCAGGAGATGGGTGATGAGGAGGATTGGGAAGGGTCTGAGGACCCTCTGACCCGTGAGTGTCAGTCTCAGGAGGACTGGACAAGAGAACTTGGGGAGGCCAGTGGTCTGGACACCTCCCCAGACACTGGTTTTGTCGCCCCCTCGTCCGAAGCCACGGTAGGAGGAGAAACCTATAGTGTGGTGTTGATGAGGGCTGCCAAGGCGTTGGGCCTTGAGCTCCCCGTCACGGCCGTGAGGACTAACCTCCTCACTGAGGTCCTTAAACCGCAGTCAAGCTCGGCCGAGATTCTGCTGCCCTTTAATGAGGCGTTGACCGACGTTCTTTTGGGTACTTGGTCCAGGCCCGCTACGGGTTCGCCCGTAGATAGGAACGTGGCCAGACACCACCGCCCGGCCCCGGGCGACCCATGTTTCCTGTCCACCCACCTCACCCCCGAGAGTCTGGTCAAAGAGGCATCCGATTCCCAGACCGCATTCCCGTCGGCTCCACCGGACAGGGAATCCAAGAGGTACGAGCAGTACGGAAAAAAGATCTTCTCCCTTAGTCTGGAAATGCGGTCTTCCAACACCGCATGCCTCTTGGGCCGCTACACCCACTCTCTGTGGGAGACGGTTCCGGAAGTGCTGCCAGAGTGTCTGTTGGAGGTATGAGCCAAACTCGGCCAAGCCCTTGTGTAGGGCCGAGATACAGGCATATAGTCTATCCGGTGTGGGCTGGATACCACGGAATCACTAGGTAGAGCGATGGCAACGACGGTGGCGGTTAGACGCCACGCCTGGTTGAGGTCCGCCAACTTTTCAGCCGATGTCCAGAACACACTGATGGACATGCCGTTCGATGGCCGTCGCCTTTTTGGCGACAAGGCAGACCATGCGCTTGAGCGCTTTAAGGACTCCAGGGCTACGGCCAAGTCCTTGGGCCTCTCAGCCCGCCCCAGCAAACGGGTGCCTTTCGCTCCTTTCGTGGCTAAGGAAGGGGCGCCCCCACACACGCGGCCAGCCGCACGCCGCAGACTAACTACCAGAGCGGTGGCGGCCGTGGAAATCGCTGTGGAGGCGGTCGGGGACAACGGCAAGGCCAGTCCACACCTTCCCCCGCAGCATCCGCCTCTAAACCCTCCTAGTCCGTGCTTCTCGGCCCATGTGACGCCAGTGGGGGGCAGAGTTCGCCATCACCACTCTCACTGGCGCACTGTCACTTCGGACAGGTGGGTGCTGCAGATCATCCAGAGGGGCTACTCCCTCCCCTTTGAGACGACCCCTCAAGCCATGCCACCGCAACACCACCGCGTATCGGGGGATCATTTGCGTCTTCTGCAGGAGGAAGTTAAGGCCCTCTTGGTCAAGGGGGCCATCGAGCGCGTTCCTGGGCCAGAAGTAGGACGTGGTTGCTACTCCCACTACTTTCTGGTACACAAGGGCAAAGGGGGCCTACGTCCTATCTTGAACCTAAGGAACGTCAACGGCTTCCTCCGGAAGGAGAAGTTCAAGATGCTGACACTGGCTCAGGTCCTAGCTGCCCTGGACCCAGGAGACTGGATGGTAGCGTTGGACTTGCAGGACGCTTATTTCCACATCCCCGTCCTGCCGGCCCACCGGTGCTACCTGCGGTTTACGGTTGGCCAAGAGCACTTTCAGTATACCGTGCTCCCCTTCGGCCTTACCAGCGCCCCACGGGTGTTCACAAAGGTGATGGCGGTGGTCGCAGCTCATCTGCGCAGGCTAGGGGTTTCAGTCTTCCCCTACCTCGATGACTGGTTGTTGAAGGCGGGCTCGCCCCAGACAGTCGTCAGCCACCTCCAGACTACAGCGGATCTCCTGCACCAGCTGGGGTTCTCCATCAATGTGCCGAAGTCACACCTGTGCCCCTCTCAGAAGCTCCTCTTCATTGGAGCGGTTCTAGACTCGGCGCAGTTTCGGGTTTATCCGCCCGAACAGCGGGTCCGGGATATTCAGGCTCTCATTCCACTCTTTCAGCCTTTATCCCGGATCTCAGTCAGGTTGACGCTGCGGCTTCTGGGGCTGATGGCTTCCTGCATCCTTCTGGTGCATCACGCACGGTGGCGGATGCGGGCTCTGCAGTGGGACCTGAAGTTTCAGTGGGCCCAGCATCAGGGCAACCTGTCCGACCACGTCCTGATCTCGGAGGGCACTGCGAGACAGCTGCAGTGGTGGATCACGGACCGCGATTGGGGCAGCGGCAGATCCCTCTCCCTTCCCCAACCGGAGCACGTAGTCGTGACGGACGCGTCCCTCCAGGGCTGGGGAGGCCACATGGGAGAGGTGGAGATCAGAGGCCTCTGGTCTCCGGCGGGGTCCCGGCTCCATATCAACCTTTTGGAGCTGCGGGCGAATCGTCTAGCACTGAAGGCATTCCTCCCCTCTGTCCGAGGGAGTGTAGTGCAGGTGTTCAAGGACAACACCACCGCCATGTGGTACTGCAACAAACAGAGCGGGGTGGGGTCGTGGACCCTCTGCCAGGAGGCTCTGCGCCTCTGGCAATGGCTGGAACATCAGGGCGTGACTCTGGTGGTTCAACACCTGGCAGGTTCTCTGAACGCCAGGGCGGACGAGCTCAGCCGTCAGTGCATGATGGATCACGAATGGCGTCTGAACTCGGACGTGGCGCAAGGTCTCTTTTTGCAGTGGGGAGAGCCTTGGTTTGATCTATTCGCCACCGAAGAGAACGCGCAATGTCATCAGTTAAGCGTGTTGGAATTTCCAAGGCTGCACTCGCTCGGAGGCGCTTTTCGTCGCGAGTGGAGTTGTGTTCTGATGTACGCCTTTCTGCCTATACCACTTCTGCCCAGAGTGCTGAAGATCAAGCACGACCGGGCCCAAGTCATCCTTGTGGCTCCGGACTGGGCACGAAGGTACTGGTATCCAGAGCTACTCAGTATGTCAGTCGATCCCCCGGTTCGTCTGCCTCTTCAGGAGGACCTTCTGTCACAGCAGCAGGGGACGGTCCTCCACCCGAACCTGTCCAGTCTCCACCTCCATGCTTGGAGATTGAGCGGCGACAGTTGAGGCCATTTGACTTGCCTCCAGAAGTCTGTAACATCATTCTGGCAGCCAGGCGTCCCTCCACAAAGTCGGTATACGCCTGCAGGTGGAACAGATTTGTGGCATGGTGCACAGCAATGGCTGTGGATCCTCTCTCTGCCCCTCTTTCTGAGGTTCTTCTATTCCTTCTTTCTCTTGCCCAGCAGGGCTCTGCTCTGGGCACTATCAAGGGCTATCTTTCTGCCCTTTCAGCCTTCTTGAAGCTGCCTGATCAGCCATCTTTGTTCAAGTCCCCTATTGTAAATCGATTCCTAAAAGGCATCACACACACATTTCCACCTGTTCCGTTTGTGATGCCTAAGTGGGACTTGAACCTTATACTTACATTTCTGATGTGTGCTCCCTTTGAGCCACTTCACAACTGTCCTCTACGCCTTATTACACTGAAGACTCCTGGCAGAGGTGATGGCAACCAGGAAAGCAGAGTGAGTGAGCTCCAAGCCCTCTCTTGTACTCCTCCTTTCCTTTCTGTCCATCCGGACAAGGTTGTGTTGCGTACTAAGCCATCTTTCCTGCCCAAGGTTGTCACAGCCTTCCACATCAGGCAGTCCATCACTTTGCCAAACTTCTTTCCGCCACCGCACCCCTCTAAAGAGGAAGAGCGGCTCCACCGTCTGGACCCAAAACGTGCGCGCTCATTCTATTTGCATCGCACTCGCCAGTTCCGGGTGGATGACCAACTCTTTGTTGGCTACGTGGGCGCTAAGAAGGATAAAGCGGTACAGAAGAGGACCATCTCCCGATGGATCATCTTGTGTATCCAGGCATGCTACTCCTTGGTTAGAAAGGAGCCCCCTGCTAGATTGCGGGCTCATTCCACTCGAGCTACGGCAACTACAACTGCCCTCGGCCGGGGAGTGCCCTTGCAGGACATTTGCCAGGCGGCCACGTGGGCCTCGCTGCACACGTTTCCAAGACACTATTGCCTGGACAGTCAAGTCCGGAGGGATGGCTTCTTTCGCCGTTCTGTCCTCCAGGACTTTCTGGTGTGATTATTGGTTTGCAGACCCACCACCGGGGTTGGTATTGCTGGGGTATCTATTCTAAGGTAAGGAATCTATCACTAACTAATGTCTCTTACAGATATATAGTTACACAAGTAGTAACTTGTGCATCTGAAAGAGACATCTGTAAGAGACATTAGTTAGTGATAGATTCCTTACCGACCCACCCATTGTGAGAAGTTGGCCTGATATGCAGTGCTCACTATTCTAGTGATCACTATGTATCAGTCCAAACGACCCTTATTGATGATCGGTTGTAAGTCAACCTTATAGACCAGCTATCCTAGTAGCATGGACAAAAGCAGTCTTTAGGCTAAACTCTAGAGGGCGTGTTAAGCCAGCTGTTATACCATCACATATACCCCTTGAACACCAAGTGAATGGACACCACACAAGTTGTGTTATGAAAATAAAAGGATATTTATTTATAACAACAACCCTGGACTCTTTATGAGGACAGGGTGCTAAGCACAATACAAAGCTCTTAAAGAGATACTACAAGTCGCACAATTTACGCAAATGCCCGAGGGGCACGAAAACCCATATACTATGGAAGTGGAATGCGAATCAATAGCAGGTAAGTAACAGTTCTCAGAGACTATGGAATCGCTAGGCCTATAATGCTGAACCCTTAGAATAGAAGCAGGAGGTCTAGGAACACCGTGTGCAGAGTGGGAACTCTCACGCGTAATGCGGGACAAAGTCTATGGTTGCTAGCAAATGTAAAATCTGAAAGAAACAGGTTAGTATTAGATTCCTTACCTTAGAATATCCCCAGGCGTCAGTCTGGATCCGGAAACTTTTGCGTAGCAGTACCCCTGCGCGTCGGTAGGCGTCGTCTGCAGGCGTACCCTGCGGCTCCGCCTCCGTCGTCGGCGTTGTGCGCCGTGATGACGTCGCTGGAGTATATAGACGCCGCCTCCGCGCGCTGACGTCAGTTCTTCTTTTTTCCGCGCCAGTTAGCGCAGATCCGAGAAGTGCAGTACTCCGGTCTTTTGACCAAGTTTTTGATCTTTTTTGAACTCTTCTACGGTGCCGGTAGGATGCCCGGTTTTAAGAATTGTGACGACTGTGAACGCACGATGTCGGTCACAGACCATCACGACTTTGCCTCCGGTGCCTGGGCCCGACCACGACGTGGACTCCTGCGTCGATTGCCGGGCCTTGACGAATAAAGCTAGACGGGAGCGGTCCCGCAAGCTGCTCGAGCTCCGGGTGTCGGCCCCGCGTCGAGAGCGGTCCCGGTCAAGGGAGCGAGCGAGGGAGCGGTCGCGGAGCCGTCGCCGCTCCGGAAGTCATCACCATTCCTCTGGTTCCTCAGGTAGGAAGCACAAGAAGTCGGGGTGTCGTCATCGTGCCCCCGACTCCCCCCCCCGGGGGTTTGGGTGACCCCACCCCGCGGCTCCGCGTGAGTCGCCGACGCGGCCTGCTCCATACCCTACGGTCCCTGGGCAAGGCGCGTCGCCCGAGGAGACAGAGGCGTTCCTCATGGCCATGAGGGCTCTGTCTCCTCCAACGGGTTCCGCGGCGCCTTCGGGCCCTGTGGTCTCGTCCGGGGGCCCTAGCAGTTCAGGTGATCCTGCCTCGACGCCGTCGGGTGCTCCGGCCCCGGATCCGTCGACGGCTCCAATCCCGGCGCCGCAGGGGCCCTCTGGGTCGACGCCGGCTGGTCATCCGGCCTCTCCGGCGCCGATTCCATCGGGGCAACCCCAGGCGCCGCCCCCGCGCGGCGCCGGTTCTCCGGCGCCGGTGCTCCGGCGCCAGCTCCGGGCAGGCGCCGTCCCCATTCCCTCTCCGGCGCCGGACGCGGAGTCGGACCGGCGTCGTCCGACGCCGGGCTCGACGCCGATGGGGCCTGTGAACCCCGAGGAGCCGGTCTACATTGTTGACTCCGAATATGGTGAAGATGTAGATTACGGAGAGGAGTGGAAGGGGTCTGAGGACCCTCTGACCCGTGAGTGTCAGTACGACGTGGACTGGACGGGTGACTTGGGTGACGCCAGTGGTCTGGAGGACTCCCCCAACCCTGGCTTTGTCTCACCTCCTACCGTGGCTTCGGAGGAGGGGGCAGCTTATTCAGTGGTGTTGATGAGGGCTGCCAAGGCCCTAAACCTTGTGCTCCCCGTCGCGGGCGTGAGGACTAACATCCTCACTGAGGTCCTCAAACCGCAGTCATGCCCACAGGAGCCACTGCTGCCGTTCAACGAGGCCTTAACTGACGTTCTTTTGGGCACGTGGTCCAGGCCCGCTTCAGGTTCGCCTGCTGACAGGAACGTGGCCAGACGCTACCGTCCGTGTTCGGACGACCCCAAGTTTCTGTCCACCCATCCCACCCCTGAGAGTCTGGTGATCCAGGCCTCCACTTCCCAAACCACATTCCCGTCGGCCCCTCCCGACAGGGAATCTAAGAGGTACGACCAGTATGGCAAAAAGGTCTTTTCGTCCTTGAGTCTGGGACTGCGGTCTTGCAACACCGCGTGCCTCTTGGGCCGCTACACCCACTCTCTGTGGGATACGGTCGCGGACCTGCTGCCTGAATGCCCGCCGGAGGTACGGGCTAAGCTCGGCAAGGCTATGATTGAAGGCCGAGACGCAGCAAGATACTCCATCAGGTGTGGTCTTGATACGACCGACTCACTGGGCAGAGCGATGTCCACGACGGTGGCGATTCGTCGCCACGCCTGGCTGAGATCCGCCAACTTCTCGGCAGATGTCCAGAATGCATTGATGGACATGCCGTTTGATGGCAGTCGCCTGTTTGGCGACAAAGCGGACCACGCGCTGGGGCGCTTCAAGGACTCCAGGGTCACGGCCAAGTCCTTGGGTCTCTCGACCCAGCGCCAGCAAACGGGTTAGTTTCGCTCCTTTCGTGGCCAAGGAAGGGGCGGTCCCACACGTGCTGCCAGCCACGCGCCGCAACAGACTTATCAACGCGGCGGCGGCCGTGGAAACCGCCGTGATGGCGGTCGGGGACAGCGGGGAGGTCAGACCACACCTCCCCCCGCAGCATCCGCCACTACATCCTCCTAGTCTGTGCTTTCAGGCCCATGTGACGCCGGTGGGTGGCAGGGTTCGCCATCACCTCTCCCACTGGCGCACGATAACATCGGACAGGTGGGTGCTGCAGCTCGTCCGAAGGGGCTACTCCCTCCCCTTCGAGACCACTCCTCCAGCCATGCCACCGCAGAACCACCGTGTGTCGGGGGACCACTTGACACTTCTGCAGGAGGAAGTTACGGCCCTCTTGGCCAAGGGGGCCATCGAGCACGTTCCTGGGCCAGAAGTAGGACGTGGTTGCTATTCCCACTACTTTCTGGTGCCCAAGAAGGACAAAGGGGGCCTACGTCCTATCTTGGATCTAAGGAGCGCCAACGGCTTCCTCCGGAAGGAGAAGTTCAAGATGTTGACTTTTGCGGGTCGAGAGCAGCCAAGACCTGAGCCAGACTGGATGGTAGCGTTGGACTTGCAGGATGCGTACTTTCACATCCCCGTCCTGCCGGGCCACCGGTGTTACCTGCGGTTCACGGTAGGCCACGAGCACTTTCAGTTTATCATGCTCCCCTTCGGCCTTACCAGCGCCCCACGGGTGTTCACAAAGGTGATGGCGGTGGTTGCAGCCCATCTGCGTAGGTTAGGGGTATCAGTCTTCCCCTACCTAGACCACTGGTTATTGAAGGCGGGCTCGCCCCAGACAGTCGTCCACCACCTTCAGATGACGGCAGACCTCCTGCACAAGCTGGGGTTTTCCATCAATGTGCCGAAATCACACCTGTGCCCCTCTCAAAAGCTCTTTTTCATCGGAGCGGTTCTCGACTCGGCGCAGTTTCGGGTTTATCCTCCGGAACGGCGGGTCCAGGATATACAGGCTTTGATTCCCATCTTTCAGCCGTTATCCCGGGTTTCGGTCAGGTTGACGCTGCGGCTGCTGGGACTGATGGCCTCCTGCATCCTTCTGGTGCATCACGCTGGGTGGCGGATGCAGGCTCTGCAGTGGGACCTGAAGTTTCAGTGGGCCCAGCATCAGGGCAACCTGTCCGACCATGTCTTGATCTCAGAGGGCACTGCAAGACAACTGCAGTGGTGGCTTACGGACCGCGATTGGGTCAGAGGCAGATCCCTCTCCCTTCCCCAACCAGGGCTGGGGAGGCCACCTGGGAGAGGCAGAGATCAGAGGCATCTGGTCTCTGGCGGAGTCCCGGCTCCATATCAACCTGTTGGAGCTCCGGGCGATTCGTTTGGCACTGAAATCATTCCTCCCCTTTGTCAACGGGAGTGTAGTGCAGGTGTTCACGGACAACACCACCGCCATGTGGTACTGCAACAAGCAGGGCGGGGTGGGGTCGTGGACCCTTTGCCAGGAGGCTCTGTGCCTCTGGCAATGGCTGGAACGTCAGGGCGTGACTCTGACGGTTCAACACCTAGCAGGTTCTCTGAACGCCAGGGTGGACGAACTCAGCCGTCGGTGCTCGATGGATCACGAATGGCGTCTGAACTCGGACGTGGCGCAAGGCCTCTTTCGGCAATGGGGAGAGCCTTGGTTAGATCTATTCGCCACAGAAGAGAACGCGCAATGTCATCAGTTCTGCGCGTTGGAGTTTCCAAGACGGCACTCGCACGGCGACGCCTTTCGGCGCGAGTGGAGTTGCGGTCTGTTATACGCCTTTCCGCCTATACCACTTCTGCCCAGAGTGCTGAAGAAGATCAGGTGCGACCGGGCCCAAGTCATCCTTGTGGCTCATGCTGAGTAGCTCGGGATACCAGTACCTTCGAGCCCAGTCCAGTCAGTCGTTCCCCCGATCCGCCTGCCCCTTCAGGAGGACCTTCTGTCGCAGCAGCAGGGGACGGTCCTCCACCCAAACCTGTCCAGCCTCCACCTCCATGCGTGGAGATTGAGCGGCGACAGTTGAGGCCATTTGACTTGCCTCCTGAAGTCTGTGATGTGATTCTGGCAGCCAGGCGTTGTTCCACCGACAGGCGTATACCGATTTCGTGGAGGAAGTTTGTGGCATGGTGCACAGCAAAGGCTGTGGATCCTCTCTCTGCCCCTCTTTCTGAGGTTCTTCTATTCCTTCTTTCTCTTGCCCAGCATGGCTCTGCTCTGGGCACTATCAAGGGCTACCTTTCTGCCCTTTCGGCCTTTCTAAGGCTACCTGATCAACCTTCTTTGTTCAAGTCCCCCATTTTAACAAGATTCTTGAAGGGCATCACACACATGTATCCACCTGTTCGGTTTGTGATGCCTCAGTGGGACTTGAACCTGGTTCTCACCTTCTTGATGTGTGCTCCCTTTGAGCCACTTCATTTCTGTCCTCTCCGTCTCCTGACTTTAAAGACGGCTTTCCTGGTTGCCATCACCTCTGCCAGGAGAGTGAGTGAGCTCCAGGCTCTTTCTGCCAAACCTCCTTGCCTGTCCGTTCATCCTGACAAGGTGGTTTTGAGAACTAGACCTTTCCTGCCCAAAGTTGTCTCTGCTTTTCACATCGGGCAGTCCATCACCCTCTCTTCCTTCTTCCCGCCTCCGCATCCTTCGAAGGATGAAGAGCGGCTCCATCGTCTGGACCCAAAATGTGCGCTTTCATTTTATATGGATCGCACACGCCAGTTCCGGGTGGATGACCAACTGTTTGTTGGCTACGTGGGTGCGAAGAAGGGACGGGCGGTACATAAACGGACCATCTCGCGGTGGGTCGTTCTATGCATCAAAGCGTGCTACTCTTTGGCTCGGAAGGAGCCTCCTGTTGGGCTGAGAGCCCATTCCACTCGGGCCACGGCGGCTACTACTGCCCTGGGCCGGGGAGTCCCTTTGCAGGACATTTGCCAGGCGGCTACGTTGGCCTCGCTGCACACATTTGCGAGGCACTACTGCCTGGACAGTCAAGTCCGGAGGGATGGCTTCTTTGGCCGTTCGGTCCTCCAGGACTTTCTGGTGTAGGATTGTATTGGTTCGCAGACCCACCACCTGGGTTGGTATTGCTGGGGTATCTATTCTAAGGTAAGGAATCTAATACTAACCTGTTTCTTTCAGATGAACAAGTTACTTACCTTCGGTAACGATATATCTGTAAGAAACAGTAGTTAGTATTAGAATCCTTACCGCCCCACCCATCCTCCCCGTTCTGCGAACTAATACCTAGGGTTAAGGACATCCCTTTCAGGGCCCTAGTTTCAATTGGCACCAGTGTTAGTTCTTTGTACACAGCTTTTCCGCGCCAGAACACGCAGAGCCATGTGAGAACCGACGTCAGCGCGCGGAGGCGGCGTCTATATACTCCAGCGACGTCATCACGGCGCACAACGCCAACGACGGACGCGGAGCCGCAGGGGACGCCTGCAGACGACGCCTACCGACGCGCAGGGGTACTGCTACGCAAAAGTTTCCGGATCCAGACTGACGCCGGGGGATATTCTAAGGTAAGGAATCTAATACTAACTAATGTTTCTTACAGATATATCGTTACCGAAGGTAAGTAACTTGTTCGTTAGTGTTCTCGGGCGAACCCGACTAGGTAGGTCAAAAACGAAAGTGGATCTAGACACTTAGAGAGTGGATCTACGCTGGAGCACCGTGGTACTCGGTTTACCTAGCCCAGGGGCTGCGGCTGCATAGGGTTCAAGTGTCGTCGGGAATCCTCGTTGACGAACCAGGAGCCTGAAGTGGAAGTTGCTGGCAGGTGACCAGTGAAGATGTTCCGGGCTGATCCAAGGACTGGATCAGTGAAGAAGAGTACCTGTAAGCAGAGGGGACCGAGTTCTGAATCACTAGCCAGTGATTAGGTGGGCACCAGGATGGCACCGGACAAGGTCACTCAGCCAGGTGAAGAGGTGACACTGGATTCGGCTGCTGCACGGACAAGGGGCGCTGATGTCGACCAGGCTGGAGGTCTGCGAGCTGTCCCACGTCGGATGTCTGCTGCTGGCGATGCTGGATCCGGTGAAGGAGGCAACAAGCCTTGGCTACGGCAAGCCCACGTGGCGACACAAAATGGCGTCTTGAGTGGACCAGGAGGGTCGAGGAAGGTCCCCTTCAGAAGAAGACTAGGGCCAGTCTAGAGGAGCTAGACCAGCGGTGAAACAAACGTAGGACGTCGTCTGGATGGTCACTAGCCAACGGGCAAGTGACCAGACAACGTAGCAGCAACCCAGGATCAAAAAGGGCCCCACGCAGATCTGGTGGATGCTGGGGGGCTGGACTTCGGTGCTCGTGCTGCTTGGGGTTGGGGCTTCTCTTACCCCAGTGCACCCACTCGAGGGTCCCTCGGTGGTCGTGCTGGTTCAGTGTCGTGCTGGTTCTGATGATCGCCGGGTCCTCTGGTCTCGTCGCACCTACGGTTCTCAGCTGTGCTGTAGAGGCAGTTTGAGGTCAGAGAGGGCAGGGAGTCCGGGTCTCGTTGAGCTGGGCAGTCTGTTTCCGGAGGAAGGACGTTTCGGCAAACCGCAAGATACTTTGTTGGTGCCTGCTGCTGCACAGTGACTACTCCTTCTTCTCAAGATTTCTCCCTTGTGACTAAGTCGAGAGTTCCTTTCGTAGAAAGAAGTTTCAGGATTCAAAGATTATCTAATTTGGAAGGGGGCCCGCTCCTATCTTTATACTAGGAAAAGGGGCTGGCACGCGACTAGGTCCTGCCCATGGGTGGGACCAGGAAGGGGGGTGGTTACACCCCTCTCCCCAGTCCGGACTTTCCCCAGCTCAGGGGCTGGTGTGCCCCTGGAACTGGTTCAAGCCGGCAGATGCATAGTGAGCACCGGGGTGCCACTTGCAGTCACCTTCCTATTCAGCCCTGCCTACCTAGGATACACAAAACCCTGTCTGGGATGGTGCTAGCACCGCCCCTGACAGGAAACCCTTTGTCCAAGCTCCCCTCGCTTGAAGGACTCCCAGCTGCAGGGGGTCAGACTTGTGTCTGTGGTGGCAGCATCCATTTTGTGATGCTGAGGCTTGAGTTAACTTTGTAACTGTGAACCCTGGTTATACAGGTCATGTCCCTCTAGAAGGGTGGAATGCTAACCCCGTCGCCAGAATTGGCGAGGGGTTAGTATTCCAATTCGTATGACACCTTACTCGACATGTTTTGATAAAGCGATACCAGAGTTGGCAAATAACCGCAAGGATTATTATGCACTTAAGAGTATATGGTACGCGTTATCATAGAACAGCTATTAGGACTTGGCTCCGCAAGCTGCAGACGGGCTCAGCTCATGCCAGAGCGCCATCTCACATAATAATAATAATAATAATTCCTTTATTTAGATATAAAACATATCTTTAAAAGGTCGCACAAATCACATTATATACAATTTTATGAAGTAAAAGAATGATTAAAAGAGAAGCAAACAATAAAATGTGGCTTAAAGCATGCCAGTTAAAACGTTACAAATTGAAGATTAGCCCTTCCGGTCTTTGCAAGTTCACATGATTCCAAGCACTCTGCCTTCAGGATTGTCAAGGCCTGCCATAGGAGTGACTGATAGGGATCTGTGTGTCCATTTTAGAGTTAGATATAGGTATACTATATCTAAAGCAAAGGGTGATTACACCACCTTGCCCCAGCTGTCGTGCAGCCAGTTGTGTCAGATTTAGATGGCCAGCCAGGGGTGGCATAATACATGCTGCAGCCCCTGGTAGGCCCTGGGTACACCTATGCCCTGGGTACAGGGACTGCTAGGTGCATATACCAATTGGTGCTGGGCCACCTTAAGGTAAACGTGTCAATTTAGTGCGAGAACAGCTAGGCTGTGGGTCTGATTAGCAGGCCCACAGCCAGGGAAGTCGTAAACCAGTGAAGCAAAAAGCAAAAATCTGGGGTGATCATAGGATTGCAGACCCTACTCTCCTACACTCATCCTCCCCGTTCTGCGAACCGATATCTAGGGTTAAGGTCATCCCCTTTCAGGGCCCTAGTTTCAATGGCACCAGTGTTGGTTTTTAACACGGCTCAGCGCTTCTGCCGCGGAAAAGCTGTGGCTAAGAACTGACGTCAGCACGCGGAGGCGGCGTCTAAGTACTCTGACGACGTAATCACGGCGCCCATGGCGCCGACGACTGACGCGGAGCCGCAGACGCGCCTACCGACGCGCAAGGGTACTGCTGCGCAAAAAAATTCCGGATCCAGTCTGACGCCTGGGGATATTCTAAGGTAAGGAATCGATCACTAACTAATGTCTCTTACAGATATATCGTTACACAAGTAGTAACTTGTGCGTTAGGGAAATGGCCCAGCCCAGCCTCTTCCTGTCGTGGACGGGCCCGCCCTTGGCCGGGCTTCGCCCGCGCGCGTCCCGCGCCGCGGGAGGCGCACAGTTGTTTTAAGCGCCTCCGGGCGCTTTCCAGTGACGTTGTTGGTGTGCGCCCCTCAAGGGAACCCCCAAATTGCCGGGCACATCCACAAAGATTCACATAACTCCAAGAGGAACTTGGTTCTCACACTACCATCAGAGAATAGGAAAAAAAAGACAGATGTATCTCGCACTTCTCTGGAATGTGTTATGTTAACCTTGTTCCTGAATTTTCAGTCGGAGAGTCCTTCCAGAGAAGAGTAAGGAGTATTTGTAGATGCATGGAGCCTCAACCTGGAACCTGAGAGCAGTCGACATACACAGCTATTAGTTGATTAATAATAGAATATGTAATATGGACAATATGTGCATAAAAACCAAAAACATATTTATATGAAAGAAACACGTAGTGATATATTCCTTACCTTTACAGATCCAGTCTGACGCCTGGGGGTAATTCTAAGTTTTTTCGTCAGCAGTACCCCTGTGCGTCGGTAGGCATCGTCGTGCGGCTCCGCTTGCATCGTGTCGCTGGGATGACGTTGCTCGAGCTACCCAGATGTGCCCACGTGCACTGACATCAGTTCTTTCTTTTTCCGTGCCAGCAAGAGCAGATCCGGAAAGAGCAAGAACCCCCAGTCATTTTTTGACTGAGATTTTTGGGGCATTTTACCTCATCTTTTCGAATCGATCGACTCCTGGTGTCATAGGGAGGCCCGGTTTCAAGAACTGCGGGGACTGTCTTTGTAGGATGTCGTGACGGACCCCACCGCGTGTGTCTCTACTGCCTAGGGCGCAACCACAACTCCAAGTTGTGCCCCGACTGCGGGGCCATGGCGCCGAAGACTTTGAGGGAGTGGTCCCAAAAGTTGCTTGAAGCCCGGCAGTCGGCCCCACACCACTCAAGGTCCCGGTCCCGTGGGAGGTCAAGGGACCGGTTGCGGAGACGTCACCATCATTCTTCTGCATCTCAGTCTTGGCACTTGGGGGCAGGTAAGTCAAAGCATTCCAAAAAGAAGTTGAAGAAGCATCATCGCTCTTCGACTTCCCCTCGCCCGTCGCACAACTTGGCTGAGGGTGCGGGAGGTGACACCCACGCGGCTCCAGCAGAGCCTGCGAAGTCGCCCCAGTCTACACTCCCTTCCCGGGTGCCGGGCTACTCCTGCTCAGGTGCTAGAGTTTATTGCTGCCATGGCCTGACTCTTTGGGCTGTCTGGCCGGCCTGTGGGCCCGACTGGGGATCCTGCTTTGACATCTTCAGCGGCTCCGGCCCCGGTTTTGCCGGCGGCTCCGGCCCCGATGCTGCAGGTCCCCCAAGGATCGGGGATCGGATTCCGATCGACGCCGGTTGACCTAGTGACACCTCCACCGGCACTGCTTCCGACATTGCCCGCTCCTCGGGAGGACGTCGTCCCCAGGTTCAGCCCCAATCCGGACACGGTGACAGATCGGCGTTACCCGACGCCGATGGGCCTTTTTGTGCCCTATGTCCATCCTCCTTATTTTGAACCTGTTCCACAGACTTCGGAGGAAGGGTAAGACTGGGAGGGGTATGAGGACCCTCTAGCACAGGACTGTCCTTATGATCCGGACTGGGAAGAGGATTTGGGGGGAGGCCAGTGCTCTTCTTGGCATCCTGTCTCCTCCTACCATGGCTATGGAGGAGGGAGCCAGTTACGCAATGGTGTTGCGTAGGGCAGCCGAAGTTCTTCACCTCGAACTCCCTACGGTGACCATCAGGACTAACCTCCTGACAGAAGTGCTCCAACTGGCAGCCACCTCTTCAGATAGTGCTTCCTTAAACGGCAGCAAAGGCTCCGATGTTCTTTTGGGCACCTGGTCCAGGCCCAACACAGGGGCTCCTGTGGATAGAAACGTGGCCCGACGCCATCGCCCGGCTCCGCGCAACCCCCTCTTCCTTACCCAACACCCCACCCCTGAGAGCTATGGTGGTTCAAGCCTCTACATCCCAGAGCGCGTTCCCTACCGCATCTCTGGATAGGGAATCCAAGAAGCTGGATCAGCTTGGTAAGAAGCTGTTTGCATCGGCCAGCTTAGGGCTGCGGTCGGTGAACACTGCATGCTTCCTGGGCCATCATACCCCCTCTCTGTGGGACACGGTTGCACAGGTGCTGCCTAACTGCCCGTAGGAGGCCCAGTTAGTTCTTTCCCAGGCAGTTGCGCGGGGAGAGACGCAGCAAATTTCACCATACATTGTGGGCTGGACACCGCCAACTCACTGGGCAGGTCGATTTCCTCGACTGTGGCACTTCGGCACCACGACTGGTTGAGGACAATTGGCTTCTCAGGGGATGTCCAGAACACTCTGATGGACATGGCATTTTCCTTTTTGGCCATAAGGCAAAAGACATCAGATAGTGCGTTGGAGCGCTTCAAGCACTCCCGGGCTACGGCCAAGTCCTTGGTCCTGTCGGCCACTCTACCTCCTCCGCCTTCTGCTTTTCGTTCCTTTCATGGCCCCGTAAGGGGCACCCCACAGCGTTCGCAGAGCCACAGGCCACAGCATCAACAACCTCAGGGTGGTCGCAGATGTGGGAACCGTCGAGGTGGTTCAGAGGGCCAGCAGGTGGGTCAGTCCACTTCCACTCCACAGCATACACTTCAAAGCCTTCCTAGTCCGACCTTTCAGGCCCATCAGACGCCAGTGGGTGGACAAATATGCCATCATCTCCACCACTGGCTCAACATCACTTTAGACAAGTGGGTGCTGCAGATTCAAAGGGGAGGGAGTAGCCCCTTCGGACAGACAACCCTTGCAGCCATGCCACCTCAGTACCACCGCATGTCCGAGGATCACTTGGTGTTTCTCCAGCAGGAAGTTGCAGCCCTCTTGGACAAGGGGGCCATAGAGTTCATTCCGACGCCAGAAGTGGGTTGTGATTGTTATTCCCAACACTTTCTGGTTCCGAAGAAGGACAAGGGCCTGTGTCCTATCTTAGACCTTCGGAACATCAATCACTTCCTCCGAAAGGAGAAGTTCAAGATGCTCACACTTGCTGAGGTCTTGTCTGCCCTGGACCCGCAAGACTGTATGGTGGTGTTGGACTTGCAGGATGCCTATTTTCATATTCCCATCCTGCCTGTCCACAGGCGCTACCTGTGATTCATGGTAGGTCACGAGCACTTTCAGTTCACCGTGCTCCCCTTTGGCCATACCAGCACCCCTCGGGTGTTCAGGTGTTTCAACCACCGCCATCACTTTCGTGATCTGCACAGATTAGCTGCAGTCTTCCCCTATCTCGATGACTACTGCCTGGGCCGAGCCGGCCTTCAACAGCCAGTCTCTCACCTCCAGACTACGGCCAACCTCCTTTATTTGCTGGGGTTTTCCATCAACACGCCAAAGTCGCACCTGATTCCCTCACAGAAGCTCCTTTTCATCTGAGCAGTTCTGAACTCAGCGCAGTTTCATGTTTATCCTCCCAAGCAGTGAGTCCGGGACATTCAGTCTATGATTCCGATCTGTCAGCCGCTGTCCTGGGTTTCGGTCTACTGGGTCTGATGGCCTCCTGCTGGTGGCTCATGCCTGATGGCATATGCGGGCTCTGCAGTGGGATCTGAAGTTCCAGTGGGAACAGCATCAGGACAACCTGTTCGATCACATACAGTTCTCGGAGGGCAATGCACGGTAATTGCAGTGGTGGCTTATGAATTGCGTCTGGGTCAATCGCAGATTCCTCTCCCTTCCCCAACTGGAACACACAGTTGTGATGGATGCGTCTGTTCTGGGATGGGGCGCCACATGGGGGAGGGGGAGATCAGAGGCCTCGGAGCTCGGACTCCACCAGAGACCAATCTCATCCTTCGGGAGGTTCAGGCGATCTGACTTGCCCTGAAGGGATTCCTTCCTTCTGTCATGGGGAGAGTAGTGCAGGTGTTCACAGACCACACCACCTCCATGTAGTACTGCAACAAACAGTGCGGGGTGGGGTCATAGACCATATGCCAAGAGGCTCTGTGCCTCCGGGCTTGGCTGGAATATCAGGGCATGTCCCTGGTCGTTCAACACCTGGCAGGTTCTCTGAATGCCAGGGCGACAAACTCAGCCGCATGTGCATGATGGATCACGAATGGCATCTGAACTCCGACGTGGGGAAGGTCTCTTTCTGCAGTGGGGAGAGCCTTGGTTAAATGCACAAGTTACTACTTGTGTAACGATATATATATATAATTTTTTTGCGTATCAGTACACTTGCGCGTCGTCTGCAGCTCCGCGTCCGTCGTTGGCGTCATGGGCGCCGTGATGACGTCGTCTGAGTACTCACACACAGCCTCCGCGTGCTGACGTCAGTTCTTAGCCACAGCTTTTCTGCGCCAGAAGCGCTGAGCCGTGTTAAAAACCAACACTGGTGCCATTGAAACTAGGGCCCTGAAAGGGGATGACCTTAACCCTAGATATCAGTTCGCAGAACGGGGAGGATGGGTGGGTCGGTAAGGAATCTATCACTAACTAATGTCTCTTACAGGTATATTGTTACACAAGTAGTAACTTGTGCATCTGAAAGAGGCACGTTAGTGATAGATTCCTTACCTTAGAATAGATACCCCAGCAATACCAACCCCGGTGGTGGGTCTGAGAACCAATCATCACACCAGAAAGTCCTGGAGGATGGAACGGCCAAAGAAGCCATCCCTCCGGACTTGACTGTCCAGGCAATAGTGTCTTGCAACGTGTGCAGCGAGGCCCACGTAGCTGACTGGCAAATGTACTGCAAGGGCACTCCCCGTCCCAGGGCAGTTGTTGTCGCTGTGGCTCAGGTGGAGTGAGCCCGCAATCCAACAGGGGGCTCCGTTCTAGCCAAGGAGTAGCATGCATGCCTGGATACACAAGATGATCCACCGGGAGATGGCCCTCTTATGTACAGCCTTTCTCTTCTTCGCGCCCACGTAACCAACAAAGAGTTGGTCATCCACCTGGAACTGGCGTGTGCGATCCAAGTAGAATGAGAGAACACGTTTTGGGTCCAGACGGTGGAGCCGCTCTTCCTCTTTAGAGGGGTGCGGTGGCGGGAAGAAGGTTGGCAAGGTGATGGACTGTCCGATGTGGAAGACTGTGACAACCTTGGGCAGGAAAGATGGTTTGGTACGCAACACAACCTTGTCCGGATGGACAGAAAGGAAAGGAGGAGTACAAGAGAGGGCCTGGAGCTCACTCACTCTCCTGGCAGCGGTGATGGCAACCAGGAAAGCAGTCTTCAGTGTAAGAAGGTGTAGAGGACAGTTGTGGAGTGGCTCAAAGGGAGCGCACATCAGAAATGTTAGGACAAGGTTCAAGTCCCACTGAGGCATCACAAACGGAACAGGTGGAAACGTGTGTGTGATGCCTTTCAGGAATCGATTTACAATAGGGGACTTGAACAAAGATGGCTGATCAGTCAGCTTCAAGAAAGCTGAAAGGGCAGAAAGATAGCCCTTGATAGTGCCCAGAGCAGAGCCCTGCTGGGCAAGAGAAATAAGGAATAGAAGAACCTCAGAAAGAGGGGCAGAGAGAGGATCCACAGCCATTGCTGTGCACCATGCCACAAATCTGTTCCACCTGCAGGCGTATACCGACTTTGTAACATCATTCTGGCAGCCAGGCGTCCCTCCACAGACTTCAGGAGGCAAGTCAAATGGCCTCAACTGTCGCCGCTCAATCTCCAAGGATGGAGGTGGAGACTGGACAGGTTCGGGTGGAGGACCGTCCCCTGCTGCTGCGACAGAAGGTCCTCCTGAAGAGGCAGACGAACCGGGGGATCGACTGACATACTGAGTAGCTCTGGATACCAGTACCTTCGTGCCCAGTCCGTAACCACAAGGATGACTTGGGCCCGGTCTCGCTTGATCTTCTTCAGCACTCTGGGCAGAAGTGGTATAGGCGGAAAGGCGTACAACAGACCGCAACTCCACCCGCGACGAAAAGCGTCTCCGAGCGAGTGCCGCCTTGGCAATTCCAACGGGCAGAACTGATGACATTGCGCGTTCTCTTCCGTGGCGAATAGATCTAACCAAGGCTCTCCCCACTGCAGAAAGAGACCTTGCGCCACGTCCGAGTTCAGACGCCATTCGTGATCCATCATGCACCGACGGCTGAGCTCGTCCGCCCTGGCGTTCAGAGAACCTGCCAGGTGTTGAACCACCAGAGTCACGCCCTGATGTTCCAGCCATTGCCAGAGGCGCAGAGCCTCCTGGCAGAGGGTCCACGACCCCACCCCGCTCTGTTTGTTGCAGTACCACATGGCGGTGGTGTTGTCCGTGAACACCTGCACTACACTCCCGTTGACAAAGGGGAGGAATGCCTTCAGTGCTAGACGAATCGCCCGCAGCTCCAAAAGGTTGATATGGAGCCGGGACTCCGCCGGAGACCAGAGGCCTCTGATCTCCACCTCTCCCATGTGGCCTCCCCAGCCCTGGAGGGACGCGTCCGTCACGACTACGTGCTCTGGTTGGGTCATCGGCAGATCCCTCTCCCTTCCCCAATCGCGGTCCGTGAGCCACCACTGCAGCTGTCTTGCAGTGCCCTCCGAGATCAGGACGTGGTCGGACAGGTTGCCCTGATGCTGGGCCCACTGAAACTTCAGGTCCCACTGCAGAGCTCGCATCCGCCACCTGGCGTGATACACCAGAAGGATGCAGGAGGCCATCAGCCCCAGAAGCCGCAGTGTCAACCTGACCGAGATCCGGGATAAAGGCAGAAAGAGTGGAATGAGAGCCTGAATATCCCGGACCCGCTGTTCGGTCGGATAAATCCGAAACTGCGCCCAGTCTAGAAACCCTCCGATGAAGAGGAGCTTCTGAGAGGGGCACAGGTGTGACTTCGGCACATTGATGGAGAACCCCAGCTGGTGCAGGAGATCCGCCGTAGTCTGGAGGTGGCTGACGACTGTCTGGGGCGAGCCCGCCTTCAACAACCAGTCGTCGAGGTAGGGAAGACTGAAACCCTTAGCCTGCGCAGATGAGCTGCGACCACCGCCATCATCTTCGTGAACACCCGTGGGGTGCTGGTAAGGCCGAAGGGGAGCACGGTATACTGAAAGTGCTCTTGGCCAACCGTGAACCGCAGGTAGCGCCGGTGGGCCGGCAGGACCGGGATGTGGAAATAAGCATACTGCAAGTCCAACGCTACCATCCAGTCTCCTGGGTCCAGGGCAGCTAGGACCTGAGCCAGTGTCAGCATCTTGAACTTCTCCTTCCGGAGGAAGCCGTTGACGTTCCTTAGGTCCAAGATAGGGCGTAGGCCCCCTTTGCCCTTCTTGGGTACCAGAAAGTAGTGGGAGTAGAAACCACACCCTACTTCTGGCCCAGGAACGCGCTCAATGGCCCCCTTGGCCAAGAGGGACGTAACTTCCTCCTGCAGAATTCGCAAATGATCCCCCGATAATACACGGTGGTTCTGCGGTGGCATGGCTGGAGGAGTCACCTCGAAGGGGAGGGAGTAGCCCCTTCGGACGATCTGCAGCACCCACCTGTCCGACGTGACTGTACGCCAGTGGGAGTGGTGATGGCGAACCCTGCCACCCACTGGCGTCACATGGGCCTGAAAGCACGGACTAGGAGGGTTTTGAGGCGGATGCTGCGGGGGAAGGTGTGGACTGACCTCGCCGTTGTCCCCTACTGCCGCCACGGCTATGTCCACAGCCGCTGTGGAATTCAAAAACCTTGGAGTCCTTTAAAAGCAATAAGAGGCTGGCACAGAACTCTGAAATATCAAAGGACAATTTATTACACTCATGTGAGGTGAGGCTGCGTCGCCCAAAAGCCATGACAAATGAATGAGGCAGTCTGAAAATGTATATAAGGCGCCTGCCTTCTGACTTCCTCAGACTTACACAGTAAGCATACATAAAAGGGGGCAGTCTTGTATTCCTGTCAGCACAAAGGAATACCTAATAAGGACATGTGGAACCAAGTGGGAGGAGCTAACAGTTTCAGAACGTAGTGAACACATTCCTATGTAAAACTTAATCAGTAACAGATGCAGACTCTACCAGGCATTTCTGAGCATGCGTGGAAGTGGAGGAGGCTAAATATATCCTGTTACTAGGCAGACTTCAGGCGCAGCTAAAAGGAAGGTAGGACAATACAGATAGTGAGCACATGGCAGCACATGGTAGCCAAGATGGCCTCCAGAAACTAAAATGGCTTCTAAAAACGGATAAGATAACTTCTAAATGCAAAATGGCTTCTGCTAACGCTAACCCATTTATGCTAATTTACAACAGACGGCCGTTTTAGCGTTTGCTGAAGACTTTCGTATTATTCAGTAGGAACATGGAAAACAGGTGCTCATTAATTTGAACATAATTTCGTCAATTTTCTAATTCATTGCTAGATAACCATTTCCATTCTAAACATTTCAGCAAGGGTATGACCAGGAATACTAAAGAACGGGACATTAGGTCATAAGCATACATACAAACAGTAGGAGGAAATAATGACCACTATCACAGAGAAAATTAGCATTTTCACAACCCTAAGCAATAGCAAATCCTAAAATCTTTCAGAAAACACTATATACTCATGAAAAATGGTGGCAATGCAATCCTTCAATGCTCTCAAATGGGATAAGGATATTCTTCACAGAGAATGAACTTCTATTCTACCTGTGCTAAAAAGAATACTACTCTAAAATACTGCAGGCAAAACAATAAAAAATTAATTCTACAACACCCAGTGTCTTTACTTTTCAGGAATTACTTCTATAACCACGACTTATGCCCAGAGTCCAATTCCAAGTCTCTCTGGCAGACTTTTATTGGTCATCGAATCTCTTCATCCATCGCTGCAAGGGCCTCATCATTTCAGGCCTTCCATAGAAATGTATCTCAGCATCCGTTGGAGTGCCCTTTTTGGCAAACACTCATAGTTCAGTCAAAAGTCTCAAGTTCACAAGGGCAGTGCACCAGTGTCTCTCATCTGCGGCAGACACTACGGCAGACACTACAAATGACGTGCTCTTCGTGATCAAGGGCACAAAGCATCTCGTGCAGATCCAAGCACTGTCAAGAAAACTCCTTTAGCAAATCAGCAGCACTTTCAAACTCCAACACTCCTTGTTCGGTGTCAGAGGACGCTCAAGCTGCTCGTTCATGGGCACCATAAGATAGTGCCTCTCGCCAATCTCGAATTCTCCATTTCATTTCTTTTTCGTTGGAGCAAAGGTGAAAAAGGGAACGGTGTGGCCAACTTAGACCAAGGCTCAGGCCAAGACACAGACCAAAGGACTCAAGGGGTTCAGGCCAAAACTTAGGCCAAGGGCTCAAGGGGCTGTACACTGTCAGAGGTTGCCAGTACATAACAGGTACCTTTTTGCGCTTTTTTTTTCAATTCAAATTCTGTTGCAAAACCAAAGGGACTCCTTTTCTTCTGTCGTGGAACGCTGGGCAGTAGAGTGAACAAAGAACTAGGGTATACCATTGATGGCGTGCAGATTCCTTACTGGGTGCTGGGACTATAAACCAAAACTTCCTGCTTTTATCTATGGCTGTCAGGGATAGGAATTCGAATTCATCTTTGTCATTCGTTCTGCAGGTGTCACTCTCCCTTTGACTCTGGAGAATCCTGCAGAACCTAGCAATGTAGAAGATATGACACACTTGTTAGTTTCCTTCAATTGTTGTACAAAAACAATTCAATATTTAACAAGGGGATTGCAATCAGTTACCCTACAATCTTCAAGAGAGGGGTCATACACCATGAGACTATCATAATCTAAAATACACTATCATTCTCATAGAAGGCAAAACAATGACTCTAGCCTCTTCAATTGTGCTTCCATATGAGAGCATGTCTTCTATCATCTAAGGGTAGACAATTACATAAACATTTTATCTGAGTGGAAGTCCTTACATATAGGGGCATCATCTAATGGGTAAACATTTTCCTAAATGAGAAAATCTAAGTGTTCCTAAATCCCTCACCTAAAACATTTCAAAAACGAAATCACATAAGAGATGGTCAGGGGCATTCAGACAATGGCTAATTTATCAAAAATGTGAAAACAGAGAAAAAACAAGAGTACAAACTCCTAATTTTCCCATTATTAGAACACATGTGGTCCATCAAACATTAAAACAGCAGCTGAAAGAGCTGAGAACCTAATTAGAATGGGCATTACATTTTTCCCACATTCAAGAATGAACATACAGTGTCTCCTATTGAGATGAGAAAGCTTTCCTTATTATATTATTAAATCAGTTAACCGGTCTATCACTAAGCTGACAGTCAGACTGGAAAGCATCAAAAATATAGGCCTAAAGAAAAAGTCTAAAGAGAAAGAAACAGTCTGATCAGGTCATACTAAAGGGAATTATGCATAATGTTGTTGTTCCTATTACATCTCTGCAGTCTGGACACAATGCAACATCTGGGGAGAAGCGCTACACCATAAACAGTAATCTCAGTTAATTGTCCAGTTCCTCCGTCAAGGGAAAAAATGAAAAATGTAGAAAAAATGAAAAAGTTAGGTCACCTTTTAACAAGAGCCACGAATCTATAATTGCATCCTTAGGTCCAATCAAGAATATGTATATAAATCTAGGCCTGCCTGTTCCTTAAGGGAGAAAGGGCAGTATCTGTATTGTGGCTTCCTGTATATCTCTTTTATTTTACTTCAATACTATTATGGTCAAATTGTAACATCCACTGGTGAGGCGAATGTATTCTCATGATCACAGTATGCAAATATCATATCTGTGAAATTTAGTATAAACGCAGATATTAACCACGCGGTGTAGAGCGACACATACCGTCATACATGTCTCTTCACAACACAGGCAAATTTGTAATAATATCAAAAAGCAGCTAATAAAACAAAACAACATCATGATCAAGCCATCAAATGTACATGCAGTATAATAAGCGCAAAAAGCATAAACAAAGCACAATGGTACTTGTAATCAAGCAGAAACGCGTGCATGCATGCAACCCAAAACCCAGAATCCAGGCCAGCTTAATTTGTCAAAATTAAAAATTACACCAAAATTACGCTTTCATTTTACTCACACCCCACTTTTTGCCAGGTTATCACCAGTTGCTGGTTATCAAAACTGGCAAATACAACTTACAGTTTCGCTTGTGACCCATAGGATGAGCAAGAACCATTCATAAGGGAAAAATTGTAAAATCATGAAAAAACACACATTTCATTTCAAAGAAATCATAATAAAAACCCATCTCTTTTCAACATACTACTAACACAGCGCATAACAGAGTAAATCTCAACTGTTAACCACCCTTCCTTCTTTTAAAACATACTAACCCACTTTCATATTGACTGTAAAACTGTTTCACAGACACACTGCATCCCTTGCACCAGCCTTTCCATGTGGCCCCTTCAGACCCCCTGCCCTCACGCCCTGAGAGCCTGCGGCCCCTCATGGCCCTGGGAGCCTGCGGCCCTTCATAGCCCTGGGAGCCTGCGAGCCCCTCATGGTCCCCCCTCTCCCCAAAGCCCCTGAGGGCCTGCTGTTTTCCTTTCTTTAAGGCTGGTCAAGAATGCACTTCTCAAAAACAAAAACCCTCATGTAACCCATCTAATGTGCAAGCTTGAAATTCTGCTAATCAGAGAAGCTTTTCACCAAGCAGTCGTTGCTCCATCTGTTCACTTACTTACTCCTAAACCCCCTTCTCACTGACCTTAAGGTCAAATTCTGCCAGGCGTACCGTGCGGTCCTCTCATGCCCTAGATCCTATTTCGTCCCTTAAACCGACAAAGCCAGTAACCATTCCCCACTCATTCTAAGCTACAAGATCAACCCTGTTGAAAAACACATGTTATATAAATGACTTCTTTCAGGGATAAAATGCATTTAGTAAAACATTTACTGTGAACAATTTGCAGAACATGACAACAGAGCATACCAGCATTATATTAAATGTTTGCTACCACTCTATACAGGGGTACCCAGTTATCAACTCTAAAAAGATAAAAGACAGAATAGGCCCTGCCGAGTTTTTAATCCTGATATTAAACATAACCCTCTGCACCAGGCACAATAGGTCACTGAGCTATGAAGAACAACCTCGACTAATAACAACCCACAGTTTGTAATATACACAAAGATGCATTTTACTGAAAGCCAAAAACTCTGCAATGCTATGGTAAATGACTAGAATGCTTGTTAAAAGTCGAAATTTAGTTAAAATTGACTTTTTGACTGTGGGGTACATAAAAATGAAAATCCTACACTTGCATTACATATTAATCAACCCCAGAATGTGCTTTACAAATTACAAAGAGTAAACATGAAGTATCTCGCATGTAATGACTTAGAAAAATGAGCTTTCAGCCTGCGCCAAGTAAACCCTTAACATGCGAATGTCCTATTTAAGCAATCACAGAGTACTTTAAGCAAATTTTAATTTTAGGAGGTCATAGTATGAGTATTAAGCTTTATGAATATCCAAAAACGATTTTGAAAAACACATATTTTTTTCAAATAATTTTTCCATGTTTAAGAATTTATTCATTTCTTTATTATTTTTTTTCCCTCAAACCCAATCTGAATTGCTAAAACCACATTTAAAACCCAAACTGCATCTTTTTGCCTATCAATTTAGATGCAGTCATGTAGGAGCCTATGCGCAGAAGCCTTACTGAAAACATGGCAGATTTTCGCGCCAAAATTTAAAAGAGGACATTGAGCAACATCACCAGAGATAAACCCCCTTTTCATTTTACTGTGTTTAAAAAAAACAGAGAACAACCCTCAATTGAAATGCCTTCCTGTGATATAAAATAATGCAACTTACTTTTGTAACCCTTTAAAACTCTTATTCTGAGTTCCTAAATTCAGCCCGTGTTAAAACTACCAGCTAGTCTCTGGCCTGAATAAACATTCCAGTGTCTTTTATTGCCCTTCAAAAACAACACATGCTGTTCTCAAGGCAGGAAATGGCCTGCACGAAGCTGACCCTGGAGCTTTCAGGAAACAGACATTTTTTAGAAAAGTGTGTGCCACGAAATGCATTTAAACGTAGCAAAAATTCACTGTTAGCTGAAACTTTAACATTTTACATGTATGAAAATGCATGTAAGCAAAGGAGGGCTTCAAATTCGTTTTCCCCCTACAGAACACACAATTTAATTTTGAGGCCTTTTCATGTTCCTAGTGAATGTAAATTTTAACTTTATCTATTTTAAGCATTTAACATTTTGCACATATGTGCCTTTGTTTAGTCTATAATTTAAAAAGCAACATATAGCGATTTCTGCAGGTAACATGGCAAATTACTGCATTCTTATTTAATTTTCACCTAATATCAATTAATGCAACATTTTCCTTAACAGACTGAAAACATCAAGAAATCCACAATCACGCATTGAGCTCATTTCACACAGAAACAGAAATATTTCAAACATACAGGACACACAATACAGCGCTTAAGGCATGTATTTCATAAATTCGCGCCAACGCTATTCACAAGCAGAAATTAAATGTGGGGTTTCTGTTCTTGTTAGTGTAAACACACATTGAACCCACAGATCAATACATAGGACTGAAACAAAAAACAAGCCACAAACAGATCGTAAACCAAACCAATTTGTAAATGCTAGTTGTACGTCATATTTACAAGGAATGTTTGGCAATGATGTTTCAATTCACAAGTTTTAACTGGCAGAGCACCAAAGAATCGCTCTGCATTCCCGATTCATAAAAGTGCACAGAACAAAAGGATCCTTACATGTATTATGGCCATATTTTAGTTCCCTGAGGATACAATATCACCAAGGAAGAAATATGTTTTCACACCTAAACCTATTTAGGTATCCCTTCTAAGGGAAGCCGGCTCATTTACTTCACATCACATTATGGTACCTTTCACAGAAGCAACACATTTTAACATGTGAGCTTAACCAAGGACAACAGGCATGCCAAAAAATAGTGCAGAGTATACACTACTATCAAAGGTGCAGGAAATATCCTTGCATTACCTGCCTATATGAGTTGCAACACATACATATCAAATCAAATCACATCAAATCATATTCATATCATATTCTTCGAAGATCACACGCAATTCAAAGTAGACAAGTCTATCACAAATTCAAAATATGCCACAGTAAGCGTTCCTAAGACTACCTTACCATACAAAGGCATTCAAAGCATAGAACAGGCGCCGCAAAATTACTTTTACCAAACATAAGCTGTCCAAATTCTAACTGCCAAGTCTTATCTAACAGTCTATCTTTTTATGTTACATTTTAATACTCACGCCAAAAGTGTTCTCAGTCAGGGGGTGACATCCTTGGGAGGACCAGAGGTCGGGAAGGGCAGAAAACACACCGAGCTGCAGACACAAGAAATCAGCAGAAGCGCGCCGTGCACAGCATACCTCCTTGCAGAAACCAGTCCCATGCTGCTCAGCAGTTTTCTGCCTCCTGGCAAGTTGATCACTCCTCCAGATTGTCACCTCTCTGATGAGTCCCTTCGTCGTGGTCGCCAATTGTGGAATTCAAAAACCTTGGAGTCCTTTAAAAGCAATAAGAGGCTGGCACAGAACTCTGAAATATCAAAGGACAATTTATTACACTCATGTGAGGTGAGGCTGCGTCGCCCAAAAGCCATGACAAATGAATGAGGCAGTCTGAGGAAGTCAGAAGGCAGGCGCCTTATATACATTTTCAGACTTACACAGTAAGCATACATAAAAGGGGGCAGTCTTGTATTCCTGTGAGCACACAAGGAATACCTAATAAGGACATGTGGAACCAAGTGGGAGGAGCTAACAGTTTCAGAACGTAGTGAACACATTCCTATGTAAAACTTAATCAGTAACAGATGCAGACTCTACCAGGCATTTCTGAGCATGCGTGGAAGTGGTGGAGGCTAAATATATCCTGTTACTAGGCAGACTTCAGGCGCAGCTAAAAGGAAGGTAGGACAATACAGATAGTGAGCACATGGCAGCACATGGTAGCCAAGATGGCCTCCAGAAACTAAAATGGCTTCTAAAAACGGATAAGATAACTTCTAAATGCAAAATGGCTTCTGCTAACGCTAACCCATTTATGCTAATTTACAACACCGCCACCGCGTTGGGTATTACCCTGCGGAGCGTGGCTGGCAGCACGTGTGGGCAAACCCCTTCCGTGGCCACGAAAGGAGTGAAAAGCAGCCGATTGCTGGCGTGTGGCCGAGAGACCAAAGGACTTGGCCGGAGCCCTGAAGTCCTTAAAACGCTCCAGCGCATGGTCTGCCTTGTCGCCAAAGAGGCGACGGCCATCGAACGGCATGTCCATAAGTGTGTTCTGGACATCAGCCGAGAAGTTGGCGGACCTCAACCAGGCGTGGCGTCTTACCGCCACCGTCGTTGCCATCGCTCTACCCAGTGAGTCGGTGGTGTCCAGTCCACACCGGATGGAATATCTGGCTGCATTCCGACCTTCCACAAGGGCTTGGCCGAGTTTGGCCCGTACCTCCAACGGACACTCTGGCAGCACTTCTACGACTGTATCCCACAGGGAGTAGGTGTAGCGGCCCAAGAGGCATGCGGTGTTTGAAGACCGCAGTCCCAGACTAAGGGATGAGAAGATCTTTTTGCCATACTGCTCATACCTCTTGGATTCCCTGACCGGCGCAGCCGATGGGAATGCGGTTTGGGAATTGGATGCCTGGATGACCAGGCTCTCAGGGGTGGGGTGGGTGGACAGGAAACATGGGTCACCCGGGGCCGGGCGAAGGCGTCTGGCCACGTTCCTATCTACGGGCCAACCCGTAGCGGGCTTGGACCAAGTGCCCAAAAGAACGTCAGTCAAGGCCTCGTTAAACGGCAGCAGAGGCTCGGCTGAGCATGACTGCGGCTTAAGGACCTCAGTGAGGAGGTTAGTCCTCATGGCCGCGACTGGGAGCTCAAGGCCCAGGTCCTTGGCTGCCCTCATCAACACCACGCTATAGGTTGCCCCTCCTCCGTAGTCACGCTAGGAGGGGAGACAAAGCCAGTGTCAGGTGAAATGTCCAACCCACTGGCTTCCCCAAGGTCACCTGTCCAGTCCTCATAAGACTGGCACTCACATGTCAGAGGGTCCTCAGACCCCTCCCAATCCTCCTCATCACCCATCACCTGGTACTCAGGTTCAGTAAAGGATTGGGCCGGTTCATGGAAAGTGAACTCACCAAACGGCGTCTGAATCGTCGCCGGGCGGCGCCGTTCCGACGCCGGAACCGGGTCGAGGGAGGGGACGGCGCCTCCCGAGGACGGCACCGGGGGTGACACCCGTGAGATCGGCGCCGGGAAGGTCGTTAAGTCCACCGGCGACGACCCGGATCCGGAACAGGATCCAGCGGGGCCCTGCGGCGCCGGGCCCGAAGGTGCCAGCAGCGTCGGAGCCGAAGCACCCGACGGCATCGGGCCGAAACCCCCGACCCGCTAGGACCCCCGGATGGGACCGCTGGGCCCGAAGGCGCCGTGGAACCCATCTGGGGAGAGAGGGACCTCATGGCCATGAGGAACCACTCTATCTCCTCCGGCGTCACGTTAGGCCCAGGGACTCCGATGGAGCCGCCTGAACCCCTGGCCGCGTCGCGCGAGCATCAGGGTGAGTCGGAAGAGCGATGACGTCTCTTCGACTTCTTGTGCTTACCTGACGACTTCGACCCAGAGGAGTGATGTCGACTCCCGGAGCTATGACGGCTCCGCTCCCGTGACCGGTCCCTCGACCTCCGTCCGGACCAGGACCTCTATTGGCGCGGGGCCGACTGCCGGAGTTGGAGTCGCTTACGGGACCGCTCACGTCTAGCTTTTGAAGTAAGGGCCCGGCAGTCGAGGCAGGAGTTGTCGTCGTGGCGACGCCGAGACAGTGGAGACACCGACGGTGAGGATCCGTGACCGACATCAGTCGATCGCAATCTTCACAGGGTTTGAAACCAGGCATTTCCCTATCGGCACCGATCGGAGTCAAAGACTCGAAAAGGGTGATCAAAAGATCAAAAAGAGTTAGTCAAAAAGTGACTAAGGTACCACTTTTTCCGGATCTGCGCTGCTGGCGCAGAAAAAAGAAGAACTGACGTCAGCACGCGGAGGCGGCGTCTAAGTACTCCTACGACGTCATCACGGCGCCCACGACGCCGACGACGGATGCGGAGCCGCAGACGACGCCTACCGACGTGCAAGGGTACTGCTACGCAAAAAATTTCCCGATCCAGTCTGACCCCTGGGGATATTCTAAGGTAAGGAATCTATCACTAACGTGTCTCTTTCAGATCTATTCGCCACCAATATCATCAGTTCTGCGCATTGGAATTTCCAAGGCTGCACTCGCTCGGCGAGACTTTCCGTCGCGAGTGAAATAGGGCAGAAGTGTATAGGCGGAAAGGCGTACAACAGACCACAGAGTGTTGAAGATCAGGCGCGATCGGGCCCAAGTCATCCTTGTGGCTCCGGACTGGGCTCGAAGAGTATGGTATCCCGAGCTACTCAGTATGAGCATTGATCCCCGAGCCGTCTGCCTCCTCAAGAGGATCTTCTGTTGCAGCAGCAGGTGACGGTCTTCCACCCTAACCTCTCCAGTCCCCACTTCCTTGCGTGGAGATTGAGCAGCGGCAGTAGACATCTTTGTACCTGCCCCCGAAGTCTGTAATGTTATCTTGGCAGCCAGGAGTCCCTTCACTAAGACCGTATACGCCTGCAGGTGGAATAACTGTGTGGCATGGTGCACAGCAAAGACTATGGATCCCCTTTCTGTCCCTCTGTAGGAGAGTAGGGTCTGCTTCCTATGGACCACAGCCTAGCTGTTCTCTCTCTAAATTGTAACCATGTTCTTTAGGTACATACCAGATTGGGTATTGGGTCACCTTTGTGAGCCTCTGCATAGTGTACCTTATGTACCCAGGTGCATCCAAGGCCTACCAGGGGCTGCAGCATGTATTATGCCACCCCTGGCTGGCCCTCCAAACTGACACCACAGGTCTGTTCACACAGCCTGGGTAGGGTGGTGTAATCACCCCTCACTTAGATATAGTATCCCTATATCTACATATATATATAGACACATATACACCTATAAGCCACTCCTATGTTTGCCTCTAGGATTGTTGAGGCCTGAGTGCTTGGTTTTATGTGAGAGGGTGCCCTAGCATGAGCTGAGCCCCTCTACAGCTTTCGGAACCATGTCCTTATAGCTGTTCTATGATATAGCCATACCATATGCTCTTAAGTGCATTATAATCCTTGCGGTTAATGCGAACTTTGGTTTGGCTTTATCAAAACATGTTGTGTAAGGTGTCAAACACTTTGGAATACTACCCCCACCCCCCCCACCACCATTTCTGGTGGCAGGGGTAGCATTCTACCCTTCTAGAGGGAGAAGACATGTAGTTACTGCTTTACTCTGTTAAAGTTAAACAGAGCTTCAGCATCACATAATGTATGCTGCTGCCACAGACACAAGTCTGACCTCCTGCTGCTGGACAAAACTCCGGCAGTGGAGGCCTGGACAATAGGTTTCCTGTCAAGGGAGGTGCTAGCACCTCCCCAGACAGGCTGTAGTGTATTGGGGCAGGGAGGGCTGCATTCTGAAATGCTTTTCCAGACACTGCCTGGGGCACACAAGCTGCTCCATGCATAGCCCGGTTCAAACCAGTTGCTGGGGCACTCCAGCCCTGCTCTGGTGCAAAACTGGACAAAGGGATAGGGGTGTAACCACCCTCATCTCAGGTCCACCCATAGGAGGGACCTAGCCAGGTACTCCAACCCCTAAACTGAGTATACGTATAGGAGCTGTGTCCCTAGGACTTTAGATTACCCTGGACAAATCTTTGCAAGACCTATCCTGGTTCTTTGATGTTCCATTTCAACTGGAAGATGGAAGACATCTCCCTTGTGGTCAAAGAGTGACCACCCTGTTCAAACTGGCACGAACAGCAACTTTGCCAGTCTGCCGCAGATTCTTCGGGATCCGGCGGGAGCCTCGAAAATGCACAGGACATGGACTTCCAGACATCTCTGACCCCGATCCACACCCACAGCAAAGCTGAGGCACGGGGCGGACACGAGAGACGTGGGACTGAAACTCCTGGACATCCTGCATTTTGCTAACTGCTCGACTTCCGAGGTACCCTTGTAGTTGTGCATTGGGGTACAAGAAGCCCCAGCCCCGAGCACCCTTTGCACTTAAGCACAGGCCCCCACACTCCACAAGTGTCCTGTGGGCCCCGCCTTTGCATTTGAGCTTGACGCCTCTTCCCGGTTCCTTGCCCGTTGGCTAGTGAGCCCCCAAAGACTTTTCTTTCAACTTAACTTGCTTGCCTGGTTGCTTCAGGCTTGCTCCAGCTTCCCTGCAAAGGAGAAGCGCCACAGACCTTGCTGGTCTGCAACAGAGCTAATCTTGACATCCTGTGTGGGTTGAAGTTGCCAAGGCTTGTTGGGTCCAATCCGGATACCGACACTGCAGTCAACTAGATCCATTGTGGGACAACTTGAATCCAGTGCCTGGTCATCTTCAATGCCTCCTGGACCTCGTGGCTGAAGAGACAAACTCACCTTCTTCACCTGAAATCACCCAACATCGCCTGGTTCCTTCCTGGTCACTGACTAGTGACCCAGACTCTGTCCCCTCTGGTTTCAGGTTCTTCAGATCTTCGATCCACCCTTGAATCCACCCGGATACTTTTCCTCTAGTCGCCTGCTGCACTTCTTTGCAGCTCTCCATTGAAAACGACGACGAAACCCGACACCAAAAGGCACCTATGCACCCGGCTCCCCTGGGTGAGGTAACACGAGTACTCTGGTGCTCCCGTGGGTCTTGACTCTTAAAGTGTTCTAGTCTAAAGGGGTTTTGTCGTAGTCCATCCGGAAGTGTCCTTGAACAAGTTACAAATTTACTGTTTGTTTCCCATAGAAAGTCAATGGTAACCCGCGGCTGTGTTTAGGCACTGCACGTGTCTCCCGTGGGCTTCCTACTTCCTAACCTTTGGTTGTTTAGTGTAGCCCCAGCGATTCCCTAGGCCTACTTTCTATTTATCATGTGGTTCTTATACCACTATTTTAGTATATGGTTTGTGAGGCCCCTAGGGCATAACTGTATTTGTGCAACTTATTGTATGCTAATTGAGAATCTTGTAATGTACTTTGACCTCTGACCTCATAAAGAGTGCAGAGGGGTTGTGTTTAAAAGAAATACATACATATTTGATAGAATCCCTTGAATATCAAATGAAAGGACACCACACAAGGTATATAATTGGTAAAACAACTAGCTTCACATGCTCTCTGAAGTCTTAGCCTATTGACTGCTGGTCCATGCTACCACTAGGATAGCTTTCTATAAGGTTGACTTTAAAACCATTATCAATAAGGGTTGATTAAACTGGTGCAAGGTGCCCACTAGAACTAGTGGACATCATATGCCAGGCTAACTTCTCACACCCTCCTTCAGAGATCTTTCCTTTTCTTCTCTCTTTCGCCTAGCAGGGCTCTGCTCTAGGCACTATCAAGGGCTATCTCTCAGCCATTTCTGCCTTTTTAAGGCTTCCAGATCAGCCTTCCCTTTTCAAGTCCCCTGTTGTAAATAGATTCTTGAAAGGCATCACGCACATGTTTCCTCCTATTCCTTTTGTGATGCCTCAGTGGGTCTTGAATCTAGTTCTTACTTTTCTGATGTGTGCTCCCTTTGCAATTGCCCTCTTCGTCTCCTCACTCTAAAAACTGCTTTCCTGGTTGCCATCACCTCAGCCTGGAGCTCACTCACTCTTCTTGCACTTTCTTCTAAGCCTCCTTTTCTCTCTGTCCATCCGGACAAAGTTGTTCTAAGGACTCGTCCTTCTTTTCTGCCAGAGGTTGTCACTCCCTTTCACATTGGGCAGACAATCACTGTGCCCACCTTCTTTCCGCCTCCACATCCCTCAAAATGAGGAAGAGAGGCTCTGTAGGAAGGTGGATACCTGACTATGGTTACCCCCAACTTTTTGCCTGGTGTTTTGCTGGTTTTTCGACTCAGTTGACCTGGGACCCTGCTATTCAGGGCCCCAGGCCTACTGCTCTCTCTCTAAAATGGATTCCATGTACCTTAGGTACATATCCAATTGGTACTGGGCCACCTTATCAGACCCTGTAACTCAGGGCATAGGTGTACCCAGGGCCTACCAGGGGCTGCAGCATGTATTATGCCATCCCTGGCTGGCCATCTAAATCTGACACAACTGGCTGCACGACAGCTTGGGCAAGGTGGTGTAATCACCCCTGCTTTAGATATAGTATACCTATATCTAACCCTAAAATGGACACACAGATTCCTATCAGTCACTCCAATGGCTGCCTTCAGGATTGTCAAGGCCTGAGTGCTTGGAATTATGTGAGATGGTGCTCTGGCATGAGCTGAGCCCGTTTGCAGCTTGCGGAACCAAGTCCTAATAGCTGTTCCATGATAACGCATACCATATACTCAAGTGCATTATAATCCTTGCGGTTATATGCCAACTCTGGTATCACTTTATCAAAATATGTCGAGTAAGGTGTCATACGAATTGGAATACTAACCCCTCGCCAATTCTGGCGACGGGGTTAGCATTCCACCCTTCTAGAGGGACACGACATGTATGTAACTGTGAACCCCGGTTAAAGTTAACTCAAGCCTCAGCATCACAAAATGGATGCTGCCACCACAGACACAAGTCTGACCCCCTGCAGCTGGGAGTCCTTCCAGCGAGGGGAGCTTGGACAAAGGGTTTCCTGTCAGGGGCGGTGCTAGCACCATCCCAGACAGGGTTTTGTGTATCCTGGGTAGGCAGGGCTTTAGAGGAAGGTGACTGCAAGTGGCACCCCGGTGCTCACTATGCATCTGCCGGCTAGAACCAGTTCCAGGGGCACACCAGCCCCTGAGCTGGGGAAAGTCCGGCATGGGAGAGGGGTGTAACCACCCCCCTTCCTGGTCCCACCCATAGGCAGGACCTAGTCGCGTGCCAGCCCCTTTTCCCCCTTTTCCTAGTATAAAGATAGGAGCGGGCCCCCTTCCACATTAGATCATCTTTGAATCCTGAAACTACTTTCTACGAAAGGAACTCTCTACTCCTTAGTCACAAGGGAGAAATCTTGAGAAGAAGTCGTCACCCTGCATCCGCAGGCAACATCCAAGCATCGCGGTCTGCTGTAAGTCTCTCCTCCGGATCAAGACTGCCCAGCTCGACGAGAACCGGCTTCCCTGGCACCTCTGACCTCTACCCACATCGTCAGCTCAGGTGAGATCCGTGGGTGCGACGAGACCTCGAGGGACCGGCCATTTTCAAGACTGCAAGACGCTTGCCCAGCACGACCGCCGAGGGATCCTCGAGTGAGTGCTTTGGGGTGTGAGAAGCCCCAACCCTGAGCAGCTCCAGCACCGAAGTTCAGCCTCCCAGCCTCCACGAGATCTGCGTGGGGCCCTTCTGCTTTTTGCTGCTCACCGCGTTGTCTGGCTACTAGCCCGCTGGCTTGTGGCCTTCCCGACGACGAACGACGACATCAACACCGCTGGTCTGGTTGCTCCAGACTGGCCCTTGCTCCCCTCCAAAAGAGGAGCACCCCGGACCCTCCTGGTCCACTCCAGACGCCATTTTGAGTCCACCGCGTGGGCTTGCATTTGCCAAGACTTGTTGCCCCAATCCTGGGCCCAGCGACGTCGACAGCAGATACCATCGTGGGACAGCTCGCACCTCCATCCTGGTCGCCGACAACGCCTCCTGGTCCGTGAGACTGCAGAGCCCAGCGTCGCCCACTCACCTGGTCGAGGTGACTCCATCCGGTGCCATCCTGGTGCCCATCTAATCACTGGCTAGTGATTCAGAACTTGGTCCCCTCTGCTTACAGGTGTCTTCCATCTCCGATCCAGGCTTGGATCCGTCCAAATCTCTTCACTGGTCGCCTGCCAGCAACTTCTTCTTTCAGGCTCCATAGACTGCAACGAGGATTCCCGACGTCTTTCCAGACCTATGCATCCGCAGCCCCTGGGCTAGGTAACCTCAGCATTTCGGTGCTCCAGCATAGCTTTGCTATCCAAGGGTCCAGATCCTTTTTCGTTTCAGCTCTACCTAGTCGGATTCGTCCGATAATACTAACTTTGTAATTCCTAGCAACCATAGACTTTGTTCCGCATCCAGCGTGAGAGTGCACACTCTGCACCCGATCTCCCTAGGCCTCCTGCTAATAATCTGAAGGTTCAGTAGTCAAGTCCTAGCGATCCCAAAGCCTATTAGCGTAGTACTTACCTGCTAGTAATTTCGCATTCCACTTTTAGAGTATATGGTTTTTCGTGCCCCTCGGGCATTTGTGTAAATTGTGCAACTTTGCGTATTTTCCTAAGAGCTTTGTATTGTGCTTGGCACCCTGTCCTCATAAAGAGTCCAGGGCTGTTATGAAAATAAAGTATATTTATTTAGAACACAACAACTTGTGTGGTGTCCTTTCACTTGGTGTTCAAGGGGTATATGTGATGGTATTACAGCTGGCTTAACACGCCCTCTAGAGTCTAGCCTAAAGACTGCTCTTGTCCATGCTACTAGGATAGCTGGTCTACGGTTGACTTACAACCAATCATCAATAAGGGTTGTTTGGACTGATATGCAGTGCTCACTATTCTAGTGATCACTATGTATCAGGCCAACTTCTCACAGGCTCCACCGTCAGAACGTATGTTTTGGGTGCACTTTTTATCTGGACCGCACACAACAGTTCCTGGGTGGATGGCCAGCTCTTTGTGGGCTACGTGGGCATGAAAAAAGGTAGGGCTGTGCACAAGTGGACCATCTCTTGGTGGGTCGTTCTGTGCATAAAGGCTTGTTACTCGTTGGCTAAAAAGAAGCCTCCGGTGGGGTTGCGCGCCCACTTTGCCAAGGCGATGGCAGCCACTACTGCTCTGGGACCGGGACTTCCCTTGCATGACATCTGTCAGGCAGCTACATGGGCCTCGCTGCACACGTTTACCAAGCACTACTGCCTGGACAGCCGAGTCCGGAAAGACGCCTTCTTTGACCGTTCTTTTCTCCAGGACTTTGATCTTGGTTTGCAGACCCACCACCGGGGTTGGTATTGTTGGGGTATGTATTCTAAGGTAAGGAATTATCACTTGTGCATCTGAAAGAAACACGTAGTTACTTACCTTCGGTAATGATATCTCTGCAGAACGGGGAGGATGGGTGGAGCGGTAAGGAATCTATCACTAACAAATGTTTCTTACAAACTGACTACTGGTGCCATGAAACTAGGGCCCTGAAAGGGATGACCTCAACCTTAGAAATCAGTTTCTTGCATAGCTCTGCATTCCTGGCGCGGAAAGTCGTGTACACAACTGACCTTAGCGTGCGTGGGCGTGTCTAAGTAGCTCCAACAACATTATCCCAGCGCCAACGATGCATGCGGAGTCGCACGACGATGCCTAAAGACTCGCAGGGGTACTGCTGACGAAAAAACTTTCCGGATCCAGTCTGATGCCTGGGGGTAATTCTAAGGTAAGGAATCTATCAATACTAATAATTTTTACAGATATATCTTTACCAAAGGTAAGTAACTTGTGCTTTATTGCACTTCCATACTATTGGTAATGAATTGGCTTAATATTATCGATATAGGTGCTAGGTATGGTTTATCAGATTTGCAGTAATTATATTGCTGTATGAGTAATAGTTTTCTAATTATTTCACTCCAAATCATATCATTTACCACTGAATCCATTTGAAGCTTGCAGTTGCGCACTAGAATTTCCCCCAAGCAACCAGTCCTCTTGTCTTCACATCCCAAATTCATGGGTCAGGTTTACACCTTCTCATCAATAATTCTCTTTGTTCTGTGGTACAGATACGTGAGGCTTCCACTTACATTTTCAAACAATGCCACAGTTGGAAGGCATGTTTCAATACATTTGCTTACCGCTCAGACATGCCTCTAAGTTGCTCTTTCCTGGGTTGAATGACCTTGTACTGCTGCCACTTAGACATAGCTCTTAGAAAAGTTGAATGATAGTTTCCTCTGCTGCACTGCTGTATATTTAGTTACCTCTGCTGCACTGCTGTATATTTTGTTGGTTTGAGTATAGCCGAACTGCTTTAAAAAATAATATAACCATCTTGCACACTCTGATAAGTATTATCATCGTACAAAGCATTAGTTTTCGAGACCATAAGCCTAATACGTACACACTCTACCGAGTAACATGCATGCGTCATTAGAAAAGAAATCCGTGCCCCATATGTCAGTTCCCATGACATGCTGTTCCCTCTTCCGGGATGTGATATGCTGACAGAAGGATCTTCCAACATTTGGGCAGAGGACACAGCAGGTAGCAGCCGAGGCCTCAGCCGCTGTACTTGGAGGTGTACGCACTCCAGTGAAGACACAGGCATCCGGCTTTCTATTAACCTGCTTCTAGAATTGAATGAGACATAGGATGTGGGCCGGAGACAGCAAAACAGTTCTCCTTGTAAGCAGTCAAAAATGTGGTGCATTGCGCCCTGGCCACAGTTTCGCAAATTCAGCGGAAGGTCAATTGCAGTACAGTTCTTTGATGCAGCAGCACAGTCTACTCGGGCATAGTTCTTTGGTTCTAGGCAGGAAGAGAGACAACAATTTTGTCCAAGCGAACTGTGCCACTGAATCATTCATATGGAAATACTATAGCCTGTCCTGAGGGTTGTGGGTAATCACTCTCCTCAGTCTTCGTGTTCCGACAGGCCCACACATAATTGTCCAGGGAAAGTAAGAAGCAGTTTTGACAACCCAGACACCTGCTGGATTAGCAGGCTCATTCCCTCTTTCATCGGGCAGAGGCGCTTTGGGTCAGAGAAACAGCCTCTTCCTTCTTTGTTGAACCTCACCTCTTGGAATCTGGCTTTCAGCTGGCACCAGCACCGGTAGCACTGCATTCCTCAGTGGAGCCCTGCCTTCCTTGGTCAAAGAGAACTTGGAACTGGAACAACAAGTGGGTCAGTGACTTACAGTTATATTCAGAGAATTCACACCCTCCTGTCTGCTTTAACTGTCTATTCAGAAATTCTTTGGGGTGTTTTTCTTTCAAGTGCTCTCTTCACAAAGACTAGTCTGAAGAACAGCATGCAGAGTGTTACGCCCCTGCAATCACCTGGTAACAAGGAGCATCAAACACCCCCACAGCCCCCGCGTTGCGGCGGAGGCCCCAGTCTTCAGTGCGTGAAGGGGCCCCCTCAGCTCATCGCCCAGTAGAGAGCTGTGAGAGGTTTGCTCACAGGCACTTGCAGCCTGCTCTGAGCTCCTTGCAGTGCCCCAGGACTCAGACTGAAGAGAAACAAAGTAACACATTATATTGTTTCTCTTCAGTCAGAGCCCAGCCGGCCGGAACAAGGATGGGGTGGGGGCCCTCAGAGGGTTACAGAGACTTCATCAGAGCCAATTTGCCCAGACATGGTAAAGAAATTCAGCCGTGCATTAAAGCCCCTCACTATCTCTCACTGGGGATCTTGTAATTCGAAATTTCAATTTTTCAGGGGAAATACAGAGTTCCTCGAATTATGGATTCCAACTTATTGGAGGGTTTGAAATGTTTTTGTTTTTAAGTTGAAAGATATGGAAGGGGATGTTCTTGCTTCAGGCCGCCCCCCCTTCCTGGGTCTGCAGTGACTTGTTTACAGGGACAGTGACGATGATGGCGTCATGATATGTTCCACCTCCTTTGTAAATAAATGTTCAATTCTATTTTATTTGGATGGGATGGGGCCACAGGGTCAAGCCGGGCAGTGATTAGACTCGGGACAGGAGGCTAACTGACGGAGTCATATGACTTGGGACATACAACAGACATGGAGGGGGTGTGTGCACAAGGCCTGTGTTTCATTACTGGTGATGTCTGGGTTGTGCACAAGGCCTGTGTTTCATTTCTGGTGCTGTTGGGGGTGTGCACTGGTGCTGTTGAGGGTGTGCACAAGATGTGTGTTTAAATTCTGGTGATGTCTGGGGTGTATCTGTTGTGTCATCGTCAGGTGTGCTCAGCGTTACAGCAGGGCTGAGACTGGCATCTGACTGCTCTCGACCGGCACTGGCCTCTAGTCGCCTTCAATTCAGCTCTGACGCTCTCAGCCAGCTTTGGCCGCTATCAGCCAACCCTGGCCTCTGCACCTAGAGGCCAGAGCTAGCTGACAGCGCCTAGAGGCCCGAGCTGTCTCAGAACAACTAGAGGCCTGAGCTCTCTGACTAGCCTCTATCACGAGCACGGGCCTCCGGGCGCTATCAGCCAGCCCTGGCCTCTAGGCGCTCTCAGCCAGCCCTGGCCTCTAGGCGCTCTCAGACAGCTTGTGCCTCTAGGCACTCACAGCTAATAAATAGGGGTGTACCAAACACCCCTGCGGTGTGGGGTGGGCCAGTCTTCATTACGTGATGGGAGGCCCCCTCAGCTCATCTGTAGAGAGCTGTGTGTCTTGCTCTAAAGCAGCTGCAGTCTGTTTCTCTTCAGTCCTGGGTCAGGTGAGGGCTACAAACTAACAATTTAACTTGTTTCTCTTCAGTCAGAGCCTGGCTGGAAAAAGGATGGGGATGAGGGTCGCCAGAGAGAGCAGGACGAGGCAGCACAGCTGCCTGGATGTTTGACAGCACAAGATTGTACAAAAAAAACAGAGGAATGATAACTCAAGTTTGTGAAAGCTTTTGTACCTCCATCCTCCGTTCTTTTTCTCCTCCTCGCACGGATCTCACACTTGCTGCTGTTCTACATTGTATTCCTTATACCACTGTCCAGATTGATATACAAATCAGAGACCGTTTCCATGATAAATAAATAAAAAGCACAACACATTTCTTTGGCAAACCGCAGCAAACAACTGACAAAGGGACAAAAGGCATGTACACTCTGTTAATACCCTTTAAATTGTTGTGATTTTCGTCCTGATTACATGGGGCAAATGTCACCATATTTCAACATGCAAAGTGAAAAAATTAAAAACCATAAGCAAATTAATGTACGTGGCCTTTTTGCTAGCAAAAAGAAGGATGGCCATGGCGTGGAAAGCTTCAGAAGCCCTCTCCACAGAAGTATTGCTCATGGATGTAAAGAAAGGAGTGAACGCTGAACATTACACACTATTTAAAATACTGAATGGGGTGGACACACCGCCTGGGACACTCTCCTACAAGTAAAAACTGACGAATGCCTGCTTGAAAGATCGGTAAATTTGAGAATGCTGTTGAATTCTTCCAAAAAAGACAATACAATAGTTACTGGAAAAACATAATACACCACAGATTGGAACCCAGCCTGACAACCATATATCAAAGATAGTCAGGGTAGGGCCTCCCAACACAGAATCGATGATTAACCACAGATAAAAAAGAGAGGATATGGCCTAAGGGCTATGGCGGTCGACCTCAAACCTGGGGAACGGGGTTTGAGTCCCGGCAACGATGGTCAACATTCTGTGGTTCTGGGCAAATCACTTAATCTCCCCATCCCTAACAAAAATGAATGTGTCCTTATGTAAATGCAACTGGTGCTCATGTAAAGCGCTCTGATACCCGATACCTTTAGTCAAGTTTGCACTACATAAAACTTCAGAGAAAAACAAGCATTGGAAATGCAATAGGTCTCGCATCATTAGAGTTAGTGCTTTTAGAATTGTTGATGGGTTTTTTTTGTAAATCTTTAGCATTTTTGTTTCCTGTAGCCAATGCTAAAGAATTACAAATAAAAAAAGCCATAAACATTTCTAAAAGCTCTAACTCAAATGCTGCGAGACCTATTGCACTGTCGGCTGGCGTTTTTTGATGGTGCTGTGCTGGGAGAGAGAGTGGGGAGGGGTTGGAGAAGGGAGGGGGCGTAGAGCAGGGGGCGGAGCTATTGTATTAGTGCTCAACCCGTACCTCTGGGTTTTTCAAATGCATTGTGGGTGAGGCTACATAGTAGGTGATGGGTAGAGTCTTGAATGCGTTTAAGCAAAAAAATTCCACGCAGGGCAGTTATAAAATAAATGTACTAAAGTTTAATGGGGGGCTAAATAAATAAAAATTCTTCAATAACAAGTCATGGTTTAGTTATACATAGTGTAGCTCACACACTCGGGCTGTGCATTTGTCCAGTCTTACTACAGATCGCAAACACGACAAGAAATAGTGTCACCTCGGAGACCTAAATGATGTATCTTTTCCTAGATCAGCCCTTGGAGACCTGTGGTGCCTGCAGCCCTGAACAGGGGCTTTGCATTCGTCCGAGTATATATATTTTTTTTGGGGGGGGAGAGAGAGGGGGAACGATGCAACAAACCCTTAGAAAACACATGTTGATGCCTGGCGCCAGGCAGGTCTGACAAGCACCGAGCACAGCGAGCTGCAGCTGTTAGTGCGACCCTTCTTTCAAGGAAGAGCAGGTATGTGTGATGTGAGTCCGGTTGACCTCGGTTGAGGAACAGGAAGGGGTGTGCATCGTTGTAGCGGTGAGTGCAGTGCCTGTGGCTGTGTGCTTGTCAGCAGGCTGCGGAGGGCAGGGTCCCGCCGCTGCAGCTTGAGACTAGCTCAAGCGCACCACAGACGGGGCAGGGCTGGCAGCGGTGACCCAAGCTACAGCCAAGGGTCCCAGCAGCAAGGCTCGCAAATAATAAACAAGAGAAATTGTAAAAATGGAAGATGACGCCACAACAAACGTATGATATTCACATTTTCCATCAGTTGCACACACCATGACATCATGAACATGGCAATTAATCCATTCATTAAGGTGGGTTTCCTCCCAATCCTACCGGTGTTATTTGTTACTATTGTCAGATATCTCGAAATGACGGCCCCTCACTATGCACAGGAAAGTGTGTTTATTACTGGGTAATGTTTCTCCATATAGACGTTTACTTTTATTGTATATTTGTTGGAAGGTTAGCGCGCGTGCACACAATGTTGAACTGCTCTGTGGGAAGTCTGTTTTCTAAACAGTTCAACGGTGACAGAATACAGATTTTTGCAACAAAAAAACAAGCGAGAGCTATTGGCTATGCCAATGCTTGTTCATTTGAAAATACAGTGTCCTCCATAATGACAGCCATCAAAGCAGCTGACTATCTGCTGACCGGGTGAGGCAGATGGTAGAGCTTGGGAGCCAAGAGTTAGGAGGGCTGCTTGGAGCATGGACAGACCACTGGAGCAGTGTTTTTGCTGCGTTTGTGGTGGGGGAGAGTTTATAACGCGAATGGGAGCAAAGTTCCAGAAGGCCTGTGCGGAGTATTGCGAGACCACGGAGGACTGTTTCTGCTGCATTACAGGCATTTCTTTGGTGGTGGGAGGGAAGGCACCCCACTGTGAGATGCAGTGTTGAAGCTGCAAGTTAAAGATAAAGCATGCCGCTCGTGAACCGACCTACAACACACAGCAGTATTGTGGCTCTTTACAAATCAAGTGCGTACCTTTGCTCACGTTTGGTACGAGATTGTGTTTCTAATCTAGTCAGGTCCGCTTCATTTCGCTATAAATCATCACAGAACAGAAATATCCAAAGCATTCGAGGGTTGTTATGGGACGTCACTGCTTGCACTTCTCTCACAAACACTAAAACATGATGTCACATTATCCGGTGGGTAAAGTTAACAAGTAGGGAAGGAAGATAAGGGGAGGGGGGAGGAGAAATGCGACACGGCGGGCAGCGGAGGGGGCGAGGGGGGAGGAGAAATGCGACACAAACAAGACGGAGGGAAGGCAGATAAGGGGAGGGGGGAGGAGAAATGCGACACGGCGGGCAGGGGAGGGGGCGAGGGGGGAGGAGAAATGCGACGTGCGGATGAGGGAACTGATGTGCACGCGCTTTTAAGCTCAATGCGCATGCACATTGAGCTTAAAAGTCACGGGCACTGCAAGGAATCGCCACGATTCCTTGCAAGTTAGTTAAAGAGTGGTTAAGCCCCCATAGTCTCGCAAGCTCGATGCGCATGCGCATCGACAGGCGAGACCTAAAAAGTGTTGACTTGGGCAGGAGAAGGTTTGCCGCTTCAGTTGCAAGACTCTGCCCCCGATTTTGTACCTTCCAATGCATCCCAGCAGAGATTTTCAGTGGTGCAGCCAGTGCAGTAGCACCGGGGTTCTGGAGAAAGGGGGGTGCATCTTGCCTGTGTATACTGCATTTATTTTGCTGGTTAACTCCTCAGATATGTGTTTTCCTCATATCTTCCCTACACCAACCTCTCTGTTCCCACTCGCTGGTAGAAAGTAACTAGAAGGGCAGGTAGAAAAGAAAAACAGACCGGCCACAGATAGGCATCAGAGATGATCAGTGGTTTAATTTGTAGATTATTTCTGAGAGCTGTATCGTGATGGTGCCCTGATTAGAGCGGCAGACCCTGATGCAGAGGTCTAGCCCGGGACCAGGGTTCAATTCCCCGCCTCGGCGGGTCTTGGGCTCAAAATTCCACGGGCCTGATAATTCTCGCCTCGGTGCCTATTCCAATCATGGAGTCCCACTCTGCAACTCTGGGCAATAGCTTGCTTAATCTCCACAACGGCCCCCACAACGCTAAGGATGCCTGGCCTCCACCTTGGGGTGCCCAGGAGTGGACGTCTCACAGGGAAAGCCAGGATGCGTCCCACAGCGGTATTCGTACAAGCGCCTTGAGACCCTTGCGGGTGAGTAGTGCGCTATACAAGTATCAATTTACAATTTTTTTTTTTTTTGTCAGGAGTTGTGATGCTCTATAAGTGAGTATGAACTGCTCTGCCATTAAATGGCTGATGCTGTGCCAATCAAGACACTTTAGAGGAGGTGCTAAGAAGGCAGGGTAAGCACTTTCAGCACTTGCAATGCTTTAAGTTGGTCACTCACCACCAGGGCTCGCTTTGTAGCACTGGGCACCACGGGAGCTAGTCTTTTTTGGCGCCCCTCTTCCAGTAACCTCGTCCTCGGATGCCCTCCCTATCATCTAGCAAAAGTGCCCCTCATCTCTCCATGGCCCCTCTCTCACAAACATTTCATTTGTTTTAAAGCACTGGTAAAGGCTAGCTTTACTAATCCACTCACCTAGCCTAATAAAGAACATATCTGTTCTTTGCAGCAGGCATATTAATCCTCTACTACTTTATGACGAGTCAAAATTGCCACTGACTAGACAAAACTCGCTCTCTTTCTCTCTAGCAGGAACATTATTCACAAGAGTTATCTTGACAATTTTATTGCTGCCCAAAAGATGGATGCACAAGTAAATCTGCAGCAGGCGATTTTAAATCGTAAGAAGCTGCTGACCACAACGCCCCTCCCGAGTACAGCGCCCCTCTCCAGATCAGCGCGAAGGGGGGACGGACCACTCGCACTGCCCTAATGCGGGCCCTGCTCACCACTCCAAAGCTAAATTGTTATATGCATATTTTCCCTTAAAAGCTAGAAGAATTTATAAAAATGAACCAGAAGTGGAAAGTTGAAATAAACAGATCTAAGGAAGAGAGTGATTTTCCAGGGTGAGCAAAGTTGAGTACATACAGTTTCGAAAACAAGAACAGAAGCAGAGACAACAAACTTTAGTTTATTGTCAAGTAAGTGTCTAAGTCTCGCCTGGGGTGCAAAGTATTTTCCTTTTTTTGAAGATGCCAGAGCTCATAAACACAATGTTATAAATGTACTTAGATTTGCAGCAGTCCAGTTAGGGACAGCACTTGCGTTGGATAAAGGAACCTTTCTCCATGGTGAACGCTGCAAAGGACCCAAGAACAAAAAGCATTGGCCAGTGCATATTTGAACGTAGGGGCAAAAATGCTGCAATTTGAATTTCAGATGGCATTATGTTGTTAATGCTGCCTATCCATGAGGTGATGCAGTCCTTGGAGTTATTTAACATATTACTCCGGTATGGGATTCTAACCTTATTTTATAGATTTATTCTCAAGTGCTAAGTGAGACGTCTACACATAAACAAAAAACACTCTGGCGAATGAAAGAATATAAGATCAAAAGGTCAGCGAAAGCCCCAAAGAAAAGTATAAAAGGAGCCTGAGAAACCCAGAGTCACGTAAAGAGTGAAAGAGACCCACAAGAGCAAACAAGACACCCTACAGAATGAGGTAGAAAGGCAGCTAAGCCACTAGAGAGAGAACATATTAATTTTTTGTTTTGGAAGGATCACTGATAAACAATATGTTCTATTTCTGTTGAACATCATCAAAATCTGTTGTGCAGAGAAAATTAAATAAGCCATAGGTGGTGGTTTGTGCTGCGTGGACTGGTGTCAGGGGATAGATAAAGAGAAGATGAGCAGAGAGAGAAAGGTAATGTTAGACAACCTAGGAGAGAGTGAAAGAAATCCCTTCAAATAGACCGAGAGATATGGCGAAGATGGATGAAGTAGGGCCTCAGTGAGCAATAGTATGGGCCCCAGGGAGATAGAAAGGGTGAAAGAAACAAGCCCAGAGGGAGGTGATAAAAAAGTTTGAAAGAATGAGCTCCATATATGTATGGTAAAAAGATCCCAAATAGGAAAATGGGTGGAAGAGACCCGGAACCCACATATCGAGCTCCTTCCCCTTCTTAGTAGCTGTGTGTTAAATATTTACTGGCCACTGTACGTTCCCTGACCATTATCTATCCAAATTGATGCGACGTAAAGCTGATAATTCCCCTTTTCTCTTTGAATTTGTCCGTTGGAGTGGGCCTTTGTATACAAAACTGCCATATTAGCAAATAACACAGCATTGTTTTGTTTTACTGTGAATTTGCTCTTCTTCATAGTTGTGGTAAAATGTTTAATTGCATTGGATATAAAGAACAACAGAGAAGCAGAATTCTGTATAATCAAATAAAAATAAAAAGATAAAGAAAGCAAAAAAAGAAGTAACCATGTTTTGAGTTAAACAGTGAAATATGTAAGTCTTAAAGGCCTCTATACAATTGTCATACCCTTTTCCCTTGTGATAACGGGAGACAATGCCAGTTATCCAGTGTAGCATATTTTACAGTTGAGGTGCTAGTTGAATAGTCACTAATACGAATCTGAGAATCCACAGTAAAATATATTTTAAATGTAGCATACACAGCATAACATTAATAGACTGTATCTGAAAGAAACAGATTAGTATTAGATTCCTTACCTTAGAATATCCCCAGGCGTCAGACTGCATCAGGAAAATTTAGCGTAGCAGTATCCCTGCGAGTCGGTAGGCGTCGTCTGCAGCTCCGCGTCCGTCGTCGGCGTCGTTGGTGCCGGGATGACGTCGTCGGAGGCTCCAAGTCCTCAGGTAAGAGGCACAAGAAGTCGAAGAGGCGACCTCTCTCTTCTGACTCCCCCCGATGCTTGGGCGACGCGGCCGGGGGTTCGGGTGACGCCGCCCACGCTGCTCCGCCGGAGCTGCAGACGTCGCGGCCTGCTCCATACCCACCGGTCCCTGGGCAGAATGCGACGCCAGAGGAGATCAAGGCCTTCCTCATGGCCATGAGGTCGCTCTCTCCTTCGTTGGGTTCCGTGGCGCCTTCGGGCCAAGCGGCCCCGACTGGTAGCCCAAGCAGGCCGGGTGCTTCGGCCCTGGCACCGCCAGGTGCGTCGGCCCTGGCGCCGTCAGCGATTTCGTTCCCGGCGCCGCAAGGCCCCGCTGGATCTGGTTCCTGATCCGGGTTGCCGCTGGTCGACCTTACGACCCTGCCGGCGTCTGCATCTAGGGAGTCATCCCCGGCGTTGTCCCCGCACGACGCCATCCCTGGTCCACCCCTCGGTCCGGATCCGGCGCCGGAGAGGCACCGCTCGACGCCGCATTCGGCGCCGGCCGAAGAGGAATTCTTCGAGGATCTGGGTCCATCCTTTACCCCTGAATTTCAGGACATGGATGACGAGGGAGTCTGGGGGGGACTGAGGACCCTCTGGCACGTGAGTGCCAGTCATTTCAGGACTGGACACAGGAACTGGGGGAAGCCAGTGGCCTGGATATCTCCCCAGACACTGGTTTTGTCTCCCCTCCTACCGTGGCTACAGAGGAGGGGGCTTCTTATAGTGTGGTGCTGATGAGGACAGCCAAGGCCTTGGCTCTTGAGCACCCCGTCACAACGATAAGGTCTAACATCCTCACAGAGGTCCTTAAACTGCATGTAAGCTCCCCAGAGCCTCTACTGCCGCTTAATGAGGCTCTCATGGACGTCCTGTTGGGCACTTGGTCCAGGCCCACTACAGGTCCCCCTGTAGATAGGAACGTCGCTAGGCGCCACCGCCCTGCTCCGGGTGACCCTAGTTTCCTGTCCACCCACCCCACGCCTGAGAGCCTGGTTATCCAGGCCTCTACTTCCCAATCCACATTCCCGGCTGCACCACCGGATCGGGAATCCAAGAGGTATGAACAATTCAGCAAGATGTTCTCCTCCCTTAGTTTGGGGTTGTGGTCAGTCAACACCGCGTGCCTCTTTGACCGTTACACCCACTCTCTGTGGGATACGGTCGCGGAAATGCTGGCTGAGTGCCCGGAGGGAGCCCGGGTGAAGCTCACTCAAGCCCTCGGGGAGGGAAGAGACGCAGCGCGGTATTCAATACGATGTGGACTGGATACCACGGACTCGCTGGGAAGAGCGATTTCCACGTCTGTGGCGGTTCGCCGCCACGCCTGGCTGAGGTCTGCCAACTTCTCGGCCGATGTCCAGAACACCCTTATGGACATGCCGTTCGATGGCAGCCACCTCTTCGGTGGCAAGGCAGATAGTGCGCTGGAATGCTTTAAGGACTCCAGGGCTACGGCCAAGTTCTTGGGCCTGTCAGCCCGCGCCAGCATCTTCTGCCCAGCGCTCCTTTCATGGCCACGGAAGGGGCACCCCCACACGTCCTGCCAGCCACGGGCCACTGACTAACATTCAGTGCAGAGACGGTCGTGGTTACCATTGCGGCGGTAACAGGGGACAATGGCGCCGCCAGTCCACATCTACCCCTGCAGCATCCACCTCAAAGCCTTCCTAGTCCGAGCTTTCAGGCCCATTTGACGCCAGTGGGGAGCAGGGTTCGCCATCACCTCCTCCACTGGCGCTCCATCACATCGGACAGGTGGGTGCTGCAAATCGTCCGAAGGGGCTACTCCCTCCCCTTTGAGGCGACCCCTCCAGCCATGCCACCGCAGTACCACCACGTGTCGGGGATCACTTGCAACTTCTGCAAGAGGAAGTTATGGCCGTCTTGGCTAAGGGGGCCATCCAGCGCGTTCCTGTGCCAGAAGTAGGGTGTGGTTGTTACACCCACTACTTTCTGGTTCCCAAGAAGGGCAAAGTGGGCCTACGCCCTTTCTTGGACCTGCGGAACGTCAAAGGCTTCCTCCGGAAGGAGAAGTTCAAGTTGCTGACACTGGCTCAGGTCTTAGCTGACCTGGACCCAGGAGACTGGATGGTAGCGTTAGACTTGCAGGACGCATATTTTCACATCCCCGTTCTGCCTGCGCTACCTGCGGTTCACGGTAGGCCACAAGCACTTTCAGTTTAGCGTGCTCCCCTTCTGCCTTACCAGCGCCCCACGGGTGTTTACGAAAGTGATAGCGGTGGTCGCAGCTCATCTGCGCAGGTTAGGGGTTTCACTCTTCCCCTACCTCGATGACTGGTTGTTGAAGGCAGGCTCGCCCCAGACAGTCGTCAGCCACCTCCAGACTTCGGCCGACCTCCTGCATCTGCTGGCGTTCTCCATCAATGTGCCGAAGTCACACCTGTGTCCCACTCAGAAGCTCCTCTTAATCGGAGCGGTTCTAGACTCGGCGCAATTTCAGGTTTATCCTCTAGAACAGCGGGTTCAGGATATTCAGGCTCTGAATCCAATCTTTCAGCCGTTATCCCGAGTCTCTGTCAGGTTGACGCTGTGGCTTCTGGGGCTGATGGCCTCCTGCATCCTTCTGGTGCATCATGTCAGGTGGCGGATGCGGGCTCTGCAGTGGGACCTGAAGTTTCAGTGGGCCCATCATCAGGGCAACTTGTCCGACCATGTCTTGATCTCGGAGGGCACTGCAAGACAGTTGCAGTGGTGGCTCGCGGACCGCGATTGGGTCAGCGGCAGATCCCTCTCCCTACCCCAGCCGGAGCACGTAGTTGTGACGGACATGTCCCACCAGGCCTGGGGGGGCCACATGGGAGAGGCGGAGATCAGAGGCCTCTGGCTTCCGGCGGAGTCCCGGCTCCACATCAATCTTCTGGAGCTGCTGGCGATGCGACTTGCACTGAAGGCATTCCTCCCCTCTGTCAACACCACCGCCATGTGGTACTGCAACAAACAGGGCGGGGTGGGGTCGTGGACCCTATGCCAGGAGGCTCTGCGCCTCTGGCAGTGGCTGGAACATCAGGGCGTAACCCTTGTGGTTCAACACCTGGCAGGTTCCCTGAACGCTAGGGCGGACGAACTCAGCCGTTGGTGCATGATGGATCACGAATGGCATCCAAACTCGGACGTGGCGCGAGGTCTCTTTCAGCAGTGGGGAGAGCCTTGGTTAGATCTATTCGCCACAGAAGAGAACGCGTAATGTCATCAGTTCTGCTCGTTGGAATTTCCAAGGCGGCACTCGCTAGGAGACGCTTTTCGTCGCGAGTGGAGTTGCGGTCTGTTGTACGCCTTTCCGCCTATACCACTTCTGCCCAGACTGCTGAAGAAGATCAGGCGCGACCAGGCCCAAGTCATCCTTGTGGCTCCGGACTGGGCACGAAGATACTGGTATCCCGAGCTACTTAGTATGTCAGTTGATCCCCCAATTCGTCTGCCTCTTCAGGGGGACCTTCTGTCGCAGCAGCAGGGAACGGTCCTCCACAGGAACCTGTCCAGCCTCCACCTCCATGCGTCGAGATTGAGCGGACAGTTGAGGCCATTTGACTCGCCTCCTGAAGTCTGTGATATTATTCTGGCAGCCAGGCGTCCCTCCACAAAATCGGTAGGCGCCTGCAGGTGGAACAAATTTGTGCAATGGTGCACAACAAAGGCTGTGTATCCACTCTCTGCCCCTCTTTCTGAGGTTCTCCCCTTTCTTCTTTCTCTTGCCTGGCAGGGCTCTGCTATGGGCACTATCAAGGGCTAGCTCTCTGCCATTTCCGCCTTCTTAAGGCTTCCTGATCAGCCCTCTTTGTTGAAGTCCCCAGTTGTAAATAGGTTCTTGAAGGGCATCACTCATATGTTCCCTCCTGTTCCTTTTGTGATGCCTCAGTGGGACTTGAACCTTGTTCTGACTATGAAGTGGCTCGAAGGGAGCACACATCAGATAAACTGTCCTCTTACCCTTAAGACTGCATTCCTGGTAAGCATGGGCGAATTTTGCGAATCTCGCGTTCGCGAATTTTGCGGATTTGCGAACTCGCAATCCGCAAAATCAGCGAATTCTCGCGAATTTGCGGATTTTTTTTTGTGTTCGCGTGGGTTTCTGCCAGTTCGCGAGGGTTTTGTACAATTTCGCAAACACGAACTTACCTGTCGGGTCGCAAGTTTTGCGAACTTGTTGTTTCTACGTGTCCAGCCTGTTTGGGACACTCTTCTTCATCACTGCCACTCTCTGTCACCACTGCCACTCTCTGACTACTCATGCCACCCTCTGGCCCACCCATGCCACCCTCTGGACAACCACAGGGTGCTGTGATGAAACAGTCAGTGTACATTATTGTGGCAAAGCAAAGCACACCTTCCCTGCCTCAAGTGACCTGAATTAATTTGGGGCTGATTAATGTGTCACAGAATATTTTTTTAGCTGGCACCTGCTTCCTTAGTGCTTCCTGATTAGTGATCTTTTGCACTTGCTAAGTGCTTTCATTGTTGCAAAATTAGTTACAACACCTGCCCTGCCCCAACTGACAATAATGAATTAGGGGCTGATTAATGGATTTGAACTTCCAGCCTGGCTCCTGCTTGTCTCCCTTAGCTGTAATTCAGGACCTTTGTGGCATATGTGTAACTATTCTGAGGTTCAGAGCAGGGTCACATAATAGTTGCAACTGGCAACTGAACTCTGGAGGGGCCCCTCAGGAAGCACTACAGGAAATGGCTACTAATGATGAGCCTGAACTTTTGAACCTGGTAAGTAGTTTCAGTTTTGCTAAGATCGTATTTCTGCAATTTAGCGCTTATTCGCGGGGCGCGAAGTTGTACTGGGAAGCCGCGAACTCACGCGAACAGTGCGAGCAAGCCATAAAATCCGCTGCTCGCGGATTTTGCGGGAGATTCGCGAATCTCGCGGATTGCGAATTTACCGAAAATCCGCAAAATCCGCGAACGAAACGGATTTTCCGCCCATGCTTAATTCCTGGTTACTATCACCTCTGCAAGGAGAGTGAGTGAGCTCCAGGCCTTTTCTTCACACCCCCTTTCCTTTCTGTCCATCTGGACAAAGTTGTTTTGCGGACGCGACCCTCTTTCCTGTCCAAGGTAGTCTCAACCTTCCACATCGGGCAGTCCATCACCTTGCCCACCTTCTTTCCGCCTCCACATCCCTCGAAAGAGGAAGAGAGGCTCCACCGTCTGGACCCAAAATGTGCGCTCTCATTCTATCTGGATTGCACACACCAGTTCCGGGTGGATGACCAACTCTTTGTTGGTTACGTGGGCGCTAAGAAGGGATGGGCGGTGCACAAACGGACCATTTCCCAATGGGTCGTCTTGTGCATCAAGGCTTGTTATTCACTGGCTAGAAAGGAGCCTCCTGTGGGGCTACGTGCCGATTCCACTCGGGCCACCGCAGCTACTACTGCCCTGGGTCGGGGAGTCCCCTTGCAGGACATCTGTCAGGCAGCTACGTGGGCTTCGCTGCACACGTTCGCTAAGCACTTCTGTCTGGACAGCCAAGTCCGGAGAGATGGCTTTTTTGTCCGTTCCGTTCTCCAGGACTTTCTGGTGTGATCATTGGTTCGCAGACCCACCACCAGGGTTGGTATTGCTGAGGTATCTATTCTAAGGTAAGGAATCTAACTTGTGCATCTGAAAGAAACAGGTTAGTATTACTTACCTTCGGTAATGATATATCTGTAAGAAACAGTAGTTAGTATTAGATTCCTTACCACCCCATCCATCCTCCCCATTTTGCGAACTGATATCTAGGGTTAAGGTCATCCCCTTTCAGGGCCCTAGTTTCATGGCACCAGTGTTGGTTTTTATCATGGCTCTGCGTTTCTGGCGCGGAAAAGCTGTGTATAAGAACTGACGTCAGCGCACGAGGGCTTGTCTTAGTACTCCAACGACGTCATCCCCGCGCCAACGACGCTGATGACGGACGCGGAGCCGCAGATGACGCCTAACGACGCGCAGGGGTACTGCTACGCAAAATTTTCCAGATCCAGTCTGACGCCTGGGGATATTGTTACCGAAGGTAAGTAACTTGTGCATTATGATGCTGTGTGGGGTTAGAAGGATCTCTGTAGTACATTTGGTCTTATTATGGTCCTGTGGTGATACCTAGTACGGATGCCCATTTCAGCTATTGGAATATTAATTAACACTGTAACACTACTTTTTAGTGTATGCATTACTATTAAACAGTGGCAAAATCAAATCAGTATTGCCTGGTTGAGGTAGAACTATCTGATCCAATCTTCAGTTCAATTGCCATGCTTATGTTCACTCCTCCATTCCATATCAGAACCATTTAGAATATGATATGTTAATTGAATATTTAGATGTTAAACACATTTGCTTTAATTCCTTTTTTGAGCAAATGATGAACAGCTGGTGTGCTGAGTCTGTTCTGTTGGTGGAGGGTGAAAAAGAAATAGCTTTGTGTGCATTTGCAGTTGAGATGGCAACTTTTAATATACTATTGATCTGTTTCACAAACCTGTAAATGATGAGATTTACAAATGCACAGAACACAAATTAGCTAACAGCTGTAAATCAAAAACGCAACCTACCTGATTGCCGCCACCGCCACGAGAGTCAGTAAGCAGCCAGCAGCAGCCAGCAGGCGCGAGGGAACGCCACCATCTCCGCCGCCACTGCCAAGAGTCCCAGGACACCGGACTCCGCGCCGCCGCTCCGGGAGACCACAAATCCCGGCAGGCCTCGCGGCGGCGCGTTTGCAGTGACGCGGGTCGCGCTGCTGAGGGCGCCAGAGCCCTTCAAAGGGAGGAGAGCCCCGGCAGAGCGGGGGGAACGAAAACGCAACCTACCTGATTGCCGCCACCGCCACGAGAGTCAGTAAGCAGCCAGCAGCAGCCAGCAGGCGCGAGGGAACGCCGCCATCTCCGCCGCCACTGCCAAGAGTCCCAGGACACCGGACTCCGCGCCGCCGCTCCGGGAGACCACAAATCCCGGCAGGCCTCGCGGCGGCGTGTTTGCAGTGACGCGGGTCGCGCTGCTGAGGGCGCCAGAGCCCTTCAAAGGGAGGAGAGCCCCGGCAGAGCGGGGGGAACGAAAACGCAACCTACCTGATTGCCGCCACCGCCACGAGAGTCAGTAAGCAGCCAGCAGCAGCCAGCAGGCGCGAGGGAACGCCGCCATCTCTGCCGCCACTGCCAAGAGTCCCAGGACACCGGACTCCGCGCCGCCGCTCCGGGAGACCACAAATCCCGGCAGGCCTCGCGGCGGCGCGTTTGCAGTGACGCGGGTCGCGCTGCTGAGGGCGCCAGAGCCCTTCAAAGGGAGGAGAGCCCCCGCGTCGCGGGACGCGAGCGGGACGCCCGGGGCGAAGCCCGGGCAAAGGGCGGGCCCTCTGAGGCCCTCAGAGGTCAACAGTGGTCGGGCGGGCCACCCCTCCAACATTTCTCTACAAGGTCAGTCCCCTAACAGGTTTTCTACAATGGCTGATTGTACCATCACAAGTAATAATGCTGACATCCTTACCCAGGACGCAGAGTCCCCTGTATCATTGCTAACGTCGTTTGAGGCATTGATAGATACCGCATTCAATGAGATTGTTGAGACTGAAAGGAGATTCTCTATGGGTCCCATGAGCATTAACCAACCACATGCCATGAGCAGTCTCAATGGCAATACCCATATAAACCCTGAAGTAACTGTGGTAAAACCCTCACATCCTGCTGTTGATGTACCAATTGTCTTAGACGATGATGACACTGTTACGTACATAGCACCAGATGTGGCTCTTGGCCATGCCCCGGTAACAACATCCACAGAGGCTACCAATAAGGTATCTGATAAAGTTGTAGCAAAGAGAAAGAGGGGCCCTGCTAAATTAACCCATAAAAAACAGAAGCAGCCACCACGGACTGTAAACCAACCAACCCCACAAAGCATGTGGAATAAGGGGAAGAGACAGAAGCTGGTCCAACATATAGTACCTACACAGGAACAACCGCATCTGGGTGATGTCGTCGTTATAAATAACGACGGGTCAAATTACATATCTATCTCCACCCAGACTGAATCCCCCTACGGAACTGACAAATCCAGTCATTATTCCAAGTCTGAGGGGAACCTTATTGAGACTATTGCAGATACTATTTTTAATAACTTGGAAGGTCAAATGATCAAACAATTTAATAATATTTTTAAAAGACTTGACAAATTGGAGAACTTAATTAAAAACGAGGACGCAAAGAGAAAAGGTATAGCGAATTTGGACAAAATGAGAGTAGAACGTCTGCTAAAAGACCTTGAATCCACTACCCGTGTCTCCACTAGTGGTGACCATGGCATTATCAGGGCTGTGGAACAACAAGCTACTACTAATCCAACGCAGCCCGTTACACCCAAGGTGACTAAAAGTAAGGGCACAACAGGCAGTAATCCGCCTGACCCTCTAACCGACACCCCCTTACTCCCACGCAATTCTACACGTGGACCTGTTACTTCGTCCAAACCCTCTGTTTCTGCTAACGCTGCAAGCGGACCATTAATTAATTCGAATAAAAAGAGTAACACAGCGATGCAGACCACCTTAGCACAGAAGGGCCCTGCTAATCCCAGCCAGCACGATAAAAAGATCACGCATGAGGACAATAGGCCTATAAAACATCAAGGCCCTGCCTTACACCTTCCACCTGAGGCCTGTCCGTATGTTCTAGTTCTGGCTGGTATCCCACCACTTAGGGAAGGTCAAGGAGAATCATGGGTTCAATTGCACAATAAGTGTATAGATTGGTTAACAAAACACAAGGGGGTGGGTTATGATATTTCAAAAGAGATCATAACCACACGGCGAGTAACTTGGGTCGGTCCTCTTTACAAAAATATCAACGGGGACTGTATTGTAATTAACTTCAGAAACCTGGGCACTGCAAAATTCTTGTTGAACAGCAACTCTGGTCGACACGGTCCATCTACTGTGGTGACCCCTCTACCGTTAAAATATTTCTACCGTCCTCCCCACAAGATGATGCAACCCCCACCAGTTTTTCCATTACAGAATAGGTTTGGAATATTTCAGGACCTGGATACATTGGACTGACTGCCCTCTGAAAGCACCGAACTGCTTTCCGTGTGCTTTGAGGCAGTTCAGCTAGTGGAAACACCTCCAGAGGCGGCGCCGTTAATATTGGAGATCTCCCCATCTAGTACATTATGCGATCAACAGGGGCATGTTACAACTAAATCCGCCTCAAGAATTAACCAGGGTCCCTGTCTGAGGAATAATAATAATAATCTAAAAATTCTCAGTTGGAACATTGCGGGTCTGAAGACCAAGATGGGAATTCCTTCATGGAGGGACTGTGTCAATTGTTACGACATATTAATGTTTCAAGAAACCTGGTGTGTTGAGGACTTGTTGTTCGAGGGGTACAGTTGCCACAACAAGACTGTTTTGGCCCCTCTGTCTGGCCGTCCTAGTGGAGGATTGTCCATTTGGATAAAAATTTCTGCAGAAGTAAAAATTGACAAACTACAAACTAACTGTCCTAGCTTCATGGCACTCTCATATACCCAGAGGATAAAACTGTGTTTAATCAACTTCTATAACAATGATTTTTTGTCCCAACCTAACCCAAATTTTATTCTTTTATTTGATTTTATTAATGAAATTATGGATGGACAGGTACATGGGAAATTTGATGGCATTTGTTTAGGGGGGGATTTTAACGCACATGTACATTCAAGAAATCCCCCATGTAAAAGAGGTATAGAACTGTTAAATTTCCTTGCTACTAGTGAACTTGTTAATTGCATGGAACATGTAGGTATGGAAAACCGCGCATCCCCATTTCCCACCTTTATTGGACACGGGGGAGGCACAACAATTGACTATGTTTTCGTCTCACCCGCTGTTGCCAAGGCATTAATAAGGGCAGAAGTAGTGTGTAAAATTTACAGCGATCATTATCCAATTGCCATCCACTTATCGTTGCCAAGGGGTAAGTGTCCAAGACATGAAATAGGCGCAAGGGGTTTGGAAGTCTCGACAGACAAATTGAGGGTAATCTGGAAGGGAGCAGACAATAAGGGAATCCTGGCAGGAATTTGTAAAAATTACCCAATTTTGATCAAAGATTGTCTTACTACCGAGGACCATGGGGCTAACGTGATTAAATCATTTTCTGAACTCTGTACCGTAATTAAAGGTGGGATTTCCAGACCAGCCTCTAGTAAGGCTGAGGAAACGCCTAGATGGTTTGATGCCCCATGTTCCAAAGCAAATAGGATGCTTAGAGCTGCCTTAAAAGCTGAACCGAGGGATATACCACGAGTAAGGTTGCTCAGAGCAGAGTACAAGCGTGCCTTACGCACCAGATCAAATGAATTACTTAAAACCCACTGGGATTCCCTGGTACGATCTGCTGACCTGAAAGATACCACTGGGTTCTGGAAGGAGGTAAAGGTGATAAGATCTATTGGTTCCAACTTGACCGAAATTAATTATAATATTACTGGTCCTACCTGGGTTGCACATTTTGGAAAAATCTATGCAACACCAGATAATCCTCCTTTGTTGTTACCCCCCCTACACCCATTGTCTATTTCTGTATCGGAGGTATTTGATGCTATTTTAGAAAGCGCCGGGAATAAAGCACCCGGTTCCGATGGGCTCTCTATAGACCAGTTAAAATGTGAGCCCGATTTTTGGGCCCCGTTGCTATGCAATGTTTTTAACAACTTAACAGACGGGCAAATTCCGGAAACATGGTCACGTAGCATTATTGTTCCCATTTTCAAAAAGGGCGATAGGCTGGATCCTGGGTGTTACCGTCCAATTTCCCTAATAGATAACACCTTGAAAGTCTTGGGACGGATCATATTTAAAAGGATTAGAACTTGGACCGATGAGAACAACATCCTACACCCTAGCCAGCTTGGGTTCCGCAGCAGTGTCGGAACGGTGGAACAATGCTTGAACTTGAACCTGATCATGGCAAAATATAACATTGCTAAGAAATCCCCTTTATACTTTGGTTTCATGGACTTGAGCTCGGCTTTTGATTTTGTTAACCGCTCCCGCCTCTGGTCTACCCTCCTTGAATATGGCTTAGATGACCATCTGGTACACTTTTTAGCTTTTTTACACCGTGACCTCAAAGCATGTGTACGTGTGAATCAAATGGGTGAAGTCTCTGATGATATTAGCATTGGTAGGGGGGTCAGACAAGGGTGTGTGCTGGCCCCCCTCCTGTTTATTTTGTATATCAACAAGCTAAGTGGCTCTCTGAGCACCCTAACTAGTGATGTGCCTCACATCAATGGAGTCCCTATACCCACCCTTCTTTATGCAGATGATGCGGTCCTGATGGGCCGCACTCCCAAGGCACTCCGTATTTTAATCTCAGGTTTTGTCCTTTTTATGGCCGACTTAGGCCTAACAACTAATTTTAAAAAATCACTGATCATGAGCTGTGGTCCTAAAAATCACAAAATCCCCCAGATCAATTCAGGGTAAAATGTCTTAAAAAGCACCAGCACTTTCCCCTACCTAGGGCTGCTATTTTCAAACAGCGGTACGTGGCATGCACATGTATCTTACGCCAGGAATAAGTTGGGTAAGGCCATTAACTGTGTAACCTCCTTGAGACAACCCAACCAAGCTGATGTAATAACTCCCCTGGTTAAGATATATCAAACCCAATGTATGCCAACCGGCACTTACGGCGCCGAAGTTTGGGGTTATACCAACTGCTCCCATATTCAAAGAGAAGAATATAGATTTTGTCGTAAGGTATTGGGGGGGGGTTATTTGTTCTCCTAACTATGTATGTCACAACGAATTAAATATTCCTTACATAGAGGATTTCGTGAGATCCAGACCAGCATTATTCTGGATAAAGATATGGAACAACACAGCTGCTACCCTGACCCGTGAAATTATTTTGGATTGCCTAAAGTGTGACAGGGGACACCATATACCATGGTTGAAAGCAGTAAAAGAGTGCCTTGTAAGTGTGGGGTTGGGCTCTCTGTTTACATCACCAAACCTAATAAATCGGTCCCATAAGACCATCACTTTAAGGGCATTGTATGACTTATACAGCGAAGAGCGTGATAGAAAGAACTTGACCAAATGCACTGTTGTAAAATATTTGGCCTATTCTGAACCACACACTAAAAAACCTGGCCCACCGTACAGATATTTACGCTTGCATCTCGGGAGATGGGTTAGGGGTTTACTGTTTCGTTTCCGAGATGGGAGTATAGTTAATTTACTGAACTTCCCGCTGGGATATAACAAACACCTCGAAACTTTAAATTGCCCTTGTAACCCTGACTCGAAGCAAAATCTTATGCATTTCTTGTTCTTTTGTGGTTTCTACAAAAAGCTCACTGGACATTATCTTATGCCCTATTGCAGAAAAAATGGATTGACCAATTTTAAATCAGCATTTCGGTCCTTCCAAATATTGGGATCAGATGAAGTCATTTTTAGGATGAGTTGTTTTCTCAAAGCTGCTGTTAGATTGAGAATCACTCTTAACACTGAGGCATAACCATTGCACACTGCACTTTCTATTATGCATTTTAGAGAATTTTTTCTGCTTGTTTTATCTCTTTGTAATAAAATTTTTTCATGTGTATGTAGATAAAATTATGACAATGTGCTAGCCATCCTTTTTTAACAATGGTTTTTAAAATTGCGTTCTTAACAGTGTTTTTAAACAGCGTCTTTTAAATAGTGCTGTAAAATATTCTCTCCTTTTAAAAATCTATCTCTATGAAGGGACAAATTTTGTATAGTTGCGAAATTGCAAAAGAAATTTGATTATGCTCGTTTGTCCTCGGATTTATTCTCCAACTGTCATTACTGAATTGAATGTTTTAAAATGTATTTTGTCTGTACTTTTATGGATGTTTTTATTCCGAATAAAGATCTTTTGACTGACTTTGACTTGACTTTTCTCCTCTAAACTAATATTAAGCAGGAGCAATGATACGGCACAAAAAAAGTATGGTTACAGGCTAGTTCTCAGGTTTATGGCCAGCATTGCAGGTACTCCTGTAAACTTTTATGATTTGAGGACCTAGTGGTGTAATATGCAAATTGTTTTCAGCTTCATGCCCTGTACGTCTGTGGTGCCATGGTGTCCACTTGATTGTCTCCAGTGGTGTGTCTAACATTCGTATTTGGAGTATGGAAAAGAACAACTATATCTGGACCAAACTGAAAAGTTAAAAGGTTGAATGCTGGATTGCTGTTTGCTCTTTAGAGGTGTCTGATTAACTAGAATATTGGAACAAGGATAAGTAGTAGTGGTACTTACTGGTTAATATGGTAAATTAGGATATTGAGTGTAATTTCATGGGCTTTGGTGTGGTCTGAAAGTTGTGATAGTCGGAGGCACCTCTGTTTGTTGTTGTAGATGAAAGATGACCTATCCTGTGTGTTCTTTTGGAAACTGGGTTGCTCCAATAGAGGAAGTTATAGATATAGGAATTAAATAGCAATTTGTTCCCTGCACAGAAAACACAATTAGGGAATGAGTGGCATAGGAGGAAAGAAGAGGTAAATGAGGTTTTGATGATATTTCATTAGGAGCGGAGCCTATTGGAATATCAGTGCTAACAGATGAGTAAAGGAGTGCTACACAGTGGAAGGGAAGAATGGACTGATTCTCAAGCTTAGAGTGTTTATGAAGAGGACACTTAAAAAAATGATTTTCTTTAAATTTATGGAATGCAGTCAGATCAATGGCAGACCACCTGCGCTGGACAGATAAAGATGATAAATTAACAGATATTAACGCTGTTATATGTAAGGATGCCCAAGTTTTGCTAGCAATAAAATTAGATAGCCAGGTTTCTAAGACCTTGCAGATTTGAGATCTGCATAAAAGGTTTGTAAGGTTTATATATAAAGTAATCTAATATCTAAATGTTAAATCTGCAGGACTGACCATATATCTCTCTACCTTTAGCAAGGGGAGAGGAGGCCCACCTGTGTGGGTTTGTTTGGCATTGAGCTACATGCTTCGAGACGCATAGTAAGGGGGAAACCACTGATATGAAGTTGAATGCAATGGTGCTGTGACAGATGGAGCCAGTCTCAGAGTGGCCTTCAGATCGGAGAGGGAATATATCAGGGTACACTGTTAAGAAAATGTCTTAGTGATAATTTGGTGCAGTATAATCAGGAGAGATTATAGTAAATCGCATAGGCGGGTAGAGACAAACTCCTGGGGTCACAATAGTTTATAGAAGAGTAGGCTAAGAAACTCAATTCAATTCAAACAACTTTATTTCGATTCCAAGCAGGTCATAAAAGTATACATGCATAATAAAACATTTTTAAAACAACATTCACAGAACTCTACAAAAATAGTAATCATCTGTGGACAGAGTGCATGGGTGTTCAACCAGTAATGTGAAGGAACAGAATAGTGGAATTAGGAATGGAACTATCAAGAAGAAACAAGCAAAGGTTATTAACAGGATGTAACCGAGATTAGCATCGAGACCACGTATAGCTGGGGACATGCAAAAAATACAAAACTGCACAAGTAGAAGATATAGGCAAAATCGGAATGAATGTGAGTAAATACCATAAGGAAGATGAAGGGTTTTGAGAATGGAAATTAAAATGGTACAGACTAGGTAGGGCCAGAGTGAAAGAGGCAAAAGCAACAAAAGGTGTATGGGAAGGGTAAGGGCAGGGAACAACACAAGAAACTGGTGTATCTGACAGAGGCTTCTAGCTGCAGATTCCTCACCTTACAATATTTCCCATGTGTAAGACTGAATCCGGAGGTTTTTGAGTAGTACATGGGCATTGTCTGTACCAGAAATTGCATGGTCTGGGCCTGTATAGGAGCCACTGCAGCATGCTGACTTCAGTTCTTCCCTTTCATGCCAGATACCACTGATCCATGAGGAGCTACCCTAGTAGCTTTCTGACTTTTTTTCTTGAACGTTTTTTGGGAGATTTCTCTCTTGGTGAGACAGGATATCCTCAAAGAGACCTACTGTTTACAAACCATGTGGTGCTTGTCACTGGATGATGTCTGTGACAGACCTGCACTTTGCTTGTCTATGGTGCTTGGATAAGGACCATGATTCTAAGATCTGCAAGTACTGCCGAGCAAAGGACCCAAAGACACTAAGGGAGTATTCCCTCTATCTCGAGCATCATGGGGTCATCTGACATTGATGACAAAGATCCCAGTCGAGCTGCACCCAGCGATCATTGTCTCATTCAAAGTTGTTGGGTAAGTTTTAACGCAAGAAGAAAACCAAGAAGCCAAAGGGAAGTTAGACTTTGCCACACTGATCTAAGTCATCAGGCGAGGCACAGGAGCGTTGGCACTCCAGGCCATGTGCTTTAGCAGAGCCTGAGACAGACTCCATTCCGTGCTTTAATGACCATCCTTTAGCCAGAATGACTCCCGCCCAGCTGATAGGATCACCTTTGGCACCAGTGGGGACCCATGAATTCAGTCTTGGATCTTGAGCAACGCTGCCTTTGAGACCAAGACCTTCCACCATGTCCACTCCAATACAGACATTCCTGGCACTGCCGACACCCCATTGCGGCACTATCCCCAGCCTCATTTCGGTTCCAAAACTGAGCCAGGTGGGCATTATCTGAGACCAGTTCCGGCGTCTGCTGGGACCATGCACTCCAGGTCAACGCCAGTGCCATTTTCATTCAAAAGGCCAGGAGAGAGAGATTAATAGGAGGGGTCTGCAGAACTTTATGGATACCAGCATCTCCTAGACAATACAGGGGACAACTTACCTGATCTCTCCCCCTACCTTGGCTCAGCAGGAGGGCGCCTCATTCACTAAGGTGGTGTGTAGGGAGGCTGAGATTTTGGGCCTGCAGTTTCAGTCAAGATGAATGTCTTGACAGAGGTGCTTCAGCTGGAAGTCGCCCCATCTGAGCCCTAACTTTTTTTTAATGAAGCCCTTACTGATGTCCTACTCTGGGCCTGGTGGAAGCCCTGCATTGGGCCTGGTGGAAGCCCTGCATAGGGCCTCCTGTGCATAGTACAATTTCTTGACACAGTTGTTCCACTCCTGGGGACACCAGTTTCCTTACCTAGCACCCCATGATGGAGAGCTTCAAGGCCCAAGCCTCCAACTCTAGAGTCAAACCTGGTATGTTGCATACCACTCTACTGGATAGGGAGTACAAGAGGTTGGACACCTTTGGAGAAAAAAATGTTCTCCGCATCTTCTGCCAGCCTTGCACTGCGGTCAGTAAACACAGCATGCCTCTTGGGCCAATTCTCCCATATGATATGGGACTTGATTGCGCAAGTGCTGCCTATTGTCTCTGAGGAGGCCTAAGCCATTGCTGAAGGGAGAGATGTAGCAAAATTCAACTTAAGCTTCACTTATGGATGTGCCTTTTGAGAACTCTTCTCTTTTTAAAGAGAAGGTGGACCCGCTGCTGGAGCACTTTAAGGATAGCAGAGCTATGGCCAGGTCCTTGGGCTTCTCCATGGCCCCTTACCAACCTCAGTTTGCTTTCGGCCACAGAAAGGGTTTTCAACTGTATTCATTCCTACCCAGCTTTATCAAGGCCTTTTACGTGGGTCCCACAGACCCCCTGGTAGAGGTAGCCAAAAAACAAGCCAGTAACCCCACCTCTTTATCAGACGTAGTATAAAAACCCCTTTAGTTTGCCCTCCTACCATCATGGGCATTCAGAAGGAGGGAGGTGAGGCCACCAGCTGCACCACTGAAGTTTGGAAACATCAGACCATTGTGTTTTACAGATTGCCAAAAGGGGCTACTCCATCCCCTTTGTGACGACCCCTCCACAAATGTCATCCACTCACAACCCATTGGTGGAAGGCCACCTCTACTTGCTCTATCAGGAACTGTTGACTCTGTTGGCCAAGGAAGCAAAATCATGAGGGTCCTGGCAGCAGAAGTAGGTTGCAGATGCTATAGTCACTACCTTCTGGTGCTCAAAAAGGACAGAGGCATTCATACTATCCTAGATCTACACCTTCACAATTTATTGCTGAGAAAAGGAGAAATTCTAAATGCTCATGCTCGCTCAAGTCCTATCTGATCTGCTCCCAGGAGACTGATGGTAGCATTGGACTTGCAGGACACATATTTCCACATGCCCGTCCTGCCTGTCTGCAAGTGCTCTTGTTACCTGTCATTCAGGGTGAGCAGTCTGTAGTTTGCTGTGCTCCCCTTCAGCTTTACCAGCACCCCTTGAGTGTTCACCAAGGTGATAACAGTGGTTTCAGCATGTCTGCGGAGGTCAGGGATTCCAGTCTTCCCCTACCTCGATGATAGGCTAATTAAGGTGGGCTCACAGAGGCAGTCGCCTTCTACCTCAAGACTAAAGTGAATCTCCAGCAACCTGACTCTCTCTAAGGTGCTCCCTTTCATCAGGGCTGTACTGGACACTACAGTTTCAGAGAGCCCAAGATATTCAGACTATGATACAGATGTTTCAGCCTCTGTCATGGAATTTGGAATGAATGACCCTGAGGCTGTTTGGCCTCATAGCATACATTATCCTGCTTGTAACACTTGCTCGTTGGCATATGCGGGCTCTGTAGTGAGACCTGAAGTTCCACTAACTACAGCATCAGGTGAATCTTTCCAACATAGTCCAGATCTCAGAGGTAACTGCGAAAGATGTGCAATGGTGACTGACGAACCACGATTGGGTCCATGGCAGCCCTCTCTACCTTCCTCAACCAGAGCTGACTATATTGACAGATACGCCACTCCTGTGCTAAGGTGGCCATCTGGGAGAGATGGCGATCAAAGGACTCTGGTCTCTGGTGGAATACAAGCTTCATATCAATATATTGGAGCTTCGGATAATCAGCTTGGCATTGAAAGTCTTTCTTCCGTCAATCAAGGGAAGACTAGTGCATGTGTTCATAGACAATAGAAAAGTCGGAGTAGAGCGACTGCACACCTTCCCTTTACTCATTCATTTAGTTCGTCAACTGATTTGTTTGAATGCGTGCGAAACAACTGCCGTGGAGCGCCTCTTCACGGCTCAATATGTAAATAAATCCAAGTGGGGCACGACTCTTGAGCACCATGTTGACGCACCGCGGATAAGGATGTGTTTCCTACATCATGTTTGTCATCACATGTCTTCGTAAAAGCCTGGATTGGCAACGTCAGACACTTGAAAATGTTGAATAAAAATTCATAACGCAAACATGCCGTCTCCGCAGTGGTGCAATACTAAAGCAAAAATATGACTAAAGATTTCGGATAAATATTGATAAAGAGAGATTAAAACTGAATCACTGTATGGTTAACATGATGTAGGAAACACTTCCTTATCCGCAGTGCGTCAACAGGGTGCTCAAGAGTCGTGCCCCACTTGGATTTATTTTCATAGACAATAGAACCACCATCTGGTACTTAAAAAACAGGATAGGGTCATGGACTCTTTTTCAAGGGGCATTCCATATCTGGACATGGCTGGAGCAGCAGGGCATTTTCATGGTGGTTCAACACCTGGCGGGCTTTTTAAAGGTCATAGCAGACACACTAGGCATCATCCACCAAGTTTATCATGAATGGTGTCTCCATTCAGAGGTGGTACAAGGTCTCTTTCAAGAGTGGGGACAGCCTTGGGTAGATCTGCCCGCCAGGACGAACCATGTCCACAATTTTGTGTGGGGGAGTTTCCAAGGCGTATTTGGCTCTGAGACATTTTGTGCAGAAGTGGTACTGGCCGAAAGACATACAGTAGGCCAGAGCACCACTTAAGATAAATAGTTCTCAAGAAGATCAGGAACGACTGGGGCCAAGTCAGTCTTGTGGGTCCAGATTGGGCAAGGAGAGAATGGGGGACCGATGCTCGTGTTCAGCAGCCTGGGGTACCAATCAGGCTGCCTCATCGACAGAATCTTCTGTTGCAGCAACTCGAACCTGCACACCCTTCACCTTTGAGCTGTAACAGCTGACAGCTTTCAAACATAATCTTCAAACTTCCTCACAAAGTCTGTGATGTGTGGTTGAGTGTGTGGTTGTGTGTGGTGGTTGTGTGTATGTGGTTTTGTGTGTGGTTGTACATGTGGTTTTGTGTGTGGTTGTACATGTGGTTGTGGGTGTGGTTGTGTGTGTGGTTGGTTGTGTGTGGGTGGGTTTGTTTGTGGTTGTGGGTGGTTATGTGTGGGTGTGTGTGTGTGTGTATGGTTGTGTTTGGGTGGGTGTGGTTGTGTGTGTGTTTTTTTGTGTGTTGTGTGTGTGTGGTTGTATGTGTGTGGTTGTAGTTGTATGTGTGGTTGTGTGTGTGTGGTTGAGTGCACGGTTGTGTATGTGTATGGTTGTGTATGTGGTTTTGTTTGGTTGTGTGTGGTTGGTTGTGTGTGGTTGGTTGTGTGTGTGTGTGGATGTGTGTGGTTGTATGTGTCGTTGTGGTTGTGGGTGTGGTTGTAAGTGTGGTTGGGTGTGTGATTGTGTGTGTTTGTGTGTGTGTTGGTGTGTGTGGTTGTGTGTGTGTGTGTGTGTGTGGTTGGGCATGGTTGTGTGCTTGGTTGTGTGTGATTGTGTTTGTGTGTGTGGTTGGTTGTGTGTGTGTGGTTGGTTGTGTGTGTGTGGTTGGTGGTGTGGTTGTGTATGTGGTTGTGGTTGTGTGTGGTTGATTGTGTGGTTGTGTGTGGTGGTTGTGTGTGGTTGTGTGGGTGTGTGGTTGTGTGTGGTTGTGTGTGGTTGTGTGTGCTGGTTGTGTGTGTGTGGTTGTGTGTGTGCGGTTGTGTGTGTGGTTGTGTGTGTGGTTGTGTGTGGATGTGGTTGTGTGTGTGTGTTGTTGAGTGCATGGTTGTGTGTGTGGATGGTTGTGTGTGTGGTTTTGTTTGGTTGTGTGTGTGGTTGGTTGTGGTTGTGTGTGTGGTTGTTGGTTGGGTTGTGTGTGTGGTTGGTTATGTGTGGGTGTGTGGGTGTGTGTGTGTGGTTGGTTATGTGTGGGTGTGTGGGTGTGTGTTTGTGGTTGGGTGGGTGTGGTTGTGTGTGGTGGTTGTGTGTGTGGTTGTGTGGGTGTGTGGTTGTGTGTGTGGTTGTGTGTGGTGGTTGTGTGTGGTGGTTGTGTGTGTGGTTGTGTGGGTATGTGTTTGTGTGTGTGGTTAGGTGTGGTTGTGGTTGTATGTGGGTGGTTGAGTTTGTGGTCGAGTAGTTGTGTGGGTGTTTGTGTGTGGTTGTGGGTTTGGTTGTGTATGTGGTTGTGGTTGTGTGTCGTTGAGTGTGTGGTTTTGGGTGTGTTTGTGTGGTTGTATGTGTGTGGTTGTGGTTGTATATGTGGTTGTGTGTGTGTGTGGTTGTGTGGGTGTGGTTGTGCGTATGTGGTTTTGTGTGGTTGTGTGTGTGGTTGTATGTGTGTGGTTGTGGTTGTATGTGTGGTTGTGTGTGTATGGTTGTGTATGTGGTTTTGTTTGGTTGTGTGTGTGTGGTTGTGTGTGTGTGGTTGTATGTGTCGTTGTGGGTGTGGTTGTGTGTGTGTTGGTGTGTGTGTGGTTGTGTGTATGGTTGTGTGTGTGGTGTTGTGTGTGTGTGGTTGGTTGTGTGTGTGTGGATGTGTGTGGATGTGGTTGTGTGTGTGGGTGTGTTTGGTTGTAAATGTGGTTGGGTGTGTGATTGTGTGTGTTTGTGTCTGTGTTGGTGTGTGTGGTTGTGTGTGTGTGTGTGGTTGGGCATGGTTGTGTGCTTGGTTGTGTGTGATTGTGTTTGTGTGTGTGGTTGGTTGTGTGTGTGGTTGGTTGTGTGTGTGTGGTTGTGGTTGTGGGTGTGGTTGTGTATGTGGTTGTGTGTGGTTGAGTGTGTGGTTGTGTGTGGTGGTTGTGTGTGGTGGTTGTGTGTGTGGTTGTGTGGGTGTGTGGTTGTGTGTGTTTGTGTGTGTGGTTAGGTGTGGTTGTGGTTGTATGTGAGTGGTTGAGTTTGTGGTCGAGTAGTTGTGTGGGTGTGTGTATGTGGTTGTGTGTGTGGTTGTGTGTGTGTGTGGTTGTGTGTGTGTGTGTGTGTGTGTGGTTGTGGGTTTGGTTGTGTATGTGGTTGTGGTTGTGTGTCGTTGAGTGTGTGGTTTTGGGTGTGTTTGTGTGGTTGTATGTGTGTGGTTGTGGTTGTATATGTGGTTGTGTGTGTGTGTGGTTGTGTGGGTGTGGTTGTGCGTATGTGGTTTTGTGGGTGTGGTTGTGTATTTGTGTGGTTGTGTGTGGTTGGTTGTGTGTGTGTGGTTGTGTGGGTATGTGTGGTTGGTTGTGTGTGTGTGGTTGGTTGTGTGTGTGTTTGGTTGGTTGTGTGTGTGTGGTTGTGGATGTGGTAGTGGTTGTGTGTGTGGTTGGTTGTGTGTATGTGGTTCTCTGTGTGGGGGATATGGTTGTGTATGTGGGGGGGTATGGTTGTGTGTGTGGGGGGTATTGTTGTGTTTGTGTGTGTGTGGTTGAGTGTGTATGGATGTGTATGTGGTTTTGTTTGGTTGTGTGTGCTGGTTGTGTGTGTGTGGTTGTGTGTGTGTGGTTGTGTGTGTGGTCGGGTGTAGTTGTGTGTGTGGTTGTGTTTGTGTGTGTGGGTGGATATGGTTGTGTATGTGGTTGTGTGTGTGTGTATGTATGGTTGAGTGTATGGTTGTTAATTTATTTATTTTTCGGATTTATTGAGTGCATACGAATCATCCCCAAAGGGATCTCTCTGCGCTGTACAAAGAGAAAGATAGTGAGGATATATATTCAAAAGAGCCATGCCCAATAGTCTCTTAAAGTTGGTTAATTCACTGCAGGACCTGAGATTTTGTGGGAGCCTATTCCAATTGCTGGCTGCCAGATAGGAGAAGGTGCTCCCACCTGTGTGTGTGTATGGTTGTGTATGTGGTTTTGTTTGGTTGTGTGTGTGTGGTTGTGTATGTGGTTTTGTGTGTGGTTGTGTGTGGGTGTGGTTGTGTGTGTGTGGTTGGTCGTGGGTGTGGTTGTGGTTGTGTGTGTGTGGTCGTGTGTGTGTGTGGTCCGGCATGGTTGTGTGTGGGGTTGTGTTTGTGTGGCTGTGTTTGTGTGTGTGTGGTTGTGTGTAGTTGTGTGTTTGGTTGGGTGTAGTGTGGTTGTGGGTGTGTGTGGTGTTGTGGGTGTGTGTATGTGGTTGTGTGTGTGTGTGTGTGGTTGGGCATGGTTGTGTGCATGGTTGTGTGTGGTTGTGTTTGTGTGTGTGTGTTTATGTATGTGTGTATGTATGTGTAGTTGTGTGTGTGGTTGGGTGTGTATGTGTGGTGGTTGTGTGTGTGGTTGAAGGTGTGTGGTTGGTTGTGTGTGTGGTTGTGTGTGTGGTTGTGTGTGTGTGGCTGTGTGTGTGGCTGTGGCTGTGTGTGTGGCTGTGGCTGTGTGTGTGTGTGTGGTTGTGTGTGTATGTGGTTGTGTGTGTATGTGTGTGGTTGTGTGTTGGGGGTGTGTGTGTATGTGTGTGTGTGCATACTGTAATCCATGCAAGTTGCGTGTTGGGAGCAATTAAATTAGGCACGATACCAATATGTATAGTTCGTAGGCATTGACGAGCAGAGTAAATACGTGGTCGTGCATGGAAGAGACTACAAAGTTCGAGACCAATAAGTTTATTCATAAGACTTCTAATTATAAGACTATTTTGATGCAACTCGAAAAAGTTTTCACACCATGGTAATTTACATTTGGATTCAAATGAAAGTGAAAGTTATCGGATGGAGGCAGAGGGGAAAGCACAGAAAATAAAAACAAGGAACTTAATGACCAGTGACAGAGGAGACAGATGGAGGCTGCGCACGTGTACGCTCGCGTGAACGCAAGTGAGTAGCCAGCCAGTAGCACTTTGAAAACTCACCTACTAAATTGCTTGGCCAGTGCAGCGCATGCGCTGGTTCAGGCAAGACCTAAATATGTTGACGAGGTTCAACCTCAGATTATGCTGTCTTCAGAGAATTCAGTGATATTAATGTCACTGTCATTAGATCTAGGTGTAAGGGGTGCATGGCTCGCCACCACTTACAACCCTTATATTAAAAGTTGGTGCCTTCCACCAGCGCATCTACAGACCTAGGAAACACTCTACATGTAGTAGAAATGAGTACTGATGTTTTCTCATAGAGTGCTTAATACCAGCATCAAGCTGTTTTCAATTGTTACCAATTGTGGTTGGTAGATATACATTAATCTGCATATGATCACGTATTTTGATTTTCTGTTGGAGCTGAGATTTGCACAAGAGTTTCCAGATACAATATTTAACAGATTAACCTCTGAACCACAGGTCATAGAACAGAGAAGTAACATGCATACATAGGATTTAACATCTTTCTGTAACAACACAAAAGTGTCTGCAAGCAGGATTGTGTACTGGTTTTGTTCGTTTTTGGGTTTAGGGTAAGTAAAATACCTCTTGGTATATAGAAACACGTGAGCTTACACTTTTTTGTAATCTACTATTTTTGGGTATTCAGAAAGTAAGATTTTAGGTTTACTGATTCTTAGGGCCCCATTAGGATAGCGGGTGGAAAATCACCCCGACTGCCCTGGACTGGAGGCGAAAAACAACCGCCCGACAGGACCGCGGATAAACCGGCGGCCAAATTAGGATCAACCGCCACAAAAGACCGACCGCGGTCGGAAAAGCAGCTGAAAAGCAACAACACGCTGCAAGGAAAGCGGAAACACCGCACAGGAAATTAGGATGTTCCCGAGCGTCCCGCGGTCGGAACCGCTGTTCCCGACCGCCGTGGTCGCACACAGGAATGAATGGGAGAGATAGCGGAAGAGTGGCAGCATAGCCACCGCAGCGGACTGAACATGAAAAACATGGCGGACGATTCCAAAACACCTCAGTGATGCCAAACATTGCACAAATCAAAGTAGCCATACCACCCAAAAAAATAAAACACATACAAATAAACATAAATAATGCTAATAAAAATATTAAAGTACAGGACTACACCCACAACACACCTGACAGCCAAATTCCACTTGGACACACCGACACAGCTGAGTATAAAACCCCCACCTTCACGGACCACAATCCTTTGCAACACTCCAGACGAGAAGGCCATACACCACATCTGACAGGAGAGCCAAAAGAGCACAGCACACACACACATCCACCACCACCATCACTACCACCATCACACCAGCACCAACAATCCCCCAGCACACAACACACTTCCCACACCAACACCACAACCGCCACCCACACACCTGCACCCACAAACACTTCAACCACCAAACACCATGACATCACAGAAAATGCCCAAATTCACAGAGAGTGAGTTGACAGTCATGGTCAATGAGAGAGTGAGAGTAGAGCCACAACTGTTTGGTAGCCTGGTCCAACAGACACCATTAGACACGAGGACACAAATGTGGGAAAGGATAGTCCAAAGGGTCAATGCTGTAGGGACCACCCCAAGATCCAAGAAGGAGATCATGAAGCGTTGGCATGATCTCAAGAGGGTGGTCAAAGAGAAGAGGAGCAAAAACTGGCAGCTCGCTAACTGTGGCCCTCCCATCCTACCGAAAACATTCACACCATGGGAGGAGAAGGTGCTTGCCATACTGCATCCTGAGAGTCTCACAGGAGTAACCGGGGGGACGGAGGCTGGTAAGTACAAACAAATGGCAACCAACACACTGAGAAGTACTTACTTGCACAACCCAAACCCCATTACACTGTCCACCCTCATCCAAAAGGTAGCTAGCCATCTTGCTTAGAAGGCCTGTATGGGGGAGGGAGGTCTGTACAACAACTCACACCATACCCCCTCTACCACAGCCTACCAAGATGTATCCCCCCCAACACCACCCGGAAGCATGTGTCAGCCATTGCACTGTTGACCCTCACCTAACAGGTAGGTGTTGGACTTGGCCCTTCTGGCAGGTTCACCCCTAAACTTTCTGCTTTTAATGGTGACCTGGTTATAGTGATGTCTTGGTTTCTACGCACTTTCACTGTGTCCCAGTGGAAAGTGCGTGCGCACTCTGAGTGCGTGGAGTAAGGTTGGCCTGCCCTCCCATAGGAATGCATGGGGAATGTATGTGCCCATGGTAGTTCCTGATGTGTGGGGAGTGCAGAGTCGAGTTTGGTATGTGCGAACTCATGAGATTGAATGCTGCGAGATGATGTATGCGGCGTGTATGTGTCTAGTGTGGAAGTGCCACTTCTAGACAATGTTGTGTGTGTGCTGTGAAGGTGCTGGCGTGTGATTGGCTGGAGCTGGCTGGGATGCCAGACTCCATGGCCCTTATTTATGAACAGCTTGCGCCGAAGATGCGTCAAAAATAATGACGCATCTTCGGCGCACCGCATGCGCCATATTAATGAAGTGACGCATCTCCAGCGATGCGTCACTTTTACCTCACTGCGCCACAACCCCCACTGCGTCAGAATGCCCTGCGACGCGCAAAAAATAATGTATGCAATGTGGGCGTAACCGCGGAAAAGCTTGCGCAAAAGTGACGCATCCGCATTTACTAACTTTCCCGCTTATGACGCATCCGCGACGGAAATGGCGCAGCGTTGCGGGTGCGTCGGAATTGGTGCGCCTACAAAACGGACGCGCAGGAAATGACGCATCGGCACATAGCGAGAGGAGAGGAGAGAGGAGAGGAGGCCATTGAACTTTGCTGCAACCATACCCACACCATGGAGGTCGTTATGCTGAGAGTAGCTGCCAGACGGAGACAACTAGCTGCAGGAATACCACCACAACCCCCTGCACCACAAAATCCACCCCCAAGGCAACGCCGCAGAAAGGAGCGGTTATTCCGTCCAAGGAGCGTCCTGAGAGGCATCAGGGATGAGGAGGTCATTACTCTATTCCGCCTGAAGAAGGAGACCATTGAGCATCTACTGGGACTCATTGGACCAAGGCTAGAGGTAGGAAGCAACAGGCCTACAAACATACCGCCACAGGCAAAGCTCCTGGCTGTGTTGCACATGCTGGCGTCGGGCTCCTTTCAGACAACAGTCGCCAAACTGGCAGGAATATCCCAGCCAGCTTTTTCATCATTCCTACCAACTGTCCTGGATGCCATCATCCATCTCACACCCCGCTACCTCCATTTTCCCAACAATGCACAAGAGCAGATGGAGATAAAGCAAGGATTTTATGCCATAGCAGGCTTACCCCATGTGCTGGGTGCCATGGACTGTACGCATGTGCAATTTGTTCCCCCAGCAGCAACTGCACATTTGTACATCAATCGGAAACACACCTATTCAATTAATGTACAGGCCATCGTGGATCACCGTGGACTATTTACGAATGTGCTGGCAAAATACCCTGGCAGTGTCCATGATGCGTTCATCTTCAGGAACTGCATCATAAATGATCGTTTCAAGAATGGCCAGTATGGAAATGGACTACTTGTAGGTAAGCAAAAGACTATGATACAATGCACCATCCATGCTACCATGCTGCTAATATTGCTGTAATGATGCATAAATGAGGTTCAGGATGTAAAAATGTTGTACTAGCACACAGGTACCCATAGTACGGCCGGTGGGCCGTCAGCAGCCCAGCAAGCCTTTCACTGCGGTCCGGCAAGCCTTCCTGTGCGGCCCGCGGACCTTGCAGACGTGTACCTCTGTTAAATTTAAATTCATTCAAAAGTGTCTGCAAACACCACCGGTTGTTGATTTATGGGGGCCGGGTGATTTCAGGCATAGGGTGGAGATGCAGGGGCGCTAAGAAGAGATCAAAATCAACAAGGCCTCATTAACAATTAAATGGTCTTGCAAAGAGCCCTGAAATACTCCGCTGACTGGCGCCAAGGGAGCGTTGGCCTTACTGCTGGGGGTGCCATGATGTGACAAGTGGTGGGACACAGACCCTACAAAGCAGCAAATTCTGAAAGAAAACTAGCTGGCTTGTACATTACAGGGGGGGAGGCTGTCTCTGGGCTGGTGACGGGGACGTGTACACACAGTATGTGTGCACTACCCGAGAGACAGAAGGGGCAGAGACAGACAGGGGCAGAGGCAGACAGGGGCAGGGGCAGACAGGGGCAGGGGCAGACAGGGGCAGACAGGGGCAGAGTGTCAGAGACAGATAGAGGCAGAGGCAGATAGAGGGAGGGGCAGATAGGGGCAGAGTGTCAGAGACAGATAGTGTGAGAGACAGATAAGGGCAGGGCTAGAGAAAGGCAGAGACAGGGACAGACTGACAGAGGCAGAGACAGATAGGGGCAGAGACAGATAGGGGCAGAGACACATGGGGGCAGATACATGGGTGCAGAGACATATTGGGGCAGAGACAGAAGGGGGCAGAGACAGAAGGGGGCAGAGACAGATGGGGGCAGAGACAGATGGGGGAAGAAACAGACATACATAGACAGATAGCGGCAGAGACAGACAGAGATAGACACAAGGACAGAGAGACAGAGGGAGGGGGAGGAGGGCCAGACAGAGACAGGCCCAGACACAGACAGGGACAGACAGAGAGAAGGAGACAGAGAGGATGAGACAGAGAGAGACATAGAGGGAGGGAGACAGAAAGGGAAGGAGACAGAGAGAGACAGAGAGGGAGAGTGACAGAGAGGGAGGCAGACAGAGGGAGAGACACAGAGGTCGAGAGAGGGAGGGAGAGAGACAGACAGTGAGACAGATTGAGAGAGAGGAGGGAGGGAGACAGACAGACAGACAGAGTGGGAGAGAGTGAGTGTGACAGATGTGTATGCCAGGTCTGGTCACTCAGTAGACAAAGGCGTCTGTCGCTGCGGCCTGTGTCCAACCTCATGGTCAGTTTGTATTTGTGGCTCTAGCCCCGGCCACTCCCCCACTGACCCCGGCCCCACCACTGCGGCCCTCGGCCACAAGCCACACTGTAAATTTGGCCCCGATATAAAGTTTGTGAGTACCCATGTAATAGCATATACATAGACATTAATAGAAGGGCCATAATTAATGACGGTCATGCACTGCTGGTGCCTCAAAACCAAAATGGCAAAAGGTCACGCACCAGTGGTGCAAGTCCCTCATAAATGAGGCCCACGGTCATGTAGAGGCAAATAGGGAGTCAATGCATGTCCTTCCAAATTTGAGAAAATACAAAAGGATGTGGGTGGTGCACAGCGGTAGTAAAAGAAGTATGTAGAATCTTGTTCAGCTGAGGGTGCTCCCAAGGGTGGTGCTTCCGTCAAAGCAACAAAAGTGCAAGACAGGCAGTGTACACAAACCACTGCAAATACATTCCCTTGGCGAGGCACTCCGTACATGATCATGAAAAAGAATCAAAGAAGTTGTAATACAAGTTCTGTTTTAATTCACAAGTATTCAAGTGAGTGGGTTATCGATGATATCAACAGCATATCAATCCATAGCAAAAATACTTTTCTACAAGCCCCTTTGTCAAGGAGCGTTCATAGCAACGCGTAGCAAGGACTGCTACTTGGCTGTTCCAAGACCAGCATAACAGAACACCGGTCTCAGAACAGCCGCGTAACGGTCCTTGCAATGCGTGGATATGAACGCTCCATGACAAAGGGCCTCCTGGCCAAAATGCATAGGAGGACTACATACTCATCTACTTCAATAAATAAATATATGTTATGGAATGATATGCAGTTAAAATCAGTGGTTTGCCTACACTACCTGTCAATTCCAAATACGTGTCCATTGCACAGCAGAACTATGTTGCAAAGGTGTCTTGCATGTGAGTCCCTGGGTGTGTTATCTGCAACATCCATGCCCAATGGACACTGACAAATGAAATATTACCCACAACATATGGCCTCTACTTTACCCCAACCATATCAAACTTTTCATTGTACCTTCTCATTTATTCTATTACAGCTGACCAGGGGTATGGCATTCAGCCGTGGGTGATGACACCGTATGGAAATCCGCAGACACCACAGGAAGTTGCATACAATCAAGCACATAGCCGGACCAGGAACATTGTGGAAAGAACATTTGGCCTGCTCAAGGCCAGGTTTCGGCGCCTGGACAAGTCTGGTGGACGCATGCTCTATTCACCAGAGACAGTGTGCAAAATTATTTTGGCCTGTGCAATACTGCACAATATTTGTGTACTCACACGTGTTCCCTGGGACGATGATCCAGATTTGAATGCAGAAATGCCACAGGATGACCAGGAGGATGGCCATGCTCCTGTAAATACAAGCACAGCAGCAGGCATCCGGAGACGTGCTCAGATAGTGCGCAATTTTTTCTAAGAATGTCACTAATAACATCCGCATCATGCATCTACATTTGTGTTTGCACAAATAAAAATACTTCACACAACCTTATGTACCTTGTGCATGATTAATTGACAATAATTCACACTGCAATTTGCATGACAATCTCATATGTGGAGTTCATACATTACACTAACTCTCATGTCTGGAGGCTGACATCAGACATACATCAGCCCACACATCCATTTACATTGTACTGGCTTGCAATTTCACCTGCAATGCGGACACTCACCAGTGTCTGGCTCACACAGGTACCCTGGCACCATAGTGCATGTGTCTCGGTGTGCAGGGTATGAATGCACATGTGTATGAAGGTGACCCTTCCTGTACAAAAGTATTCCTCCATGCAACACAGCAAACATACTGCAGGTATGCAGGCCGCCCATTGCGCGTCAGCACACATCAAAAGCACATGAATCTCCCATATGTCATAGACACACCACCTTCACACCCTATTTGCTTGCTGTAGGGAAGTGCCGCAGGAATGCATGCAGTAATATTATACGCTAATACCTCATAAATTAGGTTGTACATTCACAATTGTCAAAAAGCAACATTTAGCATCCATATGTTGTGGTGCAGACATTTAATAAAGCACTGGTGAAGAGGAGTCCACATAATGAAATCACACAGCAGGAAAAATAACAACAAAGAACTTGTATGTTGTAAAGTCATGATGAAAGTAAATAATTAATATGTTAAAAATTTCTATCATCAACATGTTACACAGTGGGTGTGCGTCACAATCTGACCATCCATCAAAAAGTAGCCTTCAGTGCTCACACCAGTTTGCACAAATAAACAAATGTGGTAGGCACATAAATGAAGTTAGTGTATCATACTTCAGAACCTCATTCATGATTCAACACACAAAAGTGACGTTGGGTCTGCCTACCTCAGTATCTGACCCATGCATTCCTGACTCCATGCACATAAGTGACGATAGGTCTGACAACGTCAGAATCTGAGACATGCATTCCTGACTCAAAGCAGAAAAGCAACGTTATGTGATGTAACCTTCTCATAGGTGAAATTCATAGAGTGCACAGAGACCATAGGCTTGCTGCCGCCATAAGACAGAGTGAGTGAGGAAGGAAGCGTGAGTGGCCGAGAGTTAGCACATGGAAGGGAAAATGTGTGTTGGAAGCGATTACCACAAGTCCAGAAGGGAAGGGGAGGATTTGAAGGAGAGAGAAAGGAGATCCCAAAGCCCAGGAGGCAGATGACAAAATGTGCAACCACCAAAATTCTGGGTTTTGGTATTGGGCGTGACTACCAGATGACGGTGAGCTGATATGAGTGTTTGTGTTGTGCGGTGAGGGCAGATAAGATAATTGAGAAACGTGGAGCGGGACCACTGGAGGGCTTAGAATGTGAGACACGTCACCTTAAAAGATGCCCTCTGATCTATTGTGAGCCAGTGAAGACTGTGGAGTAGAGGTTTGGCTGATTGCCATCTGGGTGTAATGTGAATTAGACGGCCTGCTTGAATCTGGACAACTTGGAGGCGGTGTGGCAGGGATCGTGGGAGACCGTACATGATGGACTCACAGAAGTCCAGGCGTGAAAGCACGAGTGAGAACACCACTTGGGTAAGTGCGGTGGGAGGGAGTAAGTGACTGACTGTAACGATCTGCCGGACCTGGTACATAGAGGAAGAAAGTAGAGCACCCACTTGTGGCCTGAGGGAGAGTTCAGCCTCAATGATGACTCCCAGACCCTTGACTGATTTTACCAGGGCTGGGGGGGAACCTAGCTCTGAGGTCAGAACTGAGGGCCACAGTGGCCATGACTGAGTCCACGGAGGAGGAGCTCTGTCTTAACGGGGTCAAGCTGCAATAGGTACTGGTACATCCATAATTGGATGTGGATCATGACAGCGTGGAACGTCTTGATGGCAGGAGGTGAATTGAGCGGGAGGATGATCTGTAAGTCGTCAGCGTAGTAATACACAATAAGGTCCCATTTCTGTACAGAATGGATCAGCGCCCAAAGGTATAGATTGAACTGGAGTGTTGAATGGGAGGAGCCCTGTGGGACTCCACAGGACGTGGGGGTATTTGTTACACTATAGGGTCCCAGGCGGACCATTTCAGTCCTTCCAGTTAGGAAGGACTCGACACACTCAAGAGTGGGTCCCTGAATGCCTGCATGTCTTCCAAGGTGGAGAAGGATGTAATGGTCCACCGTGTTGAATGCGGACGACAGGTCCAGGAGTAAGAGGGCTTGGGGGGACCCTGCGTCTGCGTTGCCCCTGAGTGTGTACAAGAGTGGCAAGATAACTGCTTCTGTTGAGTGGGCAGGTCTGAAGCCGCATTGATTGGGCTCCATGTGACAGGAGGATTCGATGTAGTGTGATAGACATCCGGTAACATGATCCTACATTAATGTTGAGAAAGGAGGGAGATGGGAGACGTTAGGTCTGCATAAGTCTGAAACTGACCCATGCTTTGCTGACTCTAGGCACAAAAGTGACATAACACAAGGCCCAAAAGTGACTATGGTCAACATATGTCTTAGTCTGACTCAGCTGAATATTGAAACACACATTTTCTGCAGGCTAACATGGTTTGTCCCTGTTGAGACACTTCCATGCTAAGCGTAAACATGCATCTTTTGCACAACATCAAAAAAACAGCAGCTAATATATGCAACAACATTGACAGATTAAAAAATTCAATGCCCCATTACTGAATATTGTGACACATGACAATAATGTTGCATCTAGTCAAAGTGGTCACACCTTGAGGAGAAAATATATCATCACTCAGCCATGCTTCAAATTTACAATGCCACGTAATAATGATTTGGTCTCATGACAATAATGCGGCTTTGACGATAACAGGTCGCACCGTAATGGAAAATATGTCATCAGTGTACCCGGCGTCTAATCAGCGATGCGACATAAATAGGTTTCAGTCGCATGCCAATAGTGACGCTTCTACTGCAACTGGTCGCACCTTCATGGAAATATATGGCATCAGTCACCCATGCTTCAAATACCGATGCGACACAATAATGATTTGGTCGCATCACAATAATGACGCTCCCAAGATAACTGATGCCATATATTTCCATGAAGGTGCGACCTGTTATCTTGGGAGCGTCATTATTGTGATGCGACCAAATCATTATTGTGTTGCATCGGTATTTGAAGCATGGGTGAATGATGCCATATATTTCCCTTACGGTGCGACCTGTTATCGTGGGAGCGTCATTATTGTGATGCGACCAAATCATTATTGTGTCGCATCGGTATTTGAAGCATGGGTGACTGATGCCATATATTTCCATGAAGGTGCGACCAGTTGCAGTAGAAGCGTCACTATTGGCATGCGACTGAAACCTATTTATGTCGCATCGCTGATTAGACGCCGGGTACACTGATGACATATTTTCCATTACGGTGCGACCTGTTATCGTGGGAGCGTCATTATTGCGATGCGACCAAATCATTATTGTGTCGCATCGTTATTTGAAGCATGGGTGACTGATGCCATATATTTCCATGAAGGTGCGACCTGTCACCCATGCTTCAAATAACGATGCGACACAATAATGATTTGGTCTCATGACAATAATGCGGCTTTGACGATAACTGGTCGCACCTTCATGGAAATATATGGCATCAGTCACCCATGCTTCAAATAACGATGCGACACAATAATGATTTGGTCGCATCGCAATAATGACGCTCCCACGATAACAGGTCGCACCGTAATGGAAAATATGTCATCAGTGTACCCGGCGTCTAATCAGCGATGCGACATAAATAGGTTTCAGTCGCATGCCAATAGTGACGCTTCTACTGCAACTGGTCGCACCTTCATGGAAATATATGGCATCAGTCACCCATGCTTCAAATACCGATGCGACACAATAATGATTTGGTCGCATCACAATAATGACGCTCCCACGATAACAGGTCGCACCGTAAGGGAAATATATGGCATCAGTCACCCATGCTTCAAATACCGATGCGACACAATAATGATTTGGTCGCATCACAATAATGACGCTCCCAAGATAACAGGTCGCACCTTCATGGAAATATATGGCATCAGTCACCCATGCTTCAAATAACGATGCGACACAATAATGATTTGGTCGCATCACAATAATGACGCTCCCACGATAACAGGTCGCACCGTAATGGAAAATGTATTATCAGTGTACCATGCTTAAAATAACGATGCGACAGAAATCGGTAATGTTCGCATGTCAAAAAATGTCGCATTTGCGGAAACGAGTCGCATCGCAACAGGAAATGATGTACCTAGCCTCCCAGCCTGCCCTGCTCACAAACAGGAAGTTATATGATACTTTCACTTTCTATTTCACTCCTTTGTAGTCTCTGAGAGGTGTAGGAGTGTGTTTGGAAAGTGCTTGAGAGTTTTGTCCTGTCCTGCAGTTGTTTTACAGTGTGTGTCTTGGTAAGTGTGTCCAAATAGTGGCTGTAGTGTTGTGTATTGTCTAATGTTATGTTATGTTATGTTATTTTTATACTTCTATAGCGCACGGCCACTCCACGGAGTATCCCGGCGCTTTATCGAAGGAAACCCAACCGAAGAAGGGAGAACATAACACTGAGAGGACGTGCAGACACAGGAAGCAGCATCAAATTAAGGGAAAAGCCATGTCTTAAGGGCCTTTCGGAAGGACAGAAGGCTAGAGGTCTGTCTCAGAGAGATTGGGAGGTCATTCCAAGCATGAGGAGCTAAGTAGCGAAAAGACCGTCCTCCTGCTCTAGCACGCTTGATAATGGGAATACTCATTTTTGATAGGGACGAAGATCTGAGAGATCTGGGGGGGTTATACCAGGACAATCGTTTGGAAATATATTTGGGGCCTATGCCATGTAAGGCCTTGAAAGTCGTGGTCAAAGTTTTAAACAGAATCCTTTTAGCAATTGGAAGCCAGTGTAGTGTTGAGAGAAGATCAGTGGCTCTGGCTTTTCTTGGAAGACCAAAGATGGCTCGGGCTGCAGAATTCTGGGCGATTTGCAGACGCCTGACCAGATATTTGGGAAGTCCCAGAAACAAAACATTAGCATAATCCAGCCTAGAGCCAATCAGAGCCTGGACAATGATTTTTCTGTGCTGGATAGAAACTAGAGGGAGGAATTTACGAAGCATCAGAAGGATACCGAAACATTTCCCAGTAAGAGATGAAATATGCGGTCCGAAAGATAGCTCGTTGTCAATCATAACTCCCAAATTTTTGGCTTTCAAAGACGAACTAGTGGGAGGAAACATATCTTGCGGCCACCAGGGTTTCCAATCAGGCTCAGAGGTACAGCCAAAGAAGAGCAACTCCGACTTGTCGGAGTTGCACTTCAGCCCATGACGTCCAAACCACTCAAAAACAGCGCTCAAACAGTCCTTGACTTGGGCACCGTCAAACAAGCCATCTTTGTTGCTTACAAAGAGGAGCTGGGTGTCATCAGCATAGGTGACAATCCGGGCGCCGAAAGACTCCGCCGTCAACGCCAGGGGGGCCATAAAGATGTTAAAAAGGAGGGGGCTCAGGATGGAACCTTGAGGAACCCCCACTTCAAGCGGTGACATTTCGGCGGAGTAAGGAGGCGCCCAGATTGTCTGCCGGCGGTCGGCTAAGAAGGATTTAAGCCAATTCCACACCGTTCCCTGCAGACCAAAGTCCCAGAGTCTGGAAAGAAGAAGTGCGTGGGGAACGGTGTCGAAAGCCGCCGACAGGTCTAGCATAATCAGTACCACTTTTTTTCCAACATCCAACTCCTCCCTGATGGCATCTGTGACTTCAAGGAGCGCGGTCTCCGTGCTGAAATTTGCACGGAAGCCAGATTGAGTGCTATGCAACAGACCCTTTTCCTCGATGAAATTAGAAATAGATCTGTGAACAAACCTCTCAGTCACTTTCGCCAGAGCAGGGAGTAGGGAGATGGGTCTATAATTCGCATGGACTGAAGGGTCGAGCGCTGGTTTTTTAATGAGTGGCAGGATCATGGCGCTCTTCCAAGCTTTGGGAACTACCCCGGAAGAGAGCGACAGATTCAAGATGGGATTTACCAGGTCATTTAGAACAGGTGCCATATTTGCTAGACACTTGGCAGGGCAAGGATCCTGTGGAGATCCGGATTTAAGACTTGTCAAGATATCAAGAGAACTCTCGTGATCTAATGGGGGAAAATCACACAGGAAGGGACCATGGTCTGGCAAGGGACACCCCAGACTCATCGTATGCTGCTGAAAAGTGGCCTGGAGAGATTCTTGAATAGTGGTAATTTTCTGTACAAAATAGACAGCCAATTCCTTCAGCCAAGCTTCAGAGTGAGCATGGGTCGGAATATAAGCAGAAGGAGAAGTGAAATCTTTTACCACCCTGAAAATTTCCTTGCAAGAATGCTCCGCTTCATTAATTCTAGATTCCAGATAGGATTTATTACCTTCCCAAATGGATTTATGGTAGGCTCGAGTTAGCGTCTTGAAATTTAGCCTCTCAGTATGATCATAAGATCGCCTCCATGCTCTTTCTGCTTTTTTAAGATCTTGTCGTGCTTTTTTTAAATGAGGGGTAAACCAAGGGGCAGATGTTCTCTTATCGGCAGAATTTTGTTTCTTGGCCGGAACCAAGCTCTCTAGACGATCTGTGAGCCAGTTATGAAAGAGAGCAGTGTAATCCTCTACATTGTCAGAGGTGGGACAAGGGAAGTTAGTTAAAGCATTTGATAGCATCTCTCTAGTCAGAAGATGGAAAGATTTAGAGAGATGCTTTAACGACCCAACAGGTTTGGACCGTGATGAAGCCATGACAGGGATGGAAAAAGTGATGAGAAAATGATCTGACCACAAAACTGCCATGGGAGGGTCAACACAGATGGGAAGAGTAGAGAAGATCTGGTCCAACGTGTGGCCTTTATTATGAGACGGTCCGGCCACATAAGGAGATAGGCCAAGCACGGAAGTAATATCTAACAGTTTTTGAGTGTCCGGATCTGAGCTGTTGTCCATATGAATATTTAAGTCACCCAATAGAAAGCAATGATTGGACCTAAGGCATGGGGTCGATAGGGCTGCCTGCAGTTCTTCTAAAAACGGCCCCACCGAGCCTGGTGGTCTGTAAACAAGGATACCAGTACAAGCCTGGGAAGATGAGAGCTGAAGAGTGAAGCCAAGGGCTTCACTGCCCTGTATATTATCTACAGGGAACGTGTATTATCTACAGGGAACTGTGTCTTGTGTGTCAAGGGGTGTCTGTCTGTTTAGGGGTTTTTAAAACTTTTTTCATAGGGGGATTACTGTTCTGTTTAGGGGTTGTTACATAGTTAGGAATAGGGGGAGTAGTGTACTGTTAAGTGGAGAAATTGTGTACTTTTTGTAGTTCTGTGTCAGCAAAATTTTATTTGTGGCATTTACACAGCGTGGCTTGTGCTTTGTCACAATGCCACCCAGGTCTAGGAACCTCAGTGAGAAGGAGTATGGGGGGCTACTGTGGCTGATACTCCACTACCTCCCAAATATGATTGGGAGTGGAGGCAGGGTAGTGCAGGGTTACCCAACCCAAGAAAGGAAGCTCAGGTGGGAGAGGGTCCGGTACCAGATGTTGCGAATGTTTGGAGTGGACCGGACTCTCAGACAGTACAAACACCGGTGGGCAGACCTCATTAACCGTGAGCAGGATCTCCTGGACCACCTTGGCATTGAGGTTGATGGAACAATTGGTAAGTCAATATATATTTATTTTATGTATTCACAACGGTATCCTAAGGTAAAGCAAACCAAATGTCAAACCACAGGGGCCTCACTGATGATCCCCTTGTGCCCCTGTAAAGTCAGACATAGGGCCATATCTATCAACAAACCCTTTCTAAACAAATAAATGTAGGTTCTAATGTAATTGCTTTTTTTTCTTTGCAAAATGGTATGTATAAAGAAAAATCAATACTTTGTAGGAATACGATAATCTCCCATAGTTGCTACTTTGCATTTTCTAATATGTAAGTAAGGGATCAATCAAAATTCATTCCCATGGCCCAGGAGGGACATAGGAATCACTTTTCAATAAATACTGTAATAGCAAATCAGCCATTGTGATTTCTCCAAAGGGTGCAGGTGTTTCTCAAAAAAACCCTGCTGGACCCATCATAATGATGTGTGTGCATATGGTGCACATACATGCACTATGGCCATGTGTGTGCATCACCTGGCACCTTCAAAAATGTGCAATGGAGCATATTTACCTAAAATAGCTACTTACCATCAAATACAGGTTGTTGTCAATTAGCGACATCTGAAACATGATTTGATACACAAAAATAACACATACATAGGCCATCATTAACGCGGCCCCTTGCGCCATCGAAAAATCACTTTTCATGATGTTCTGTGGCGCAGAAGCCTGCGTGGTATATATCAGGCAGCAGTACGCCAGTCTTGGTGGCGTACTGCTGCCTGATAAATATCAGTCCCTGTAACGCAGTGTTCTGCGTTAAAGGGGCGTGCAATGGGTGTTGCTGGGGGCGTTCCCAGCAACAACCATGCCCTTTTGACACTGCCCCACATGTACCAGAAATCGTACCTCTGAAGCAGTGCCAAAAGCTTGCGCCTCCCCAGGGGAGGCGTAAGGGAGGCGCAACAGGGAGAAATGTCATTATTTCTCCTCGTATTTCCTTTTTCCATGTGTGCTGCATTCTGCAGCACACATAGAAAGAGGAAAAGGCTCTTGTGCTTATTTTTGTACTGAAAGGTTTACCTTCCTGTACAAAAATGATCTTCCCCGCAACGCAGCCACCCTTGCACCATTGTGCAAGGGTGCCTGTGCTGGCGCAGGCAGCACATTGTGCACCAGCGCAGGGGAAAAGGACAGGAATGCGCCGTATCTAATAGATATGGCGCATTTCTGCCCTTTTCTTTTGCCATAGGGAAGCGCAGCTGGAAGGCCTGCTACGCTTCCCTACGGCAAAAAGTCATAAATGAGGCCCATAGCACTTAACTAATAGCAAATTTGCAAGTACCAACATGCTATGGCAAATTGTTGTTCACAAAAATGTTCAAATTCCGTAAATGCAAAATGTGTCATACATCCTAAGCCATGGACGTAGTCAGTTTGAAATGCTCCAACGGCAAAATCCTGCAATTGTCAGACTTAGCAATTCACAAAAGGCATGATACACATGGCCTCTACTGACGTAGTGGTAACGCACAAGCAAGATTGATCTTCACCATGCTGGACTATGCCGCTCATTGAGGCATAATGATGCATGATAAAGGTCAGCACTTTCAATGCATTGTTATGTGTCAAACGGGCGTGCAATGTGTGTTCTTTGCCATCTTCACACCAACATCCATGGACCTTAGTCAATGCACCAGGGCCCTCTGTAATGAAGGCCTTCTGGCGCCGCAGCAACACTCATTAACATGTGTCAAAGTAACGCTCTGGCGGCGCAAGACCTATGAAGATAAGGCCAGAGATGTACGAGTGTGAGGCAGCGCAAAAAGCACATGCCTGCCCTGGGGAGGTGTAAGTGAGGCGCCACAGGGAGTGAAGTATAAATGTATCCATGTATGTCATATTTCCCTGTGTGCAGCTGCATTGTGCAGCACACAACAACACATGTGTATGCAGTTTGACCATTGATGTACAGGAAGGTATCCCATACGGTTTAAATACATTCTTCAAAGCACAATCACATACATCTACATGACAATGACATATTTTCTCAATGGACCTAGTGTGCAGATTTTTAGCAAATGCCATCTCAATGTGACAACACAAACAAGGGATCACATGTGTGTAATACATGCAGTGCAAGAGTGTGCTTCACATGTGAAGCAGTTAGCCACAGACTGTTGTCTGATGTACGTTGACTCATGGGACGCACGTAAACCAATCTTGAGGATACAACTGACTCTCATGTAATGTCTGTACTGTGTGGAAATATGCTGCATACGCTGACATTCTGGTATATTGTCTTTCACTTGTAGGTGGGCCACCACCATACACAAGGGAAGAGGTGGAGTCCTTCAAGGATCCTAAGGCCACTGGTGAGTGTGAAATCATTACTATCTTTGTCTGTATGCTTACAATGTCTCCTCATGCATGACATGTATGCAGACAGTCGAAATGCATCATTCTTGCATGCATCCTGTTTACACATCACATGTGCATGGAAGTGTCAATGACTCAATGGCACCATGTGGAAATGCATGAACACAAATATTAGGGTCACATGTATGAGGTGTTACAGTGTGCATGGTACACAGTAACACTAATTGTGCTGCTGTAAGTATACATCACACAAAAATAGACCACATTCAAAAAATACATCTAGCCCTCCATAGAGCACCATACTCAGGTGTGAGGGTCTCAAGTCACTGAAGGGAGGGGGTGTGCTGCTACTCATGAAATAGTTAGGTCTTCAGTTATTAAATGAAGGTAAGATGGTCCTGGTCTGTCGTAGTTGTGCCCCAAGGGTGTTTCATGTCTTTGTGGCCAGGTAGGAGGGTGATCTACCTCCAGTGGTGGAGCAGTCAATCCTTGGTATGGTGGCTAGTGGGAGGCTGGTGGAGCAGAGGTGGCCGGTAGGATCAGAGAACAAGAGCCCCTTGAGGAGTCATTCTGGGCCCATGTCATGTGTGTGTGCGTGTGTGTGTGTGTGAGGAGCCTCAACGTGATCCTTGTGTTGACGGTGATCCAGTGTTGGTCATTTTGGCCTGTAGAAATGCTGCAGTGATGAAGGATGTCGTAGAAGAGTTGTGCCGATGCTTTCACTATGGGTAGTAGTTCTAAGTGAAGTCTGGCATTGATTCCTGTGTATGGGGCATTCCCCTTGTACAGTTGGGTGTCGATGATGGCCTGGCTGACCGTCTCACACGTTCCCATGGTGATCCACCTGAATATCTATTGGACCATGCGCAGGGTGAAAATTCAGAAGGATGACATGATGTCCACTTGTTTGTTAGTTGTGAGTGAGTAGACCTGGAAAAATCCCAAGTGGGGTGTATGGTCCGTGGGTGTTGTTGCAGTGACCATTGTTGTTGACCAATAGGCGGCGTCCCTGGCGCTAGTTGATTAGCCAAGGCTGAGAACCTCTGTATTGTGTGTCTACAGTATCTGCTGACTGACCTTCTTCCATTCTGCAGTGGCTATCTTTCCTTCATGTTGGTTGTGTTTGGTTGTGGCTGGGTCTTGGGTGAGGCACAGTACCAGATGGGTGTCATTGGCATTGGATATTATGTTGTGGTGGTGTGTGTATGCAATGGTGGCAAGTGTGCTCATGGAGATGTCGAAGACTGTTGTGCTGAGCAAGGACCCTTGGGGTACGTGACAGTCAGTGTATTCATACCATGGCTACATGAGACATGCTCATTGTAGTAGTACATAGATATTCCTCCTACAAGTTCAACTTGCTTGTGCCCCACGTGTGTCAGTACTTGCCATTGTAATAGGGATGGAACAGTGCTGCAAGTCCATCATTAATTAGCACAACAGTCATGCACTTACCTATGCTACTGAAAGGGTCACCGGCACAATTCCCTATTGACATCAGTAGTTGATATGGTATGATGTACATGTGCTTAAATGTGCATTGCATCAATGATCATGCATAGTCAATCCACATACCAGCCCTTGATGCTGTCTATATGTTGTCCCCTGTCAAGAAGCGTCTACCATGGAAGTGTTGTGCAGTGTGTGTTGCCTTGTGTGAAAACACACCACATATTTACTACCAAGCAGCACCCCATGTACAAGAGTCACATGATAGGAGTCAGTCCCCAAATCTATTGCAGTGCACACCTGTGTTTCTCCTTCCAATACAATGCTAATGTGCCCATGTTTTGTTTACATGGTGCTTTTCACATGTGTGTTGCCTTGTGCAGCATACAGTGCTGATGGTCCCTATACCTTGCTTTGTATCTGCGTATGAAGTGTCAAATTACAATGCCGAGAGATAACTTGCCTGCACACAGATGCTCTTGCATCATGTTGAGAAGGAGCTTGCATATGTGAATGGGGGGCATTGGGTTCATGCCCAGGACAAATGTATTTGAATGTACCATCTCATATGTATTGATGCCTTACATGTCATCTACAGTGATTATCATCTTAGGTATTACGCAACATCACTTAGCATCCCTGTGTATGACAATCGATGATGATGACCCCATGCTTTGAAATAGATGCCCTGTTAACGATAGGCCCTTGCCAAAATGTTCTGAAGATCGCATAATGTGCATGTGTACAGGTGTCAATGTGTAAGTGCAGACTGATGTGGATGTCATTGCTCCATTACAGACAACATGTCACAAGATGAGGAGAGGCAGTATCGCATCCGTCTGGAAAGATACAGACACATACGCAATGTTGGTCGTGCATTCCGACAGATGGGACGCCGACATGATGCTTTACGTGCTGAAGGGGCCTGGAGATCACCAACTCCCACTTCCCCATGCAAAATGCGGAGCAGGAATCTAAAGGGGAAAAGGTCACACATTGAGTCTGGACCAGCAACTGGCTCACATGCAGATGTAGACCCCCAAATGGATAGTCAATCTGCAGGATCAGCAGGTTGTTCCACATCTGGACATGCCTCTAATCTGAGCCCAGTGACAAGCACTCATCCTAAATCAGGAACCAACATTGCACAGGCCCTTGGGACAATGACAGGTGGAGCTGCAGTAGCCCCACCTAAACAGGCTTGTGCGCAGGCTGATATTGACGGTGTGCTCCTGATGGCCAAGATAGACAAAATAGAGGCCAAGATGGACACTTTTGAAAAGGGCCAAAAGGAGTTGACTTTGCAGGTTGCGGGCATGCAGCTGCAGCTGGCCACCCTGTTGTCCATGGTTGCTGACTTGAAGGCCACCATTGCTGCAATGGACGAGCAGGAATAACGACATTGCAGAACTGTGGTTGTTGATGACATGGTGTACGACCTGTCAAGTTACGGACCTTGTTCTTGTTTAAATGTTAAAGTAGTCAGATATTTATTAGGATAGTTTTAGTACTTAGGAATAGTGTTAGGATAAGTGTTAAGTTATTAGGAGTGGGTGGGGGGTTGATGTATAGTGTATGTTAAATGTTTAGAAAAATTTAAAAAAATCAAAAAAAATATATACTTGTTTAGTTAGATAGGTTAATTAGTATGTGTTTAGATTAAGTGTATGTGTGCCTGATGTGTGATTGTTGAATAGGGGGTGGGGGGTCATCTGTGTGCTGTGTAGTATGTGTGAGGTAGGTATAGGATAAGTTAGACAAGATAAGTGTAGATGTTAGCGCCTTAGATTAGCTTAGTTTAGGATGTGATTTATAGTTTTGATAAGTGTAGTGTAGTTTAGCATAGATTTTATTTAGTGTGAACTTTTTTTGCAAATAAATCATATTTATCTTTCACAATGACTCTGACTTGTAGGCATATGAAGTTGTGAAATAAGTTCTGGGTGAGCGTTATCCTTGCTGGACAAGGAATGTCAACAATGATCTCATATCTGAGATTACCATTACGTGTTGGCTATTCTAAGCCAGTTGTTCTTACACTATCACTAATTCATACAGGCCAATACTCACCCTTGAGGGACTTTAGCTAATGCGTCTCAGGTGAGCCCATGTGAACAACAATCATGTGTAAAGATTGTGGGACGTCTTTCATTACGTTTCTCCATAGTGGAGCACAGCAGCCCTTCCAGTTGCGCTACCCTTTTGCAGGAGGGAGGGCAGGACCGTGCCATGTCTGCAAGATACAGCGCAGTCCTGTTGTTCTCACCATCACTGTTGTACAATGTCCTGTTCTTCGCTAACGCAGTCACCTTTGCACAATGGGGCAAGTGTGTCTGCCTTGCGGGAACCATCAGACTTGTACATGAACGGACACCTCTCAGTTAATCAATCATCACAACGGGCTCCTCCTCTTACAATATGTACTGCATTGTGTGATAAAGGTGAGACAAGTAGACTTCTTCATAATTCTCAACATTGAGCCTTCGTCAAGCCTGCCTTGGGTCAGTGTATTTCTGGACAAAGCTTACCATTTCATGTTCCTATTACATCTGGGCCAGTGTGAACAGCAAATGGATGTTGTTGGCAAGGCACCCAGCAACACCCATTGCACGTGCCTGTAACGCAGAACAAGGCGTGTAAGGGTCAGATTTGATGCATGCTGCATTATCGCATGACCATGTGCCTTGGTGATGGATGATGACTATTAGGCAGGGTTAGGCGTCACACAACGTCACAACAAGTGAGGGTCAGATGGCACAATGGCCGTCATTAATTGGGCCACCTGGTATTGAGACTGTAGCTCAATGTTTGCAGTGTTTCACAATGCTGAGGGCCAGTATGACCCACGTCTTTCCTGCAAGTGGAAAAGAAAGCTGGTTAACAAGCTGGCTATGTAGATGCAGGGAAATGTGACCATGGCTAGGTCTGTATTGCAGACGTATGTCTTGTGGGCCTAGAAGCAGATTCATTGGTAGAGGTTTGCTTGCCCAGGGTTGTGGCTGACTGTGTAGGCGTGTGTGAACTCCTTTAGTGTCAGTATATCTGTATGGGTGTGGATGCAGTAGTGCTCCTGTATGTGCTGGCGGTAGTGGTATAATCATGTGAGCCACTGGGAACGTCTACCTACGGTTGTCTGGACGTTAATCAATTTTGTCCGGAGGGTATTTTTGATACTGATATTGAGGCCATTAACATAGAACCGGATGATGAAGATGGATGTGTGGCAGGTCTAATCAATGCATCAGTTGACAATAATTTTGATGCTCTTGCACAGTTTGCAGAGGGTGAAGTACTATGGTGAGGATACTACTAGTATCCATACTGACAGGGTGAGGGATGTGTTCTGTACAATGTATAGTTTGTGTTAGACATATGAGTGGTGAACTGTTTATACATCAACAACAAAAGAGTGTTCCTGTTCTGTTTGAGGTGGAAAAAAGCACAGAGCACAAGGAACCAACAAAGCCCATTTAGTTTGTTAGGAAAGCCCTCACTCACCGACCTGGTCGGTGACTTGCTTCATCATCGGGCCCCACCGGGTGTGACCGAATGCCACCCCGGTGTGCTGCGACGCCAGAATTACTGCGGAGCTGGTCTTGTGAAGGTGGGAGGGCTATGTGAAAAATTAAGTGGATAGTGTGAAGTGGTGACTTAAAATTGCCTTGTATGTATCAAAAAATTAATTTTAATCAAAGATCATCAAGGACAAGGTTAAAAAATGTGTTGGTGAGTAGGGCCAACTAATTGAATGGTCTACTCCCACTAGCATTAAGTGACAATGTGAATGGTCAACATGAACATGTTTCAGCCAATGTGGTATAATTAACCTGGCATTCGTCAGGACCTAGAGTGTAAACCTCGGCGGTATGGGCACTCTAAGGCCCACCCAACCAGAGGACTTGAAAGTTAAAAGTCTGTGAAGTGCAAAAACAAAGGGGGTGGGCTTCACCACCCGAAGGTAGGACGCACACACCTCCAGCCTCTAAAATTTAGAGACAAAAAATAAAAGCACTTCACCAGGGATGAAAATCCACCCCATAGACCGCGGGAGGGAGGGGACGGCGCATTTGGCACATCGCCCACGGCGCCCGTCTCCTGCAGGTACGCCTATTCACCCTCGGGACCGGGACCTGTTTATCCAGCCCAGGGTACCCCCAGGTATAGTCCCATGTGGTAGTGGTTGTTGTGAGGGTGATGTCCTCTTTTGACAACAAATGGAGATTTGTCCAGCTGAGGCACATACTTGTTGGCACATCTTGCATCCATTGTGGTTGTGTCCTGTGATGTTGTGTACCTTGGTGAGGGAGAGGCAGAGCTGGGTGTATTAGGCGTAGGGTAATATGCAGAGTCCATGTCCACTGATGTTCTCAGCAAGTGGGGCCATGTACACATAGTAGACAAAGGTACTGATGGACAGTCACTGAGGGACTCAGCATCAGTACTCTGTGTGTTGTACAGTGAAATGTGTTATGCAGAATCATCTGCTCTGCAAGGGAGGAGACAATCCAGTGTGGTGTATTACCTTGCCGCATGCCATAGTGGAGTGTGGCAGCTAGTGTGTTGTGGAACATTGTTTCTGGAAATGAAGCAATGTATATTGTCTATGGATTGGCAGTGTGACCAACTTTGAGGATTGTGTGGATTTTGCTGTGGCGTCTAGGAGGGACCTCTTGATGCTGTTTGTCATGGAGCAGGAGAGAGGACCAAGACAAGGAAACACAAGGAACACGCACTCCCAAGGATGAACCTCCTACTCCACCTACGGGTCAGGTACAAAATTAATCCTACGTCTTTCTCCGTAGGTTCCACCCTTATGTACTCCACCCAGATCACAGGGTTTGTGGAACATGTAGTTTGTGATGACAACAATTGCTCGTGAAGGAAAATCCGACTCCTGACTGTAATGACTTGAAGTACAGTGGATTGTAGAAGAAAACGTAGTTTATTCAAAGTAACAACCACAGGGAGATCCAAGGACCAACTCTCACAGTAACTGTTTATCTGTGTACTGCCCCCTGGATTCCACACTCAGGAATCCTGTGAGCACAGAGACCATAGAACATTACATCATTACAAAGATATAACACTGACAATATGTGCTTCTAACGCATTGTTCTGCGGAGGACTGGGAAATCTTCTGATTCATCTTCATCAGATGGGTTTGTCACAGCTGATGGTGTGACCAGTGGGGCAGTCGACACAGTAGGCATAGCCACTTCATGGACTGCAGATGTCGATGGTGTTTGACCTGGAACATGTTCAATGCCCATCAGGTACCGCATAAATGCATTCAGCATTATTTGCTGGCTCTCAAGCACAGCTGTCACATCTCGTTGATAGTCAGCCAATTTAGTGAGGTATTCATCCTGTTTGGCTGTCATTTGCTTGAGGGTGTCCTGTATTTCCTTCAGAGTGCTGGCCACCTCAGAGCTGGCACTTGTGGTGGGCATTAGTCTGTGTCTCTGCTGCATGACTTCTGAAATTTCTGTCATGGCGTCAAACAAAGTGCGTGGTGGTGCTTCAGTGGTGCTACCAGTTTCCGCACTGGCAGGATTTGAGGTTAGGCACCGGAGCACTCCCTCTAGGGTCCCTGCCATGCTCTCAATGCCCTTACGCACCTCCTGTGCCAACTGACTCTGCACATCCACTACACGCTGTTCAAATGTATTTAGTGTGTTTGGCGACTGGTGAGGCACAGATGTTGTGGGAGGTGGCATAGGAGTGCTTCCCTGTTGGCCAACCGGAGATCCCACTGGGCTGCTTTGCCTTCTTGTGGGTGGAGGGGGAGTTTGTAGTGATTGGATTATGTCCTGGATGATTTCTGGGCCCATACTGGTTACACTTTCACCACCCTCATTGTCCGTTTCAAACATGGCTTCCAGCTCCAGATTAGGTGTACCATGGCCTGAAATCAAAAGTAGATGTAGGTTTATGATCATGTCTGACATGTGGTGTACAAATGCACAATTTAGAGTCATCTACCATTTTTGACTTTGCTGTGTTTCAACATGTCAAAGCTCAAGCGACACATCATCACTCATGTGTACAAAAAGTGACATGGCATTAATCATTTGATGGATACGAACTTTACAAAAAAACATGGCACATGGGCAGACAGTGCTTGCACACTTGCAACATTCTACTTGAGTGCATGTCCTGATGTCTGTTTAGTTGGTGTGTATTGGGGACACATTCCAGCACAGTAGGAAGTGCATGTGGCATTTTGCACTCCATCACCAGGGACCCACACACACCATGAACAAACCTCCACGTGGAAATGAAGTCCCTCACCAACTGGATGAGGAGCAGCAGTGTGAAACTGTACTTGGAGATGACACAGGTCATCATCCTCGGACCCACACCCTGAGCCTGGGACTACTCCTGTCGCGCAACCACACTGGGAACAGCAACAACACTCACTGACCATACACGCAACTTACAATACTTCCAGTACTCCTCCCTCTCCATGTCTGAGCAGGTCAACGCCATCTTCCCCTCATGCTACAACTGCCTCCACATGCTATGCAGGATCCACAAGTGGATCCCCACCCCAGACAAAAATAACTGTGACACAGGCCCTGAGCACCAGCAGACTGGACTACTGCAATGCACTGTAGGCAGGATTCCCTGAAATAGACCTACTACTACTGCAACACATCCAATGCACTTACGGCTCATTGATTGTCAACGTCCCCCACCGCAGCAACATCATCCCCCAAATGTGAGACCTACACTGGTTCCCCATCAGCAAGTGGATCAGCTTGAAGCTCCACAACCAGACACACAATGCACTCCATTAGGCCGGGCAACCCTACATGTGCAGCAGACTCACCTTCTACACCCCCACACGCCACGTCCACTCCACCAGCCTACCCCTCACCGCTGTCCACCGCATCTGATGACCAACCTCCAGCAGCAGTTCCCTGTCCTACCTCACCGCCAAGACCTTGCACTCCCAGGCCATCTACGGCACACCCAGGACCTACTCCCATTCAGAGGACTCATCAAGACGTATCTCTTTGAGCGTTAGTGGCAGCCCCTTCCCATCAGAGTGGTAGATGCAACATGTGTTTTCACATGCTGAAGGAGTTGTTCCAAGGACACAGAATTCAGTATTCTCTGATTTTGATTACATGCAGCTATGGTTGATGCAGACTGGGACGTACTGCATTCCTCACTGTTTTTCATGTGTTTAGTTGGTGTAGTCTTAGGTGTGAGAGAGTATGAGTAGTCTGTCATCAGCAATGGATACAATGTTGAGGCTGTGTTTGGTTTCATATGGTGCTGAGGCAGCCCTGTTGATGTTGACAGGGGTCAGACACATAGATGGTCCCTCTTGCATTCAGCATTGGAATTAAGTGCATTTTAAGGCGAAGGTTGTCAGTCTGATCCTTGAACCTCTTGGTGGGGTGAGTGACCCAGTTGAGCAATGTTCCTTAGAATCCTGCATCATGTAGTGTGGCAAATCTGTGTGGTGTTAGTCTGTGTTGGAGCACACTCACAGCTCCTGGTCCCGGAGGGTGGAGATGTCACCTGTGGCTGTGAATAGGGTGATCTTGGTGCTGTTGTTGATGTAATGAGGACAGGGCTATAGTGATCTCACAGGTGGCTGTATCTCATGTTGGAGGGGGTGCATTGAGCTGTGACTGGTGTCCCGGTGGGTATGGTAGTATGGCTGTTGTGTTTTGAGAGGTGTGGGTGGTGCTGCCTGTGGCATCTCATGTGTACGGGAAAGTTATTGTAGTGAAATTGTTGTTGTTTATGGTGAACTTTGTTGGACACTTATCACAGGTCTGTAGTGCCAGGGTGATGTCTGTGGCTTTGCAGCATAGGTTCTTGTATAAATGCAGGACCTTGCCTAGTTGGCAGGAATTTCCATTATGTAGGATTGTTTTTTTGTGGTTCTCCCTCATTGGGGCCATGTATGTGTTTTACATTTCAGGGGCCTTATTCATGAAGGACTTGCGGCGCCGATGCGTCACTTTTTCTCATGTAAAAAGTGACGCACCGGCGGCGCAAGTCCTTCATAAATAAGGCCCCAGGTGTCTTGGTGTTTATACATTTCTTCAAAAGGTATCTGCTGGTGCCTCTTGCTTCTTAGAGATCAGTGCTCTATCATGCCGTGTCCCTGTAGTGCTGTTTGTTAGGCTTGCAGAGTGTGGAGGTGTGGTATGCACAGTTGTGTATCCAGGTGTGACTTTCACTTGCAGTAACGTTGGTGTAGGCTGTGTTTGACACCAGGGTGGTGTTAGAGGTTTGTCAGCAGTGTAGGCATGTGCAATGTCTGTGGGTCATGTTTGGAAAGGCCTGTTGTCATTCTCAAATGTTTTCCATGTATAAGTGCATGGAGGCTGGCTGAGCTGCATCAGTGAATGACTGTATATCAGTTGCTGCTGGAAATGATTGCATTTGAGACCCAGATGGGCACATTTGGACTTCCCATAGGCGTGGCTTCAGCACACCATGTACATCCGTCTGCTGTGGGCTTGCACAGCGGCTGACATGGAGTAGGCTAATTGCGACTTACAATATTCAGTGATGACGGAACACATGAACACAGGGGTGGTGGCCTTAGTGGTAGTTCATAGACCATATGTGGATTGTGGGCTCAGATGAGAGAACTGAAATGACTTATTATGGAGACCGAAGGGATGAGTGACTGATGTGATAATGCTATGTGTCATCATGGCATGGGAGGGTGGGTAGGGGCCATATTACATAATGTGGCTCATGTGCATATTGCCAAGGTGACTCAGGTACCACTTATGATGACCAGAGCAGTAATACCCACTTCCATGTTAGGTATACAGGCTGGATTTCTGGATCCATGGCAAACATGGCCAACATTCCAGCATGTATTGTCCCACTTACTATTACAAGTGACACCAACACTTCACAGCATTGTGATTGACTCAGAGTAGTGAGCCTGGCTGGCGGATTCCTTTCACGTGACACAAAGGCAGGGTTGCATAGGCTGCAGAGAACTGGGACACATCTTTGAGGTGTGACTTCCCTCAATGTGTTCCGGATTTGCAAAACAAACTTGAAACTCAATAGTAAACTTGATACTTTTTTGGTGTTGATAGAATACACTTAGGGCCTTATTTATGAAGGCCTTGCGCCGCCGGTGCGTCACTTTTTACATGGGAAAAAGTGACGCACCGGCGGCGCAAGGCCTTCATAAATAAGGCCCTTAGTACTTTGGGCATTCACATAATGAACTTAGTACTTTGGTATTCACAGGAGTTAGGATTTTGCCTTTACTCTATCTTAAGTCTGTCTTCAGAGACACTTTAGGCAAAATCATTACTTCTGTGAATGCCAAAAGTATTAAGTTCATTGTGTGAATGTGAAAAAGTAGTAAGTGCATGCTGTGAATTACTATATAGTAGTAAGATTAGAATTGAATCTTGAGTTCATTCTGTGAATGGGCCTCCATATGTTTTGCTGCACACACTCACACACACATCCCTGCAACCATGAGACATTGATTGTTCTGTCCTGCATTTGTTAACTCACAGCTCTCCCTCCACAATTGCCAATGTTTGACATTGTGCCCCCATGGACAACAGGTGTGACACTCTTGTACAAAAAGGCACATACATTATACCAAAACATGCCGTGTCATGACATTCCATTTCATTCATTGTTCATACTTGGCATTTTGCAACTGTAGAGTAGGTGTTTCACAGCGGAGACTTTAAATACACTGTTCAAAGTTCAGTGAGTACATGGATTGAGTTTCCTTGTCACCACACACCCAGACCTGAAGCATTCAATACCTTTATGAACAACCACAACACACACAATGGAGTCAGATTTGTGAGTGCTGCACACACCATTTATCATAGCCAAAAATTAAGTACACAGCATTGGTTCATAATCTGTGATGTTACCCCATATTTCTCATGATGTACACCTATCCAAATAATAGTTCAGACATTTATCCCCCATGACACTACCAATTGTTATTGTTTGACACATAAATGCACAACATTTTTATTACTCTTTCACATTTGTAAATATTTATTTTTTTCACATAGTGACACACATTACCACATGTATGACTTCAATCACAACATAATTGTGTCACAAAGAAGTAGAATTTGTATATATTATTTTGGAACACATGCATTGCATAGTTGACATTGTGCAGCATACATTGAAATGGTCATCGCATGACACAACGGCTACCATACTGTACGCTGTTTGCATTTGACTGCCTCAGGTACACACTGTGAACAAAGGTTTATTCCTCTTGAACACTGCAAGTATACAATGTCAGGTACCTCCTCACCTTCAACCCTGTATGCCACCTCACCTGCCAGGACATAACTCTGCTACAGACATCACCATCACTGTCACTGACAACTTCTGTGTCACCTGCATGTGGCAGCACGACAATCATCAAAGAGGCATTGTTAACCCATACACTGGTACACTCAGAATGAGCAGGCACTCTAATGTGCCAAGGTTGACCATGTACTACGACAACTACATTATCGTGACCAGGCCCATGGCCATACTCAGCAGCACACCTGTCCTTCGCAACAACACAGGTACACAATGCTTGGCATGACTTGCACCATGTTGCAGGGGGTCCAGCTGTGCAGGGGATCAGTGTTTGTGTGCATGGAAAGGACACATTCGTGCATGATGCAGTCATGAACAGATTTTT